>NC_088361.1:86688311-86690811 GCF_034508935.2 Berghia stephanieae | reverse complement strand
TGAGTGAGTTAAAATATTAAATCAGAATTAAATGTCATAGTCAAGATTCGTAATATAATTTTCCCTATCAACATGTGTTTGATATGTCCACTTTTATACATTCGAGAGTTTAAATTGAATAATCTTGCCAGGCTATCGCTGGGTACTTTCAGTCCGATCAAAACATTCGTCTCAATTACCCTAAAGCTGCCTTTTGGATTCGGAGACCATAACAAATATCGACAGAATTTGGGATAAACATGGTTTGCTTGCATGTAAATGGGGGTGTTCTATAGATGGAATGAAGTTGACGTCACTCTGGTCTTTGTTATTGTTTTTCTTTTTTTTTTTTTGCCATCCACGTTTATGAGTAAATCTCACTTAAGTGTATTATCCAGACTATAAACGTTCGAGGTTACACACAGTTTTGTGTGTTGGCCCGTTATACTTCCGGGTGGTAATGTTGTGAGCTTCTTAGTCAAGCGCATACTATCTATAGATGGAGTTATGTATCTAGATGTCTGAATTAAAAACGCAGTCATTATCATTTTAAAAATTAGTTCTTCAGAACCATAAGGCACATGGAGCCGGAGTTTATCCCGGTCTTTATAGCGTGAAATGGACAATAACAATTGATTGCTACCCTCTGGATAGGACACTAGTCTATCGCAAAGTACTTTCCGTCAGATCTAACAGATCCAACTATCCAATCACTACCGGATGGACAGGGGTGTCACGAAAAATCTCGTTTGCACCCGGGATCGATCCCGGTCCCTATGCGCGTGAAGATCGAGCTAAAACCAACTGAACAAATCGGGATGGTTCATTATCATTAACACGTTGTATTATTCTTCCAGTTTTCCGGTAGCCTCTAAATTCCTTTATTCATTTATAATGCATGTTATGAGAGGCCTATATTCCCAAAGCTTACATCATTATAGATCAGAATCATACTGTATATTGGCCGGAGGGTGTGTGTGTGTGTGTGGGGGGGGGGGGGGGGGGGGGGTATGCACACATATTTTCTCATGCTATTTATTATCAGGAGTTGTTGAATTTGGGTCTCTGGATCTGTTTTTACTAGTAACTAGTAACGGGCGCGATTTGGCTGTGTGAAAAAAACAAACCCATTACACTCACTGTCTGAGACACCTAAATGAACAAATCTGTAGGTTTATTGGCCATACTGTTAGATAATACTAAAGACGATGAATAGCTGTGCTCGTATAAGCTCTCTTGTATTAAATCCAATAATTTGAAAAGAAATGAAAGTAATATAGAGATACAAATTATATGTCCTAAAACCAAACTGAAAGCTGTTGAATAATTGAAATCAATCATATTTTGTGGAGGTTTCCAAGATTTTGTAAAGTCCTATGTGCACAACTTTGCAGGTCCGGTAACCGAGCGCAAATCTGGGCTTTTAAAAACATTTTTTGGATGTTGAAATGGACACGATTTTGTGTTGGTTTGAGAGCATTTCCATTATAACAATGAGACAATAATAGGTTGGGTTATCAGACCTGGGAAGAAGTACACGTTGGTGAAGCCCGAAGTTCAAGTGATATGATTTGGTTCAAACCTTTCGATACCCCCCCCCCTCCCCTTTTAACCTTTAAATTGAAATACTCTTTAAAAGAAATCAACAAATTACAACAAACCAAACATTAATTAAGGGGGAGGGGGGGGGGGGGGGGGGGGGAAGCGACACTAAAGGGTCGTTTTTTTATTTGATGAAATATCCTAAACTTCTATGCACAGTCATAATGTACATGTTTGGGAAGGACGATTGCATATAATTTTTTTCGAAAAAAGTTGCCCGTTGCTATGGAAACGACGCCATATTGGAAAATAAACAACAAATCTTAAAAATTCAAAGGCTTTTTTGTTTATCAACCGATTGCCATAATAATTTGGCCAGAGGTAGAAAAAAGGAAAATAAAGAGGCTCTAGACGCCCGATTTTTAATTTTTTAATTAGAAACTTTAAAAATTAAGTTCAAAGTTATTACTCGATTATTCCCCTTGAAAAATGTTACATAATTTCAAATTACTCATAATAACTCATTTTTTTATTTTTTAAAAATCCGGCTCCTAGATGATCTGCGCATTTGTATGACACTCGCTTTTAGAAAGTTTGAAGAAGATTGGTTGACAACTGAGGGAGGAGGTTTTTAGAGACGAAAATTGCAGTTTTGAGAAAAACGCATTTAAAAATCAAGTAAACGAGTTTAGGGAAAAACTCTCCTCTCGCTCTCTGATTGGATTGTGACCACATGACATAATTAAGAACAAAGTGATTGGTTGTTGAAGATGGAGGAGAGATTTTACTTTTCATTGATATGTTTTTGCGTAACTTAGTTATAAAGACTGTTTGATATTCTTTCATGAAATCAGTCCACTGAAACCAAAAATGGGCAGGATTTAACCATACTATGGGTCACAAAATACGTTATTTTGAGTCGAAAAATACTGAAGATAAAGTTCTCATGCAATTTATATGCAGACAAATGGTCACATGA
>NC_088361.1:86668311-86685811 GCF_034508935.2 Berghia stephanieae | reverse complement strand
GAGAGAGAGAGAGAGAGATAGCATATATGATATCATTCTTTAATTGTTATTTTTGTCTTCTTACAACTTATAATTAAAAAAAAAGACTTGATTATCTAGTTCCATTGGGCAAGAGTAACTAAAATAACTTTATTATTAATTGCCCATTTTAGATTCCGCGTGATTAATAAGATTAATCTCATTTCAATTTTAAAATCTATTGAAATGGTCACCACAGTAGAGATGTGCATATTTGCAGGCCTGATATAAAAAGTACGCTTAATTTGGCAATGTTGTTTTTTACATTGGTTTGAGAGTATTTTCATTACAACAAGTTTATAACAATTTGGGTTATCAGACCTGCATATCAGCGCAACAATTGGATTCAATTCAGTCTGATGTCACGTCGCCCAGCAACTGCGGCCATCGTGGCTCTAAACAAAGAAAATCGGTACTTTTTATTCTTCATGCTGGCTAGAACTTTTCATATGTCTTGTAATCAGAATGTGTAAAAGTCAAAACATGATCAGATTTATAATGTTTTTTTCCCCCTCTGGATACGCTTTTATGCTCCCGGAGAAATATTTCATAAGGGCATCCGCCATTGTTCCGATAGTTTAAAGCCAGTTACTAAGTTACCATGCGTCATTACGGGGGAAGTGACGTTACGACTGTTAAAGCGTATTGTGGGATTTATTTAGCATTGTTGTAATATTTTACGTTGGTTTGAGAGTATTTCAGTTACAACGATGAGCTCATAACAATTTGGGTTATCAAACCTGTATATCAGCACACGTTGGTCATCTCCTTTTTTGATTTAGAGAATAGAACGAGAAAGTTCTTACACATAAAAAAAATCTAATGTTGATAAGAAAAACTTTTATTTGATTTATCGATCGATAAATATCAACAATTCTCATTTCCAAGACTTACTATAACCATTCAACTGCCGAACTTTAGAAACACACGTACATATTTGTGTCAGTGTATGACATGATCAGTCGGAAGGTGAAAATTTTGGATGACCACTCGCTTTCGGATTGGAAGGTTCTGGGTTCGAGACTCGCTCGGCGCATAGTTGAGTCGTTGGAAAAAAGCTCTTTACTCACATTCTCTCACTGTACTCATGTGTAAAATGAGTACCTTGTCGTTAACAGCGTTGTCTCTGTCCGAAAAATTGTAATACCGCCTAACAGGCGTCATGTCACGTCCTACATGTTAAGTGTTGCTGTTAGCCAGGGACCCCTTGTAAAGCGCTTTGAGCACATTTAGTGGATATTGCGCTATATAAAAAATCATTTTAAAAACCCTTGTCATCCTGATTACTGTAAACAGAGGATCTAAGGTTCCATCCCCAGTTGAGGACAGTGGATATTGCTTCTTACAGGGACACAAACTAAAAGATCACATTTCTGGTCTTTAAGATCAACTTAAAAACACCTTTTGGAATTTAGTTCATCCCTATTTAATATCCGATAGCTCAGTTGGTAGAGCACTCGTTTCACACGCAAAGGGACCGATATAGATCCCAGGTGCATTCGAGATTTTTTCTGACCCTCCTGTCCACCCAGCAATGAATGGGTAGCTGAATCTGTTAGATTTAACGGAAAGTACTTTGCAATAGACTAGCGTCCTATCCAAAGGATAGCAAGCAATTGCTATTTTCCGTTTCACGCTATAGAAACCGGGATAAATTCCGTCTCCATGCACCCAATGGCCCCGAAGGACTACTATTTAATACCGTTTTGAGATGATTAGACATATATTTCACTGCATATCTCTATATCTCCCATTCGCAACTCACCAGCATTGACATTATGCAACTGTTGTTATGTGTTCGTTAAATGCTCACAACATCCGCCAGCCGCATACATCGTACCAACATACAAAATTATGTGTAACCTTGAATGTCCAAAGTATAGATTGATATATATTTTAGTGAGAACTAATAGTTATAATGGATGTGTAAATACAATGACAAAGAGCTTCGTGACGTCAATTTCGTTCCTTCTATTTTTATTGTGGCTTAAAGCAATAAATAGAGAGGCCATTTCGATAAATTTTGCCTTGCTGTTATCGATTCCGTGTTAGATAACACGGAACTACGTTTTTATGACGACTGTTTTATCTCTCCAGATATTTCTAACCAATTTATCATCGAGGATGTTGGTTGTAATTAGACAGGAAACGTTTATTGTCAGCGCGGATTGATACATATTAACCTACTTTGACCCGCCTTCTCATTTTAGCGTTCATTTGAGGACATGTATTGAAATAGTCCTCAGGTCAATGACGCATGAATTAATCCCAGTCTGTAGCGTTAATAATAAATAATAAATGACATAACGCAAGCCAAATTTCCAATGGAAAATTTATCTTTAGCGTCTATCCTCTCTAAGTGATGACTAGATTAACCCAGGCATCAGCCGTAGTCAGCGTTGCAAAACGGGCTAGGACGAAATGATTTGCTCAAGGCTACACAACACAGGGGAAAAGAATCCGGTACTTTCTGGGTAGGAATCAAAGAGCATACTTTTGTGTCAACTGCTCTCCCTGTAAACGGATTTTATCAAATACATTTGCATGCTCTAGGTAGGTTAATTGGTACGAGATTAGACTTTCTGTTAAATCTGCTTTAGACCCAGCTGGATCATTCATTGCCTGATGGAAAGGGAGAAGGAGAGTGGGTTAAAATAAGTTCAGACTGATATCACGAGAAATTTAGGTTACTCCCATTTCAATATACATGACAAGGGAGTCAACACCAGGGCTGCCAGAAACCAGAGTTTCTTCGTGGCCAATTTTGACTTCAAAAGTGACCAAATAGACCCTCACATGCCCGAACATACTAACACTCTGACCACTTTGAAAAGCCCATCTGTTTTGACAAACGTTCGATTCGACTAAGATTTTAAAAATATTTGTATTAGATAAAAGAATAGAAAAGACATGGTTATCTTTGTGACCAGTTTTGGCCAAATTGTCCACCCTCGTTGCCATGTTTGATTTAACCAGGCTACGTGTTGGCTTGGGACCCCTTATAAAGCGATTGGAGCATATTTGGTGGATATTACGCTAAATAAAACCTCAAGTCTTTATTTCTAAAGCAGCAAGAACACGCCCTCTCTCTTCTTTTTTTTCCATTTACGCCAACAATACCGCCTTACTCCGATAAAAACACATTAAACATTTTTTTTGGCTAGAAAACTTCAAATATCGATCGATTTAAATGATGTTAATCATGTCAAAAGCTTTCAAAACTGGAACTTCTGGAAGACTGTCTTAAAATCTCAGGTTTGAGAGTTTATAATATAATGATGATCATGTTAATCGATGGATGTTTAGTTTGAAGGTCGAGTTTTCTGGCCATTTTTTTTTATAAAATGTTTTTTCGTTTTTTTCAGAGTGCGGGAGATTAATCGTTAATACTCATGTCCAATCAATATCATATGTATCAGATATGAAGCTCTTTATACATTTTTGCACTAATCCCCTTTGTCATGCGCGGATTTGATTGACACAGCTGTGTACAGTGGTTTTTAAATGAAGAAGAGCAGATTCCAACCAGGATTATTTCTGCATCAAATCACGTGAGTCTATATGCTAGAAAGATATAGGGGTACATGAATGTACAGCGTGACATGGCTGCAATCTTTTAAATCAGCTAAGAACGACGTCCTTTCACTCGATTTAACTTCCATTTGGTTGTATTGTGTCTCATATGTTGGGTTGTCACGAGGATTAAGCGCATCGGAGATTTGTTGTATTTGGAATTTGGCGGTATACCAAAGCATAATAATAATAATAATAATAATAATAATAATAATAATAATAATAATAATAATAATAATAATAATAATAATTATTATTATTAATTATTATCATTATTATCATTATTATTATTATTATTATTATTATTATTATTATTATTATTATTATTATTATTATTATTATTATTATTATTATTATTATTATTATTTCACTATTATTGTTATCATTATTATAATAGTTATTATCATTGTTATTTATTTATCATTCAAATCTACAGGCCAAATCTGATTACATGTTAAACATTATCACGACTCAAAAAAATAACAATAAATGAAAATACAATTTCAGTTTAGGTTTACTAATCCTCTTATAGCTGTCAGCTCTCTGTCAGCCCTTCAATAACGGTGACCCGGAAAGGGGAGGGTGAGTGTCAGGCCCTTACACTGCTTGATACGGATCAAACCACCTTTCCAATGAGAGAACAATACTTGTTACTAAGTGAAATAAATAAATGTCATTACGACCTAGATTATCGAGACTTCTTCCAAGAACAGATTAAATCGCTGATACCTTTTATACTTTTAGTCATCGAACCTCCAGATTCAATAGAGCAGTAAAGTTAGGTGCCCCAAACGTAAACAAAGGTCGAGAAGCACGTGGCAAACCACATGTTCCTGTCTTGACAGCTCACGTTCCAATGTAAATAATAGAAAAAAATAACCTTTAAAATTTGGCTCTTAGGTGGCAAAAGAAACACATATTCATAAATACTCGATCATGCATCAAATAATGTCTAGATATGGATATTTTATGGAACAAAAGGTAAAATTTTCTAAAATTTATCAAAAGTTACAGTCTATCTATTTTTAGACCAGAGCAAATTATTGCGCTGGTGTGAACAAAACGAGAATTATTCGGAGCCTGATTTTCATAATAATTTAGCCTTATATTATTATTTCTGCAACTGTTAGATTTTATGTAAACATATTTTCAATACTGAAAGTGTATTGCCTACAACTCAAACTACAAAATTGGGAGACCTATATTGTGCGTAAATTATTCCGGTCCCTAACGGAAATCACTAGCAACTTGTTATTGTTTACGTTTGGGGCACCTAACTTTACTGCTCTATAAGGAAAATTCTTATGTACGGATAAAGCGAATCACGATGATGCCCGAGAATATTACAGTCAATTATTTTTCGGGACGGTAACTCTACTTAAATATTAAAATTACATTTATTGATTTTGTTTACATTAACCCATTTTGTCAAAAAATCGAATTTTTAACGACACGACTTTTACTAAAAATTTGCATCCTAGAAAAATGTGATCCGTAAATTATTATCTAGCTTCTTAAGCAATGCAAGCGCGATTCCAATACTGCTTAATGCGGAATTGGTCCAATTCAAGACACTGTGAATTTTGTAACAAACAGTTTCTGTGAAAATCATTTTATCCCTCATTTCACCTCCTTGTGGGAATCAAAAGTGTTGAATACCATTCCTAGACTCTTTCCATCCCCTCTGCATTTCTTTGCTCAATCTCTACCTCTCGTTATTTTCTTGTACTTCTTCTTCTTCTTCTTCGTCTTCTTCTTCTTCTTCTTCTTCTTCTTCTTCTTCTTCTTCTTCTTCTTCTTCTTCTTCTTCTTCTTCTTCTTCTTCTTCTTCTTCTTCTTCTTCTTCTTCTTCTTCTTCTTCTTCTTCTTCTTCTTCTTCTTCTTCTTCTTCTTCTTCTTCTTCTTCTTCTTCTTCATCATCTTCATCATCATCATCATCATCATCATCATCATCATCATCATCATCATCATCATCATCATCTTCTTCTTCTTCTTCTTCTTCTTCTTCTTCTTCCGCCCTTGGTGCTGAGTTTTAAATATGTAATACAAAAAATTACTTAAGTTCAAACTTAATTAAATTTCATAATTTCTATATATTCAAGGACGTCTTACACAGACTATTCCAAAGCTAGTTGGTATCCGCATCGTCCAACTCTACGGTACTCTGGAAAAACTCATATTAAAAAAAATTGGCCATAAAACTGGTCCTTCAAATATCGATTGATTTAAATGACCCTCATCTTGGCAAAAACTCTCAAACCTCGGACTTCGCGAAGTCCCAGGTTTGAGAGTTTTTGCCAAGATGAGGGTCATTTAAATCGATCGATATTTGAAGGACGAGTTTTCTGGCCAAAATTTTAAATATGGGTTTTTTCCAGAGTAAGGCAGAATTCTGGTTTCTGGGATAGTATGACCCCTATCAATCTTTGGTAATTAATCATGCATGGAACATGCAAATCCATCCAGGCAGGATTCCATACCATTAACGCCTCTCCTCCCCCCATTAGCTCCTCCCCACTTAACATTCACCTCTACCCCCATCCCCCTTTCTCACCCCTATACAACATCTCAATTTGCTCGACATGCCACTATAAAACTCCAGTGCTCTGAGAAAAAAAAAACAAAAGCAACAACACGTTAAAGAAATTTTGGCCGGAAAACTCGCCCTTCAAATATTGATCGATTAAAATGACTTTCACCTTGTCAAAAACTTTTAAAACTGGGACTTCATTGATGTCCCATGTTTGAGAGTTTTTGACAAGATGAGAGTCATTTTAATCGATTGATATTTGAATGACGAGTTTTGTGGCCAAAATTTCACAAGATGTTTTTTAAAGAGTAAGGCAGCGATTTACTTGAGAATACTCCCAGATCTTTCTTTCCCAATTCCGCTAACGATAGGATCAGGTCGATCAAACTAGTGAAATAGACTTTGTTGCGATAAGCCATTCCCAAGGCTATACTCTACAAGGGTACTGCTACTACTACTACTACTACTACTACTACTACTACTACTACTACTACTACTCCTACTACTACTACTACTACTACTACTACTACTACTACTACTACTACTACTACTACTACTACTACTACTCCTACTATTACTACTGCTACTACTACTACTACTACTACTACTACTACTACTACTACTACTACTACTACTACCACTACTACTACTACTACTACTACTACTACTACTACTACTACTACTACTACTACTACTACTATTGCTACTACTACGACTACTATTACAATCGGTTTTTAACATTATTTCATCATTATAATTTATTGTGTGGTTCAGTGATCAGCTGTACGTTGTGCCGTCTTGTCACAAAAGTCAAGCAATTATAAGCGTTATTAGTAGCCGGATAGGTGACAGTGATTGTGGGAAAATTCTGGTGCCAACTTTGTGATTGTGTCCTTGTGTTAGGCACATTACACTATTTACATCACTCGACACCTTTGTGGGTGAGTGCCAGGCTACAGGCAGTGAAGAAGAAGAAGAAGAAGAAGAAGAAGAAGAAGAAGAGGAAGAAGAAGAAGAAGAAGAAGAAGAAGAAGAAGAAGAAGAAGAAGAAGAAGAAGAAGAAGAAGAAGAAGAAGAAGAAGAAGAAGAAGAAGAAGAAAAAGAAGAAGGTGATGGTAATGGTGGTGGTGGAGAAGGAGGGACGGAGAATTGGAGGAAGAGTACGAGGACGACGAGCCGGGGGAGAGGGAGAGAAGGAGAAGGACGATGAGGAGAAGAAGAAGAAGGAGGAGGAGGAGGGTGATATATACAGAGAAAATGTCCCCAATTCTACGTAGCAACCAACACAAGTTAATGTAAATTAAATATAAATTATTAATGTTAATGTTAACACGTAACAACGTGTAAAGAGCACGTGAATGATAACGAAATGTCACATAATAATATTCTGTGGACAACATGACAGTCAAAGCCGACACAATTTGTGCCGTACTTTGTAAACAAAAAAACGGTTAAAATATTTTTTGGCCAGTAAACTTGTCCTTCCAATAGCTATCCATTAAAATCGATGACCCTCGTCTCGTGCGGCTATGTGGTCTTGTGGTATGACACTCGCTTTCGGATTGGAAGGTCCTGGGTTCGAGGCTCTCTCGGCGCATAGTTGATTCCTTGGAAAAGGCTCTTTACCACATTCCCTCACCGTATACAGGTGTAAAATGAGTACCTGACCGTTAACAGTGTAGTCTCTATCCGAAAAAGATTGTAATATCGCCTAACAGGCGTCATGTCTCGTCCTCCATATTAAGTGTTGCTGTTGGCCAGTGACCCCTTGTAAACCGCTTTGTGACCCCTTGTAAACCGCTATGATCACGTTTAGTGGATATTGCTCTATATAAAAAAAAAGATCAATTTAAAATCCGCCCAAACCTGGACTTCCTTTAACGGTGTTATCATGGAGTGATATTGACGATGAACATTGAATTTATAGTCAAAAACATGGAAACATCGATTTTCTCATACGGGAAATTTGTCTTTAGGGTCAATCCCAAGGAAAGAATGGAATAACACAAGCGTCTGCCACAGCGCAGCGCCGTAAACTAATCTAGGGCGAGGTGATTTGTTAAAGGCCACACGGCGCAGCGAGTATTCGAACTCGGTACCTGTCGGGTAAGAAGCAAAGACCTTACTGCTGAGCCACTCTGACCCCCATTAATTTTTTTTATGTTGTATTGAGTTCAAGAAATATATACCCCTCCTGCTAAAGCAATATTGTGTCGGTATGGATTAGGTTTTGGAAATTGAATTTATAGCCATAAATATGAACCCTGTTTAATTTCACTTCATCATGATGGAGAAAAAATATTATCTCTTGCAGTGTAAAAGACTGGAATTTCGTATATCTCATCAACTTGTCTCTGAAGTCATTTTTCGGAGTTCTATCCATCTCGAATAATTACCGGTTTTAGACGATAGATTTTAGACGATTCTCAATATAGTTTTATATTGTGTATTAAGCCAACTTAAGTAAATAAATAAATAAAAATAAAATAAGATTTCCTTTATTCATCATAGGGGAAATTTGTCTCTGTGGTCTATTCCAAGGGAAGACTTGAATAACCCAGGCTTCAGCCGCAGTGCAGCGCCTCAAATTGAGCTAGGGCGAGGTGACTTGCTCAAGGCCACACAGCGCAGCGGCAAGTGATCGATCTCGGTACCTTTTGGGTCCGAAGCAAAGACCGTACCGCTGAGCCACGCTGCCTCATTTTTGACCAATTTTGCGTCTAATTGTGCGGCTATGTGGTCTAGTGGTATCACACTCGCCTTCGGATCGGAAGGTCCTAGATTCGAGTCCGCTCTGCATAGTTGAGTTCTTTTAAAAAAGCTCTTTACTCACAATCTCTCAAGCGTAAAATAAGTACCTAGCTGTTAACAGCGTTTGTTTCTGTCAGAAAAAAAAAATTGTAATATCGCCTAAAAGGCGTCACGCCTCGTCCTATATGTCAAATGTTGGTGTTGGCTAGGTCCCCTTATAAAGCGTTTGGAGCACGTTAAGTTGATAATTTTCTATATTATAGCTCAAATTTTTTTTTTGTTTTTTTTTTTTTTAAATTCATTTTTTACATCATTTTCATCCGTCATTAGACCATTTTGCCTCAATGGGTCAAAATAATTTGTTTTTTTTTATGTTTTGCAAATTTAGTTTTTATTTATCACGTTTAAAACACAAAAATGAGCATTTATATAGCGCAATATCTATTAAATATGATCAAGGCACATTACAAGGGGTCCTAACAAACAGCAACACATCACATGTAGGACGATACGACTTGACGCTTGTTAGGCGATATTATTTTTCTGACAGAGACAACGTTGTTAACAGAAAGGTACTCGTTTTACACCTGAGTGCGGTCAGAAAATGTGCGTAAAGAACCTTTTGCAAAGACTAAACTATGTGCCGCTCAGAGCAGGACTCGAACACAGGACCTTTCAATCCGATGGCGAGTGTCATACCATAAGACCACGTAATCTCACTACAACATAATTTTAACATTTTTAAACAATATAATTTTAGATAAACGTTTTATTCTATTTTCCCTCTTTTACAGGTTTAAGGAAGTGATGAAGACAGACTATGTTATAAGATAAAGAAGTGAACAAGTGTGTATGAAAGGTGGCAGACAAAGCAAGAAAGAAAAATACAAGAAAAAAAAACCCATCCCAAAAATCAGTCGACCTCGACTGGGGATCGAACCTCAGACATTCTGATTACCTTAATTTCTTAATTTGATATGTATGTTATACCGTCGTAGTTGGGATATTCAAGCCAGTTGATATTGTAATGGGAGAGTATGCATTTACACAACAATGAAATCAAGTCCTGTGTCAGTGTGTTCGCTGGTGGCCTTGACCAGTCTCCTCTGGTATTCAGTTGAAGGTGAGTACAAACACTCTTAACCAGTTAACTGCCGTACTCTGGAAAAAATATGCATTTACAATTTTGGCCCCAAAACTCGTCCTTCAAATATCGATAGATTTAAATGACCTTCTCATCTTGGCTAAAACTCTCAAACCTGAGACTTCGGGAAAAGATCATTGCAATATCGATAATATTGCATCATTCTTCCCATTAAAGTAGATATTATATTTAACTCTACTTTTATATTTCGGTATATTTGTCCAATTTTTAGCATCTATTTCATGCCTGTATATTACCAGATTTAGCAGATGGCTCACAAACAACGTGCGCATGCTCTGCATGTCTGATAATCGAACTCAATAATGGCCCTGATTTAATATCAATTTACTTGACAATATTTTGCGTTGGTTTGAGAGTATTTCCATTACAAGAAAAAGCCCATAATAATAATTTGGTTTATCAGACCTACAAATAAGCACACGTCGGTCACACTTATTATACTAAAACAATAAAAGTAGATTGCCCAAATAATACCAACCCCCCCCCCCTCCCCCCCCCCCCAAAAAAAAAAAAACCAAAAAAAAACACCACACAACTAAAGTATATTGTATTGTAATTAGGACACCGCTGTTTATGTCCCAGTCTTTGTGTGTTGAGAATGTTTTGTTCATTATGTTTGCAATGCTCAGATCCAGGGAGAGGGTACCTCATTTCAGCAATTCAGCGGGAATTTCATCTTCGCCTGGGGATCTCTTATTGTTTAGGCACTTTATGCTATTTCTAACTTCAGTTGTTGTGATGCGGTTGTTTAGGTCTCTAGGGTTTCCTGAGAAGGGCGATATTTGTGAGACTTGTTTGTGAAATTTCTGCTTGAAGTGGTCAGTTACAATGTCAAGGATATCGTTGGGATTTGTTGTCTGTTTGCCAAATTTATCCTGTAGTTTTGGGTTCTTGAATGGTTTTCGGTTCAGAGATTTCGTCGCTTTGAACATAGACGATGCGTTATTTTTGGACTTTTCTATGTCTTCCACTTTTTTGTCTAATTCCTCGTTTCTGTGTTTTATTATAAGTGATCGAATTGAATGCAGTATTTTGTTTCGTTCCGTTTTCAGGTAAACAACCTGCGCCCAATAACATTACTGAATACCATAAGAAAAACACTGTCAACTATTGTCCTCAACAGAATTAGACCGAAAATAGAAAAAATATCTATCACATAGCCAAAGCGGGTTTCGCCAAGACCGAAGCACATCGGACGTTGTATGGACACATAAATGGTTGGCAGCAAAGGCACTCAAAGAAAAAATATCCATAACAATAACCGGAATCGATATGTCCGCAGTCTTTGATACGATCGACAGAGGAAAACTTTTGGAGATATTAACAGACATAGTAGACGAAGACGAGCTCCGAATAATCTGATTTCCCCTCAGCAACACAAAGATACAACCAAGGATATACGGGGCCACAAAACAGACGCAGTTCGAAAGTAACATCGGGACCCCCCAAGGAGATAGTCTGAGCCCGATTCTGTTCACAATATACTTAGAACACGCTCTGAAAGAAGTTCGAAAAGTCATTCCAAAACCAACGACTCATATTGAGAATGCAATCCCTAGAGAAATCGCCTATGCAGATGATGTCGATTTTATTGGATCAACACCAGCAAATATAGACATCATACAAAATACCCTCATGAAATATAACCTCCAAGTCAATGCCAATAAAACCGAATTTACAACAATATCGAGGAACAAAGAGGAATGGAAAAGAACAAAGAAAGTCGGCTCACTAATTGGAGACACCGAGGATGTACAAAGAAGAAAACAGCTATCAAACGCCGCACTCAGTAAACTCACCAATGTATGGATTAGAGGTGACAAAATAAAGAGACAAACCAAACTGAAACTGTACCGTGCTCTTGTAAAACCGGTACTTCTGTATAACTGCGGCACTTGGGCGTTGACAAAATCCAAAGAAGAACATCTGGATGCCTTCCATCGCACACAGCTAAGAAGGGTACTGGACATCAAATACCCAAAAAAGATCTCAAATGAATCACTCTATAAGATCACAAAAGAAAGACCAATCTCCCTTGACATTTTACAACAACGATGGCAACTTTTCGGTCACATACTACGCAGGGACAAAAACATACCAGCTAACCAAGCCATGTCGGGATACTTCCAAAAACACGGGAACCTTTTCAGAGAAAGACCGATCACAACACTCCCTGTGATCCTAAACAAAAACCTCACAACACTTGGACAAAGCATTAGTCTCATAACGGCAGGGGACCTTGAAAATCTGAGAACCCTAGCAGAGGACCGGCAATATTGGAGACACCTCACACAGGAAATACTGGAAACAGCCAAGGCGACCCGATCTTTCGGTCGAGACGCGAAAGGCATCTAAGTCAAGTCAAGTATATTGTCTTCAGAACTTTGAGTAGTAGGTGGCTATCAAAGGAAACGTGTTCTTACTTGTAGTCCTGGCTCTAAGTTGTAACAAGGAGTAACAATGATCTACATAATAAGTGAATCAACATGAACCAGACGGTGCTAGAATTAGTCTAACAGTTTCTTTCTTCTCACATGCTTTTACAACCACTCCCAACTCCCAACACCCTTTCTTTTCCAAGACCTCCCGAGACTCTACACCTCAGTCAGAATAAATGTTTGCTCTAGCTATTTCAACATCAAACCGGAAATGTCAAGGCGGCAATGACGTCGGCACATGGTTTGTCGAAAATAAAAAAAAACCCCAAAAAACAAAAAAGGAATATGAATGAACAATATTTTTTTTCTTAAAAAAAAGATCTTGTATGTTATTCAATTCTCCCATGCTAAAATCTGACGTGCATGTTTTAGCAGGACTGATAATCGAACGGAATTATGGTCTTGATTCGACAGTGTTGTAAAAGACAATATTTTATGTTGGTTTGAGAGTATGCCTGTCAGAGCAATGAGTCCATAACAATTTGAGTAATTAGACCTGCAAATAAGTATACGTCGCTATCAGCTATTTCAATAAAGTTTTGATGGTTTGACTTTAAATGTCTATGTGTGATCCAAGTTATTTCAATGCATGGATCTTTCAGCTGGCCGTGAATATGATGGTCTCATATTGTTAGTTGAATACCGAAATCCACCGAAATCTACTGAAATCCATCGAAATCTACTGAAATCCACTCATGGACCAGCCTATGGGAGGTGGGCACCAGTAGGGAGTGAACCCGGGAGTATGGGAGGTGGATACACTTGGGGAGTGAATCTTGGACTGTGGGAGATGGATACCAGTGGGGATTGAACCCGGGACTAAGGGAGGTTGACAAGAGACATCCCGAGGCTACCCGAGGTAGATACCATTGGGAAGTGAACCTGGGACTATGGGAGGTGGACACAATTATTGGGGAGTGAATCCAGGACTATGGGATATCAGTGGGAAATGAACATGGCAATATGGGAGGTTTTGAATTTAAAGTGAAATAATGGTTAGAATTAAATAATAGATTTGAGACTTAAGCAGTGTGATAAAATGCATTCCTTCTTTACAACGGAGGCTTGTTAACCAAGTAAATGCCGTACTTTGGAAAGGCACGTATCTAACAATTTCGTCAAAAAACTCATCCTTCAAATATCGATCGATTTAAATGACCCCTCATTCGGCAACAACTCTCAACCTGTTATCTATGAAAGACCTCGCAAGGTACCAGGTTTGGGAGTTTTTGCCACGATGAGGCTCATTTAAATCGATCAATATTTGAAGGACGAGTTTTCTGGCCAAATTTTTAAATATATTATCCCAGAGTGCGACAGTTAACTTGCTGATCCAAATAAAAATTCATAATTGAGGCACTAGAGTCCTTTTTTAAACATTTGATTCAGCACGACATAATAATAATAATAATAATAATAATAATAATAATAATAATAATAATAATAATAATAATAATAATAATAATAATAATAATAATAATTTGTAGTCCGCCAAACATCCCTTCATCTGGAAGGCCCTGGGCGCATAACAAAAAAATCAACCCTATACAGTACAGGAACAATGCAATAATACACAAAATTAAAAGAAAGTCTATCGGAATATATGTGTAACATTGAACGTTTAGAGTCTGATTGATATATTGTAGTGAGAACTTATCACTACCAGGCTGTCTAAAAATAATAACACGATACCGGGTTCAGACGGTGGGTCAGAATTTGTGACGTCAAGAAGGGATTGATCTATTAGTCGGATGATCTGGATTACAGTCTCGTTTTCAGTATCTCATTGATTTTTAAAACCTGAGAACAAAACTTGATCAGTACTGATTCCTTTGGGACGCTTGGGTTGGAAAGTCTTTCCATGCAATAGGGACCAAAAGTGTGAGGTAAAAAAAAAACTGGTTCCTATTTTATTGGAGTGTAAAACCACTCTTCCAGAGGACTGAATACTTACCTTGTGTAAATGATCTTCTGAGCTCGTTTTCATGAACGCGGACTAGCGCTTAGTCTAGGACTATCTCTGACTTTAGTCAAGGACTTGAAAAATAATCGGATTTCATGTCAGCTGACTAAGCAGGTCCCAGACTAGAATCACGGCACCTTCGGAATAAGTTTTAGTCATTTGCTTATGCAGGACTTCAAGCTCAGTTTGAGACTAGTTACTTACATCATAGCGTCGACAAGATAGCAGCTATTTTTAGATTGAGAGAGCTTCGAGACGGAAGGAAAATACGTCGGTTACGAATGGCAAAGGTAAAAAAGTGTCTTGTTCCTATTGACACTAGAGTAGATTCAGGCTTACCGGACACACAAGCCTTATCTGTGGTCGTCTCAGAGAATGGAAGACTGCTGGCCAGAAATAAGACCAATGCTGTATAGTGATGTCGTAACATGTAACGCTCAAGTGGCCGGTTTCAGGTGAACAAGCCGATTTTGCACCCTAAGCAGTCTTTTCCATGTTCTCGACGCAAAATGTTATTCGTGACATTTTGGTACTACCGGACACTTATGGAACGTTAAGGTCCAACCGGACACCCAACTTGGGCAAACCGGACACCCTTCACGGATGTTGAAAAACGCTGTTTCCTTTTGTTTTTTTAATAGTTTTCAATTCAAAAACAGTTACAACAGATCCATAGGCTCAGTTTGTAAAATATCTGCCGGGTCATTGGTCAATTTAGGGTTCGATTCCAGCATTCCAAGGACTTTGAAGGACTCTTTCCATAAATTGGCAGAATGTTTCCTTCCCCCAAAACGACTGCCATATATTTTCATAAATAGCTAGACTAGATCTAGACGTACAGATAGATAAATAAACACGTTTATGTTCATTTTCAACAGAGAAAGACAAAAAATTTATTCAAAACAATTAATAGGGTACATAATCATAACGCAACATGTCACTTGCACAATGTACAAACAAACGTGAAAACACTGATCTCCTCCTCACTCATCCCCAGTATCTTCTCTCTCTCTCTCTGCCAGTACATCCTCTGTGGTATCACCTCCCACACTTGCACCAAATCCATCCATCCAGGCTCCTATCACTTCCACAAAAATCACATAAACGTTCATCTTTGTCATTCACACCACATAACTCATTCATATCCATCTCAACGTCCGACCTGTCATCATACACAACCATCGTATCATCATCCTCTGCACTAGACTCCACTCTTTCTTCCACTCTCCTCTTCTTGCCCTTCCCCTTCCGAGCACCGTCACTTGGGTTTTGTTATCGGAGCCGACTTGATAGGGGTGCTTGGAAGAAATGTCTGCAATGATGACTGAACCTCCCAGGTAGAAAGGGAAGCCAGTCTCGTCGCAATTGAAGACGTTGCTGGGGGGGGGGGGAACCTTGGTAATGTCGATGCCATTTGACATTAGCGATGTCCGCATGGTGTGGAACCACCCACGTATCTTTCCTTCTGATACCTGGGCGCGTTGTTCCCCAAGGGACATCGCTTTTCTCCCCCGCACCTCCCCCTTGTGTCTCTCCATGAATGCTTTGTACCAGTAATATCCTGGCTTGTTGTTTTTGAAAGGGGTCTCTCTGCCTTCAGCATTCATTATTCTTTGCACCTCCAGGCACAGCTGCTCCCTGTCCTTCCCTTCACCTGCCCTGGCACAGGCCACCATCCATTTGACAAGTTTTTTCTCCTCCTCTGTGGCCAACACTGTATGAGATACCCTATGGACGGGGTATTTTCTGGCCATCTTGTCCATCAGGGTTGATTTCGGGACAGAGTAGGTCGCAGCGGCCTGGCGGAATGAAAGATTTTTGGTGCGGATGGCATCAAGTGCAGCATCCACACTCTTGTCAGTGTACTTTGATCGCGGCATCTTGGTGCCTGTAACAATGTGAAAAAATTAACTTTATTTAGATATTTGAACTTCATTTTCATAGACTGGCTAGTCTAATAATGTAAATTTTCCTTTACAATGGTGAACATAATATAATTTTAGGGATGCCTTCCGAAAGCTCCTACATCCCCAGTATTTTTTATAATGTTCTAGTAGGGGGTTTGAGAGGGGGAAAAGTTTTATTTTTAAAGTCTCCCCCCCCCAAACCCCCTACCAGAACATTATAAAAAAAGTTTCCCCCCTCCCAAAACATTATAATACTGGGGATGTAGGTGTAGACGCTTTCGGAAGGCCTCCCTAATTTTATAATAATAATAATAATCATGATAAACATAGGCCGGTCAACAGAAATACAAGGAAAGCATTGCAACAAATAATATTATAGACGTCTAGAATAATAATAAACAACTTAATCAACCCGTCCGGTTTCACCTGAATCGTTTAAAATTTCTTTGGTCAAACCGGACACCCCCCCCCCCCCCCCCACTGGAGCTAAAATGAAAACCGGACATCGTCAGACGATCTAACCACAATCAAACGATCCTAAAATAGCATGTAGTGCAGTGGTTGAGCAGAAAATCCTTAATAAAAACGTATAAATAGCTTAAATAGCAACTTCCTTGCACACCTTGCAACCCATAACAAAGAACGGGATACTTACGTTTTGTGAGAAATATCTCGATGAAAACACGATTCTTTGACTTCTCCTTGATTGCACTCATTGAAACGGCAGGAAAAATGTCACAAGAGACATGTGCTTAGTTACAAGAAATATGCACCGGGGAAAAAACAAAACAAAAGGAAATTAGACATCGAGTCGGGTAGCGTCCGGTTTGACCCGTGTCCGGTTTGACCTGAATCTACTCTAGATTAAAAAAAAAAAAAAAAAAAAAAAAAAAAAAAAAAAAAACTATAAAAATAAATGCAGATCGTCGAAAGTACACATTTTTTGTGAGAGTGAACGGAGATCGAAATCGAAGAGTTTGCGTCAAAGAAAAAAAAAAATAATTAGGAAGCCTATAGTGGAGACAAAAGTTATTCTGATGGCATTGTAACTGACTGAAATCATGTGATTCATCAGAACACACTTCCTCTTTTTTTTGGTTCAATTTGAGTTTTAATGAAACTTTCATTGGCCTAAATATAGAATTGACAGTTGAC
>NC_088361.1:86655811-86663311 GCF_034508935.2 Berghia stephanieae | reverse complement strand
AACGTTCAAGGTTGCAAATAGTTTTGTGTGTTGGTCCGTTACATCCGGCGGGCAGATATTGTATTTTACCTAAACGCATAGCATTAATTGAATATCTATGTCGCATGCTCGAGCGTAATCTGAAAAAAAAAACACTTTAAAAATTTGGCTGGAAAATTCGTCCTTCGAATATTAGTCAATTAAAAGGATCCTACATCTTTTCAAAAGCTCTCAACCCTGGGGACTTCCTCGAGGGTCATTTAACGATCGATGTTTAAAAGAAACGTTTTCTGACCAAAATTTTAAGATATGTTGATTTTTCTTTCAGAGCACGCCAGTATTGTTAATGCATTCCATTCCAGTTAAAAGTCTCCGTTTTAGCAAATTAACAATGGAGTAGATAAATCCTTTAATTAAAGTATAGTTTTGCTAACTCTCTCCTTACCAGCTATTTTTAGAATTTCCCCCGAAAATTCACACCCACCCAGCACAAAAATAGACTTTTCTTACTCAAACAAAAAAGTAACAAGTGAGCTCTACTTTGCAGTTTTAAGTATTTATAGGTTCAAAGCATTTCTTTAAATTACAAGAGAAATCAGAATGAGAAAATTGTCGGTTACATAGTAACGAATGTGACAATTTTCGTATGGGTGGTAAGGAAAGGGTTAAAGAGTTAATCAAGAACAGAAAACCAACGTATTAAGACAATTACAAGCCCTTTCCCCTGTACCTTTTGCTTGATATATATAAAGAAACTAAACTAATATGATATCTTCTGAAAAGAACGCTATAACTCATCAATCTTTAAGTGATAGCTAATAATAAATAAATGATAAACTATTAAGCCAACTAACTTCGCGGCGTTTGTGTGTGTTGAACCCGTGACCTCAAGAAGTCGGGGAGAAGTGGCTCTCGATACACTAGAATTTGAAGCGACTTTTTGATGGGGCCGTGAATAGCGCATACTGTAGAGTCACGATCTCCCCGGCCAGGCGGAGTTGTCGTACCAGTAAAGTTGCGGGTTCGAGCCCCCTCGCCGTCGCGAAGTTTTTATTCTCTGTTGTCTTCTGGCACTTTCCTACTCACTTCATTTCTTGTTATTAACACATCAATGCTAGTTTTGTTTGGTATGTAAAATGTCCCACTCGGATTGCGACTTATAGGGTCCTTGCTCAAGTCCCACTGTTCGAGGCACATTATTTCACCATAGAAAATTCTCAGTGCGGCTATGTGATCTTGTGGTATAACACTCGTCTTCGGATAGGAAGGTCCTGGGTTCGGGTTTCGCTCTGAGCGCTGCATTGCTGAGATCCTTAAAAAGGCTTTTTACTCACATTCATTTACGTGTTCGGGGTGTAAAATGAGTACCTGGCCGTTAACAGCGTTGTCTGTGTTGGAAAAAAAATGCAATATCGCCTAACAGGCGTCATGTGTCGTCCTCCCTGTTAAGTGTTATTATTGGCTAGGACCCTTTTGTAAAGCGTCTTGAGAACGTTTTGTGAATATTGCGCTAAATAAATACTCAATAAAAAATATAATAGAACCTTATATCCGTCTTTTATTGTCCTACACTTTAAGTTAAGCACTTTGAGCACATTTAGTAGATATTGCGCTATATAGAAGCTCGAGATTTATTGGGAGCTTTATTAAATTGTTCGTTATTGGGGAGGGGGGGGGGGGGGGGCGTGGCCGCCAACCCCACTTCAGGCATTTTCGTTTTTTCCCCTTGTCAAGAATATCAACACCCAATTTACTCACTTTAGGCAACATGGGTGATTCCTGTTGACATAAGATATTTGTTTGATGGATTATCTATATTCCTTCATGGCATGCCTTGCGAGGGCATCTGTTAACGATGCCCGAGCGGAAGGGAGGAATTTTTAAAAAATTGTTTCAAACACTTCTTTACAATGGCTTTAATAATGTCGAATGCCTCTACTTTATTATTGCGAAGCAACATAGTGTGGTGTACTCTGTTGCACTCTCCAATCCAAATTCTTATGTCTTGTCTGTTTCCTACTTTTTGTGTGCGTCACATCAGCTCTTCCAGTTTATGTTCTCCTCTAGAAGATTAAAGGTGTTGACTTCTAACACACACCTTTCTTAAGTATCATTTATTCGTTTTTTCCGTGCTACATTGGTGACCCTGACGTGATCTATTCATTCTAACTCATCATGTCTATAGAAGCAGTAGGAAACAGACAAGACACAAGAATTTGGGTTTGAGAGTGTAACATAGTACACCACAATAATAATATTGATTACTAGATAGATCAGGTTTTTGAGATCTTATTTATTTCCATATTTCTTTTTCCATTTCAAAGTGGAAACTTAGATTGTCTTATCGTCATTGTTAATATCTAAATTTCGTGAAAATATCGAAAAGCTTTACAGGGCAGTGATGCTTTGTACGTTGTAAGGAATAATTCAAAATGTTAGGATTAATACATTAGACCTAAAAGCTTTCCCCCTCCAATTATGTAGACCACCATAAAAACCGCTAGAAACGGACCATGAGATGTATAATCAGCCATACTCTGGAAAAAAAATAAAACACGTTTTATAAAAATTTGGCCAGAAAACTTGTTCTTCAACTACCGATCAATTAAAATGACCCTCATTTTGTCAAAGATTCCCAAACAAGAGACTTCATTGAAGTCCCAATTTTGACAGTATTGACACGTTGAGGGTAATTTTAATCGGTCCATATAATATGAAGACGAAGTTTCTTGCCAAAATTAAAAGAAAAAAAAAACATGTTTTTGTTCAGAAGTACAGCAGTAATGGTAATATGGCTTATGAGCATTGAGCGCGTGATTGCCAAATGGGTGTTGTATGAATAAGCTAGGAAACGTTTGCTCAATGACTTGCGCACACACCATTCTTCCGCCTCTATATCCGCCTCTTAGTTGCCTATTCAATTTCTTGGTCTGAACTTCCATTTGTCTTGTATATACTTATCTGCTGTATTTTGAAAAACCCACATTTTATCCGTTTTGGCCAGAAAACTTGTCCTTTAAATATCGATCGATTAAAATGACCCTCATCTTGCCAAAAGCTCTCAAACCTGGGACGTCCTCAAAAACTTTCTTGATGTCCCATGTCTCAGAATTTTTGATGAGACGAAGGTCATTTTCATCAATAGGTATTTGAAGGATGCGTTTTTGATCAAAATGTTTAAAAAGTGTTTTTATCAGAGTACAGCAATTTATCTGCTCGTTGCTCATTTCAGCCGTCAACTTCCAATGGGTACTGTTGAACGTTAATGAGGGTGTCACTTATGGATATCAATAAATGTTATGGACTCATTGATGTAGTGGATATACTCCCAAATCAATGCAAATTTTCAGAATTAAGAAAAAGCCCGTTCTTTTTTATAAAGCGCAATATCCACAAATCGTGTTCAAAGCGCATTAGAAGGAGAACCTGGTCAACAGCAACATTTGACATGCAGAACGAGATATAGCAGCACCTTTAAGGCGATAATGTGATTTTTTTTCGACAGAGACAACGCTGAGGCAATATGAGTAAATAACCCTTTCCCAGAACTCAACTTTGCACCACTCAGAATGAGACGCGAACCCGGACCGATCGCCCCAAAGGCCAGTGTCATATCAAATCTCATAAAGCCGCATGTAATATCATGATATTGAATTGGTGTCTTTCTGTGTCGAATGTTATAAAAACGGCCTTCAAGCACAGCCTAACCCCCCCTCCCCCCCCCCAAAAAAAAAAAAAAAAAAAAAAAAAAAAGAAAAACATAAAAAAATCCCAAACAAAACAATAGATACATGCTTTGGCAAATGATGACTAAGTATATCCTGAAATAAGCCGTTAACTGCCGTTCTCTGGAAAAGCAGTTAGGACTAACCCACAACCTAGCGGCTCTTCTCTTTATTCTTAGTATTTTTTGTCCGTGCCCGACGTCTTTATCCGGAAGACGGCAGAGGACGGCAGTGCCGAGTCGTCGGAGTCAGTCACCGGTGTGGGTTAGCCCTTAACGGCTTATTTCAGGATATAAAAAAAAAGCTGGCCAAAAAACTTGTCTTTCAAATATCGATCGATTTAATGACCCTCATCTTGGCAAAAACTCTCAAACCTGAAGACCAAGGAAGAATTCGAGAGGTCCCAGGTTAGAGAGTTTTTGACAAGATGAGGGTAATTTAAATTGGTCGATATTTGAAGGACGAGTTTTCTGGCCATATTTTCAAATACATTGTTTTCAGAGTACTCAATTAATTAAAATAAAATGGGAAAGCATGAATACAATGGACTGACCTTAATTGCGTAATACATTACGAATGTTATATCACGTGTCTGCCTCATTCAAGGGATTGGGTAATTATGTTGTTTAATGGAGGGTGTTTTTTTTCCTTTGTTATCAACACACAATCTTTTTTTTCTACTGACCGGCCATCGGTTATGTTTTTTTTTTTTTTTGGTCTTATTCTTCCTGAACGGTTATGAAATCTCCAATTGTCTGGCAAAAGCGACAGTGAGTGCTATCTTTGAGCTGATAGACGGCAATTAGTATCCACTTGTATCACATAATCAGCCAATCTTTTGTACTCAGCCCGATGTCCATTGATAACAACAGCTTAAACATTTTGCTTCATTGGACTCAGGCGGAAATGAGTAATGATGTGTTATAGTACTAGTTTAAAATAAAAAATAAACTAACAAAAGAAAAATGAATAAAGGACAAAAAATACCAACCAACTTAGAAATCAGAAACTTTTTCAAAGCGAACCTCCCCCCCCCCCCCCCCCCCCCCCACACACACACACACAAACACAAAAAAAAAAAACCAGACGATTTTCAATAGAAAACAACAATTTTACATTTTGGTCCAAATAGGTTTTACTTCAAAATAGATCGATTGAGATGATCCCAAATTTCAAAAAGTCATAAACATAAACCCGAGACTTCAGAGCATGCGAAAAATAAGTAGTTAAATCCTGTTTGAGATGAACATTTGGATTGTAGGGAGTAGCTATAAAAGGTAGGGGACATTACATAGATGCTGTTCGCTTGGCTTAGAAACTCACAACGTTGCCATCCGGAAATATAACGGACCAACCCACAAAACTATGTGTAACCTTGAACGTTAATAGTCAGGTTTAGATCTTATCCAATTAAGGGTAGCATGCAATTTCTATTGACCGCTTCACGCTATAAAAACCGGGGTATACTCTGGCTCCTATTAATTCTGAAGGACTACTATTTAATACAAGTAATCTGAAAATAATTCCGCTGATTGCTGGCGTCAGAAATACGCTATATACATTACTTATTTCACTCTCTATTGACTTTTACTATACTATAATAATATACACACTAATTAAGACTCCGTGGTCTTAAATCCTGTTATTAATGGAACATTAGTCTCGGATGGGCGGTAACAAGATGGAGAAAAGAGAGCATTTAACCTGGTTTAACGCCCATTAATGAGCTAAGGTTTGCTTCCTAATGAAGTCTCTCAAATATACCTGGAACATAATCGTTTAGCTTGGTCAATCGCCCATTGATGAACTTATATAAAAAGACATACATAAAAAAAACTGAGCTTTTATATAGAGCAATATCCAATAAACGTGCTCAAAGCGCTTTACAATGGGTACCTGACCAACAGCAACACGTAACATGTAGAACGAGGCATGACGCCTGTTAGGCGATAATACCATTTTTTCGACAAAGACAACGCTGTTGACGGTCAGGTACTCATTTTACACATGAGTACGGTGAGAGAATGTGAGTAAAGAGCCTTTTCCAAGGACTCAACTATGCGCCGAGCGAGGCTCGAACTCAGGACCTTCCAATCCGAAAGCGAGTGTCTTACCACTAGACCACATTATAGCCGCCCATACCTGGCATCCGTGTCATAACATTGCATAACATGTGTTGTAACGAAGTAAAGCGATGTGAATCGTGGTAGTGGCCGGGTGGGTGGCAATGATCACAAAAACTCAGTTGTCATGGATTCTGGTTAGGCACGTTACTGACATTCTTTCACTCGATGTAGATTTTGAACGAATGTCTGTGCGGCTATAGATAGAACGAAGATGACGTCACTCAAGCCTTTGTTATTGTATTTTGCCATCCGCGTTTTTGAGTGATTCTCACTAAACTGTATTAAACAGACTATAAAAGTTCATGGTTACACATAGTATGTGTGTTGGTCCGTTATACTTCCGGATGGCAATGTTGTGAGCTTCTTAGCCAAGTACATACTATCTATAGGGTCTTGTGGTATGACACTTGCCTTCAGACCGATCGAAAGGTCTAGGGTTCGGGTCCTGTCTGAGCACCGCATAGTGAGTCCTGTAAAAGGCACTTTACTCATATTCTCTCATCGTACTCAGGTGTAAATTGAGTACCTGGTCGTTAACAGCCTTGTCTCTCTCGAAACCAAATTGTAATATCGCCTAACAGGCGTCATGTCTCGTCCTATATTATGTTAATAGTTGCTGTTGGCTCGTAAAGCTCGTAAAGCGCTATAACTACTTTAGTGGATATTGCTCTAGATAAAAGCTCATGTTTTGAATGTAAGCTGCGAGGGTTATTGTATGACTGTCGGATTAGAAGGACCCTAAATAGACCCTGATATGACATAGAGGTATCGTAGTTGCCATCAAGAAGTGCCAAATACTTTTCTGCCGTCTGCCTGGATTTTGATTGAAGTATTGGGGTTTTTTAATTGACTGAAAAAAGGAATTTTAAGCCGAATCGCTCCATGACAGGTATTTTGTTCTTTTTCAAAGCTGTGATATTCATTTTTGTTCAATCCACAATACGGAATGTTAACGATCACAACTTGGAAAGAGGTCAAGAGGAAGGCTATCTAGAGGTAATTCATTTTGTGAAAATTGAATTTGCCTGGGCCCGAACTGGCACACTTTGACAAAACATATTTTAAACATTTTTCACCAGAAAACTTTTACTTCAAATATCGATCGTAAAATAAAAATGACAAAATATCTCTAATCTGATGATTCTTTTTAGTCTTAGATTTTAGACTTTATTGGAAGTTGAGGATCATTTAAATCAATTAAAATAGAATTTTGATGACGAATTTTCTGGCCAAAATCTAAAAACTGTGCTTTTCGAGAGTACCACATAGCAGCAGTTCATATTTACGCAATAGGTCGTTACCTTGGTCTATTTGGCTTTTAGCAAGGTAGGGTATATATGAGTAGATATGTGCAAAAAAAAATAAAATTACACGAACTGCAGGGCAGGAAAAAATATTGGTCTTCTTGACAACTAATCAAATTTAATAGCCTTTGCTATACTGGACAGGGCCTAACTTATGTAATGATGAGAAATGGGTTACTAATCTCTTAGATATCAAAGATGGAAGGCACTGGGTATCTGGATACTGAAATGAAAATTAGTATGCAATGCCAGATAAATCGATAAGTAATTATCAAAAAGTAAGGTCACTCCTGTGTGGAATTCTTTTCTTTTCTTTTCTGGCAATGTGATATAATTTACATATTTGTGTTTGTTTTTTTTGTCTCC
>NC_088361.1:86608311-86648311 GCF_034508935.2 Berghia stephanieae | reverse complement strand
CCGCGTTTGTGAGTTGTTCTCACTAAACTGTATTAACCAGACTATAAAAGTTCATGGTTACACAGAGTTTGTGTGTTGGTCCGTTATACTTCCGGATGGCAATGTTGTGAACTCCTTGGCCAAGCGCATTCTATCTATAGAAAGTTCGAAGATGACGTCACTCAGGCCTTTGTTTTTGTTTTTTTGCCATCCGCGTTTATGAGTAATGCTCACAGAGCTGTATTAACCAGACTATAAATGTTCATGGATACACCCAGTTTTGTGTGCTGGCCCGTTATACTTCCGGATGGCAATGTTATGAGCTTCTTAGCCAAGCGCATACTATCTATAGATAGATAGGTTTTTTGGGTTTTTTTTTTTTTGGGGGGGGGGGGTGTTTCTACCCTAGTTAGAACGATGTTGACGTCACTCAGGTCTTTGTTATTGTTTTTAGCCATCCATTTTTATGAGCAGTTCTCACTAAACTGTATTAATCAGACCATAAACGTTCAAGGTTACACATTGTTTTATGCGTACGTTTTTTGTACGTTATTATTTCCGACTGGCGACTGTTGTTAGCGTTTTGGTTAAGCGCAAAGCATCAATAGTATGAATATAAACAAAATATATGTATTTACGCTGTTATATCCCTTGGTTTATATAGCTGTAATAGGGAAACTCTTAGGCGCGTTAACTCACTCAACCCTAAGACTGACTATATCCATAGTTTACCGGGGTTACTGTAACCCCATGCCTATTTATTATATTTTTCTGAGACAACTTATAGGCGTAGTATCAAAGCTAATGTTTTTAGTTTTTTGCATATTAATGTTAGTTGAATAAAAGTATCCATGCAAATGTTCATTTTAAAAACATTTTTTCCAATTTTGAAAAGTAGCAAAAATTAGTGAGTTAAAACGAAACGTCATGATTAATTGCTAGAGTGGTTCTACAACATGTATTATTTATACGGGTCTTGATAATCTGTATGTAAATGTTTATGCTTTCTATCCGAATTTGCACGATCTTAGCTTAATCTCCATTACTACGTGTGTATAATATGAGGGCAGGTATGGATGCGTAATAGACCAATATTGTTGTAAAGCGCTGCCACTTTCCCGACAGAAGTATGTATGTCGGGATGTCTGAGATACTGAAAGTTGAATTTATAGATAGAATGACGTTGACGTCACTCAGGTCTTTGCAATTGCTTTTTGCCATTCGCGTTTATGAGTAATTATCACTAAACTGTATTAACCAGACTATAAACGTTCAAGTTTACACATAGTTTTGTGTGTTCGTCCTTTATACTTCCGAGTGGCAATGTTGTGAGCTTCTTAGCCAAGCGCATACTATCTATAGGCCATAATCTCAGACTCGGGTTGTGTTTATATGTTTTTTGTTCAGGATAATGGTTATTGTATTTTAGAATACAAAATCCAACATTTTAAATTTATGTGACCCACCGTCTCAAAACGGTATTATGTCGAGATAGATTTGACCCCGAATAATGAATTTAGAATAGAAATGATTTTAAAAAATGAACTTTGGGTCTTTTGCAATGTAGGATATTGCATTCATTCCCCACCATAAGCAACAAAAATTAATTCCGAGTTTCATATTTGTTGCTATAAATCTATTTTTCAGCACCTTGTTTATCCCTACTTAATACCGTTTTGAGATGGTCAAATGTGGGTCACATTTTAATCAGTATGGCTTTAATTTGACGTTACAACATCTGGATCATCCCGACATTTTACCGTTTTGAGACGACAGGTCACATATAAAGTTAGCTGATTGTTGGGTAGTGAGATTTATCATAATTATATCAGGCTATCCTTCCGAAAACGGCAACCATATCATTATAATATGGATGATATATGAACTCAAGGAAGTCATAACATTGGTCAAGTGGTCAAGAGGTCATCGAACAAGGCCATCCTCATAAAATCATGGCGTAGTTGACAAACGGATGCTACCTTGATTAGTTCTTCTATACCCAGTATGAAATCGTGTGGTTAGGCCACATCTCTGCCGTACTCTGGAAAAACCCACATTTTAAAATTTGGCCAGAAAACTCGTCCTTCAAATATCGATCGATTTAAATGACCCTCATATTGGCAAAATCTCTCAAACCTGGGACGGGTTTTCTGGCCAAATTTTAAAACAAAATGGGGTTTTCCAGAGCACGGCAGATTTGCTGATATTGAAACATGTGGCGTCGAGTGAAGAGTATGTGTTAAAGGTTTAACCAGTTAGCTGCTGTGCCCTGAAAAAAAACCCTTGTATTTTAAAAATTTGGCCAGATAACTCGTCCTTCAAATATCGATCGATATAAATGACCCTCATTTGGCAAAAAGTCTCAAACCTGAGACCTCGCGAAGTCTCAGGTTTGGGATTTTTTGCCAAGATTAGAGTCATTTAAACCGATAGATATTTGAAGGACGATTATTTTTGCCAAATTATTCCAGAGTTCGGTAGTTAAATGGTTAAATGTTAAAAGTTTTAAAAAGTGAAAATAGTCAAAAAGATATAAAATGGGTTAATTTCATATTTCTCATTGAGGACTATGTTTATTGTTTCTTAAAGGGACCCCGACTAAATTCTCAAATCTTTAGTCACTTTAACTTCACAAACACATTTTGGTATCCTGTTGACCCTAGGGGCACATATATGCAAATCTGATAATAACCGAACTCAATTTTTGGCTTAATTCAATATATTTGTATGGGCGATATTGATCGTCGGTTTGAGAGTATTTCCATTACAACAATGAACCCATAACAATAATTTAGGCTATGAGACCTGCAAATAAAAACACGTTGTGTTGATCTTAACATAATACCGTTTACATATACTTTGAACTTGCTAGGATTGTTTGAATTTATTTCCCCATTTATTTCCTGGAATATTATGTTCTCGTCTTATTTTTTTTTTTTTCATTATTTCATTTCATTAAAATTACCTATCCTTGTTTTGCAGCACAAAATAACCCATCTGGTTTGAATAAGACATCGGCAGTGTTATCGCCAGCATCGAGTCGGCCCCATTACGTGACGGATGAACAGTGGTTGATGAGTCATTTGCTCCAGGGCTATGACCCCAACACAAGGCCTGTTTACAACGCTTCGGACCCCGTCAATGTTTATCTTGGAATTACTCTCACACAGATCTTTGACTTGGTAAGTCTGAGGATTAGGTACCTCACTCACTCACTCACTCAATTCCATGACCGGATGATCGTCGGGGGGACTTGCGCGAAGCAGAAGTTACAGTCTTCCTCCATGCCTGTCTGTTGCTAGCCCTTTGTAGCCGCTCCGGGACCCACATCTATGTCCATTCTTTTATATTGTTCAGCCACATCTTCCTTTGGCGCCCTCTTCTGCGCTGGCCTTCGACTGTGCCCTGTAGGACTGTCCTGTTCAGGCTATCGTGTCGAGTATGATGTCCAATTAGGTACCGTCTTTTATCAATTCTTTCTTTATAGATCGAATGAAGTAAACGTCACTCGGGTCTTTGTTATTGTTTTTTTGTCATCCTCGTTTATGAGTAATTCTCACTTAACGGTATTATCCAGACTATAACAGTTCCTTGTTACATAGAATTTCGTGTGTTGGTTTGTTATACTTCCGGACTGCAATGTTGTGAGCTTCTAAACCAAGCGCATACTATCTATATTTCATGTTGCAATTTACGGCCATATGGTAATACGGTAACAAAACTCGCCACCGGACCTGTAGGTGGCTGGTTCGAGTCCCGCAGAAGGCATCACTAAATTGAGATTCTATACTCAAATTATCTCAACGTGTGATGGAGTCATGGTGGTTCAGTTGGTAGAGCACTAGCTTCACACGTAAAGGTACCAAGATCGATCAGGCAGAGTTGTCGTACCAATAAGGTCCCAGGTTCAAACCCCATCACCGCCCAATTTTTTTTTTTATTCTCTATTGTCTTCTGGCACTTTTCTACTTACTTCATCTCTTGTTGTTACCAATATCGATCGGTGATTTTCAGATTTTTTGTTTCTGTTTCCCCTGTCCACCCAGCAGTGATTGGATAGCTGGATCAGTAAGATTTGGCCTCCTATCCAAAGGGTAGCAAGCAATTGCTATTGTCCATTTCACGCTATGGAACTCGAGATAAACTCCGGCTCCTTGGGGCTACTGGCTCTGAGGACTACTTTTTACCCCGGTGTGAAATGCCTACGTGGTCTGCAACAGAATTATCTCCGTCCAAAAAAAAATAAAAAAATATGCCATACCACTTTAAACCGCTTTTGCCTTGCTCTAAATGGTAGTTGTTGCTGTTGGCTTGGGATCAATCAATCAATCTATCTATCTATCTATCTATCTATCTATCTATCTATCTATCTATCTATCTATCTATCTATCTATCTATCTATCTATCTATCTATCTATCTATCTATCTATCTATCTATCTATCTATCTATCTATATCTAGCTATCTCTCTCTGTCTCTCTCTCTCTCTCTCTCTCTCTCTCTCTCTATATATATATATATATCGATCCGTGAAAGGGTCAAATAATTGTTACTGTTGGTAGAAAGTAGAAAAGCAGGAAAGAGATCAAAATATTCAATAATATCATCATTGCAACCCGCTTTACGAGTAACACTGACACTAAAACACCATTGGCACTCTTGTTTGATCCCTGAATTATGTCGATTTGTCTACAATAATGGTAAATAGAGTCACGCATTTAACATAAATAAATAGGGTAAATTAATTAAAGAACAAAAAAAGTGATAGACACTCATGTCATAAAAAGCAAGACCGAGAAGAGCTATCCGAAACCATAAATGTTCCTCACCTATTTTACTTTCTTTTAAGTTGCGCTCAATGTCTTCATCTTTTCACATAAAAGTGAACGAATGGAAACATTTATTATGACGTCATCAAAAAATCGACATTTTTTGTGTCACTGACCAAATAATCTGTATAGTTTTATGGGAAAAAAGTCAACGTATTGCAAGCCTGATAACCCAAATTATTATGAGCTCATTGTTGTAATGGAAACACCCTGAAACCAAAGCAAAATATTGTCAATAATAAACCCATAATTGTGTTCGGTTATCAGACCTGCCAACATGTACACCGAGGGAAAAGATAGGTATTACATAAATTAATGTTAATTTTATAATAATACCCCTTCAAAACATTGATATCATATCATATCATATTGACGTGTACTTTTTTGCAGGTTTGATAACTCTATTCCGAGCTCATTGTTTTAATTCTTAAACCAACAATGATAAAGCAAGCCCATATTTGCGTTCTGTTATCTGACCGGCAAATAAGTACACGTCGCATCATATCAATATTATTATTAAGTCTATGGTTTAAAGTCAAATAAGTTCAATTTGAAGAAAACCATTTTTGTGTGTGGATAAGACCAAGTATTATTCTACCTCTAACCGTGACATTTCTTAGTAAAAACGTAATCGTTGAATAATGCTCTGAGCCAGTGAAATACGATACTTATCCAACTATTGCAGAAAATTCATTATTTAATTTATTTGCTTAAATAAATTTGAAAAGACAGCTGATTGCTCATTCACTCGAAATAACGTTTAGTGCGTATGAATACAAAATTCCAAAATTGTTGTTTTTGGGTCAAATTGCCATTCAAACAGATGGGGAAGACACAAATGGCGAATCGAAGATCTACCATGCAACCAACACCACTAAAATTCACAACCAGTCACTTATACTAGCTGAATTATCTTCTGCTGGAGCCCTCCCCCCCCCCCCCCCCCCCGCCACACACACGCACACACACGCGCACACACGCACGCACACACACACACACAAACAAAATAAACACACATGTAAAAATAAACACACACACACACACACACATAAGAATAATAAAACTATCGGCCATAGTTAAACATCAAGGCCTTCAACATTATGATGATCAAATTGATTTGAAGTAACACAGCATTCTATTCTATGTGAGAGTTTTTTTTTAAAAACCCTTTAAAATCTCACTCTCACATGACTTCAAAACATTTACAAACTTTAATAAACACCTTCAATTTCATAGTGTTTCCATTGCTTTACATCGGTAACGCACAACATTTTCTGAAAACAAGATCAGCAAAAATTGAAAGAAAAGAACACACAACACCTCCATCCCCCACTACTCAAAATCTGCTGTTGAGACACAGCAAGCTCGTAGTGTTATTTGGCAGGATAAAAATAAACTCTTTTATAAATTATATTGATACATATCTACATTTCATAACATTAATTGATTAAGACAATATTTATGATACGTTTAGTCCAAAAGAAATCATAAAGTCTAGTGTAAATCAATAAGCGTGTCAAAACGATTGAGATAACATGCATTTTTGTTTCAATAGTTGTGTCCAGTTTAAAGGCCGATACAGCAAATATTGTTTACATAATTTCAAAAACAAAATAACTGACATAACTACTTTAGTAATTATACAACACTAATAGATTTGGATTTTGTTTCAAAAAAATCTAAAAATTGTTTCAAAAATTCATCAGTTCATTTTTCATAATATTTTGTTGTGAGTATTTTGAACACAAATTTTCAAAGGAGAATATGAAAAAAAAAAATCCCAAACTAACTTTAATAGTAATTTCATATAGTATTTCAAAAAGATTTCAGTCAAATAAGATGTTTTATACGCGCAGAAGATGTGAGAGTATCTAAAAATTGCAATAAAACAACATGCCTTGGTCGATCTCAACATGATGTTTCTTTGCATTGCATGCCGCTGTCACCTTCCAGCTTAATATGTTGAGTAAAACAAAATTGCGTCTGTCAAGTATTTTCACTGTAAGCTACAGAAGCCGAAATGCATTTCTGAAAAATGATAATAAACACGCATTCTGCTACAAAAAATACATTCGTTGAACTACAAATCTTTGGCTCCAACAACCATACATAGATATACATCTTTAGTTCATTATTAAACTATGTTGATAAGGGAGAATTGGTATAATAGCACTTATTATATTTAGGAGCGTTATTTCATCATTTTGAGTGCTCATCATATATTTATTAAGTTCGTGTAGAGTTACTAGACATTATTGTCCAAATAAAAGCTATGTATTCTAAATGGGCGAATCTGTAATTAATAATAATAATAATAATAATAATAATAATAATAATAATAATAATAATAATAATAATAATGTTCTTTTATAGAGCACTTTATATCGAAATCTCAAAGAGCTTGGCTCCATCAGTATACATTATAGTCTCCATGGCATACTCTAAATATTCACTATTTACTTAACCACAAATAGTATTCACAGCCTTTATTCAACTCAATTAATGGATGAAATAATATGATGTAATGAGACATTTCGTGATGATGGTTCTAGTATTTCTAGCATTTATTACAAACCACACGAAGTGGTGGAAGTAGACGTAAACCGCCGTACTCTTGAAAAACACGCATTAAAAATGATGTCCAGAAAACTCATTCTTCAAATATCGATCGATTAAATGACAGTCATCATAGCACAAACTCTCAAATCCCAGGTTTGAATGTTGTTTTTTCTCCAAGACGATGGTAATTTTAATTGATCGATATTGAAAGAAGTATGCAAGTCAAAATATTAAATACGTATTTTTCCAGAGTACCGCACTGGAGAGCAGGTATTTTTTTTCTTGTTGCAAGTTTGGAATGTTTTCGTAAAACGACCCATTAAGACCCATCAGTGGCCGTTTTCTGCCAGTATATATGATTAATTGTTTTCTACCTGAAGTACAAATGTAGTACTTCTCTGTTGTTTTCATCATTCATGCCGGAAATGCAGTTGTTCGAACGAAAACAGACATAAATACATCATGACTTATGAGATATTGGCACTGATGTGTTTATCAAACGTAAATGATTGTTCTTTTTAGTTATAATAAAAATGAGACAAAAAGTATGCGGACTTAGGTTCAATAAGGCCACAATGAGCCATAGAGGCCAGTTGATGCTGGACTAATTTTTAAAGAAAAACATAAACATGAATGACTTTTCTCTTCAGAAAAGTTAAATTTGGGTTAATCGAACTCGGTACCTTCTGGGTACGAAGCAAAAGTGTGAAAAGAATAGCAAATCCTTATATATATATATATAGTATAAATCAGAAATTTTGAAACATTCTGTTTCAACATGTGGCGATTGTATATTTGAAAATGTATAAATATCAGGAAAAAAAGTGTGAACGAAATAGTGCCATACATCATCCCAAAATAACCAGCCTGCCTCCAATTGGGGATCGAACCAGCATGCACTTCACTCAGACATAATGCCGAACTTGAACTTTTAAATAGCGCAATATCCACTAAAAGTGCTCAAAGAGTTTTACAAGGGATCCCAAGTCACCCGCAACACTTAACATGTAGGACGAGACACGACGCTTGTTAGGCGATATTACAATTTTTGCGGACAGAGAAAATGCTGTTAACGGCCAGGTACTCATTTTACACCGCAGTCCGGTGAGAGAGAGACTTTTCCAAAGACTTAACTATACGCCGTTCAGAGCGGAACTCGAACCCTGGACCTTCCGATCCGAAGTCCAAGGTCATACCACGATACCATTATAGCCTCAGTTCCTGTTTTTCACATTAGTAACATACTTAACGCTATTATCTTCAACCATTCGAGAATACGATTAAAAGCACTTAAAAAAATAATTTTTGACTTTAAAGGAATAAAGACGTGTTTTTCTGTCAATATTGTGATCTTGTCAGATTCGTTTTAACCGGGCAATCAGGACTTGTTATTGGTAGAATTCGACGTGTAGGTATAAGAATTTATTCTATCATACCTTATTCTGTACAATAACAACTCAAAGAGATTCTTCTTGAAGTTAAGTATGCGCATCAAAGGATTAGTTATGAATTTGATGCGAAGGTACAACAGTCGTTCGTCTTCAACTTGAATTCCTCAACCTTTATCTCTATAATGAATGAATATAACGTCATTCGGCTCTTCAATGTGGATCATATGCCTCAAGGTAAAATACCCACAACATCCGCCTGCCGGATGAAACACACAAAACCATGTGTAACATTGACCGTTTATGGTCCGATTGATATAATTTAATGGGAACTAATCACTCAAATTGGCTGTCTAAAAACAATAACAAAGAGCTGCGTGACGTCAACTTCTTTCTTTCTATTGTTTTAAGATCACTAGATTGATGATGATTCCTTAATAAAGTCCCTTTAATAGGGTATAGTACGAATGAAGTTGACGTCACTCTGCTTTTCGGTATTGTTTTAAGACCACCAGTTTGTGACAAGATTCCACCAAAATGCCATCAACAGGCAATAGAAGGAAAATTTTACTTCACTTGGGTCTTTGATACTGCTTTAGCCGACTAGTTGGGTGATTTGTTCTCATTAAAATATATTAATCAGACTATAAACGTTTACGGTGAATGATCGTTTTGTGTATTGGCACGTTTCATCCGTCCACCAGATGTTGAAAGTATTTCACCTTATAAAAGAGCATAGAATCAACAAACCTTATAGATAGAATGCGCTTGGCCAAGGAGTTCACAACATTGCCGTCCGGAAGTATAACGGACCAACACACACACTCTATGTAACCATGAACTTTTATAGTCTGGTTAATACAGTTTAGTGAGAACAACTCACAAACGCGGATGGCAAAAACAATAACAAAGCCCTGAGTGACGTCATCTGCATACTATCTATAGGGTACACAATGTTTTATGGGCTGGGCCGATTCATCTGACGGACAGGACAGGTGAGTATCTTACCCAAACGCATATCATCAATAAATCGCTGCCGTTTCTATTGATTAATGGTACATTTTTTTCTCATTAGCTTTCCGAAACACGGACGTCTCGTGCGCTCCTGTCAATAAGAGGTTCGCATTACCGGCTGCAAGATCGCTGCCGGTTTTCCAGACCCAGTAATTTATTTGGATGGGATGATTTTATCCTGTCTGCATCAGTTTGACGTCAATATCCGATATAGAAAAGTCAGTTGTTTCCTGGGATTAACAAGACAAGTAGAGAATTTAGTTTGGTCTGGTATTTATATCAGTATCAGTAGAACGGGTAGTATAGAAATGTCGGAAGAAAATATGGATAATAGATATCGCGCTGAATGGGAGGGAGTCTAACCGGGGGCTTAGCTGGTATGACACTCAGAAAATCTGAATATTTTTAGATCGACTTTAACCCGTTAACTGCCGTACTCTGGAAAAACATGTATTTAAAATATTAGCAAAAATCTCGTCCCCTCGAAATAAAAAAAAAATATATATATCGATTTAAATGACACTTATCTTTGCAAGAACTCTCAAACCTGGGACCTCATGGAGACCCAGGTTTTAACGTTTTTACCAAATTGGGGGTCAATTTACTCTATCGATATCAGAAGGACGTGTTTTCTGGCCAAAAATTTAAATATACGATTTTTTTTCAAAGTGCGCAATATAAAAATTCAACTTTAAGCTTAAATGGGATCATTTGGGCTGAAACAAATCCTTCACTGGAAATAGTGAATTTCTTCCTTAACTCTCTCTTTAGAAAAAAAAAAATCTTTAATTTAGTAATTTTGATTTTAAACTCGATTTTCTTCTCCTGGCTCATTCTGACATAACTAATGAAACAGATTTGAATAGAATCAAATCCCGCCTTTAAAGGGGTTAATCATCGATTTTCTCACATTGCTACGGGCACCCATTTCCAAAATATAGTATATTATATTGAACGAAATCGACGTCACTCAGCTCTTTGTTAATGATTTTAGCCAGCCATTTTGATGATCTCACTAAATTACATTAATCAGACTATAAACGTTTAATGTTACACATTGTTTTGTGTGTTGATGCGTTATATCCGGCTGGCGGAGTTTTCTAGCTAAGCGCATACTTTTTAAAAAAATTGAGCTTTATATAGCGCAATATCCACTAAATGTGCTCAAAGCGCTTTACAAAGGGACCCTGGTCAACAGCAACATTACACATGTAAGACGGGACATGACGCCTGTTAGGCGATATTACAATTTTTCGGACAAAGACAACGCTGTTAACGACCAGTTACTCATTTTACACCTGAGTACGGTGAGAGAATGTAAGTAAAGAGCCTTTTCCAAGGACTCAACTATGCGCCCAGCGCAAGGCTCGAGCCCAGGACCTTCCGACTCGAAAGCGAGTGTCATACCACTAGACCACATAGTCGCATCAATAAAAGTTGCAGTATAGGCAATTGTTATTTGAAATAAATATTTATATAGCAGTAATTTTTCACACTTCAAAGTTATATGTGAAATAGATTGAAATAATTTCCTATTCCGTCTTTAAAGGGGCTAACCATCAGTTTTCTTACAGTGCTCCGAGATTCAGAACACCCATTTCTAACATGCATAATACAAGTTACTGTTATCCAAATAAATATTTATATAGTCGATTTATCACGCTTCACGTCTCACCCATTTCTAATATATTCAAGATGCTATGTTAATCTTGTGATCTAAATAAATAGTAATGTTCAAATGACTCAGTGTTATCTTGAGTCAGAGGCGAGACAACGGAACCATAATTTTCCATTAGCAAAAGTATAATTATTTTCTTTTATTTAGTCGTGGTGATGGTGGTGGTGGTGGTGGTGGTGGTGGTAGTAGCTAAGTAGTAGTAGTAGTAGTAGTAGTAGCAGTAGTAGTAGTAGTAATAGTAGTAGTAGTAGTAGTAGTAATAGTAGTAGTAGTAGTAGTAGTAGTAGTAGTAGTAGTAGTAGTAGTAGTAGTATTAGTAGTAGTAATAGTAGTATTAGTAGTAGTAATAGTAATAGTAGTAATACTTCTTTACTATGATAAAATAGGAACCCTGTTTAGAAATGGATCTTAACGATAACTTAAGCTATATTGTGACTTGTTAATTCTGAAGCAATCAGACGATATATTGCCATTGGTCGTCATAATGTTGGCCTGGAAGTTCACAAGAGTTAATTAATAACCATCAGTCGGACATTGCTAATCGATCTATCGCCAGTCCTTCATGCATAAATTAACTGCTATGCGTTATGTACTCGGATCTCGACAAAATCTCCATAAAATCTGAATTTTTCAGTGCATTAGCTGACATGTTTTATTATTATGCCTTTATTTGGCAGCTTTAAATATTGTCGCCTTTACACTCTATAAAGGAATAATATAGATAACCCATCAAACAAACGTCTAAAGTCAATAGAATTTACCTATGTTATCAAAGAGAACGAATCGGGAGTTAATCTTGCCAAAGGAAAAAAAAAGACTTCCGAGGTCACGGTGCTGTGCTCTAACCAGTCGGTATGCTAATTATCGTTTTGTTATGTCCGTTATAATACCAGAGCTATATAATGTGTCACATTTGAGGTATCAGTTTCACTTGTTGTTTCAAGTTGAAAACCACCAGGAGAACACGACTTATTTTTGAATGTTTTAAACTGCCGTACTCTGGTAAGAGTAAAAAACGATAGGGGCTGCCTGAAGCTACTTACGTAAGAGTGAAAATAGAGAGGCGTCGTATTGTTCAAATACGAAGCCTCTCCATTTTCACCCTTTCGTTAGTACTCTGGAACTTCAAATATCGATCGATTAAAATATTGGCAAAAACTCTCACACCTGGAACAACGCGAAGTCCCAGGTTTGAGAGTTTTTGCCAAGATGAGAGTCATTTAAATCGACCGATTTTTGAGGGACGAGTTTCGGAACACATTTTTAAATAGGTGTTTTTATACAGAATGAATGACAATGAACTAGTTAAGAACTCTTCATCACCCATTTTGACGTTACTGATAAATGCTTAAGCTCCCCCGGGCACATAATATAATTTGCAGGTCTGATAACGTAGGGCAATTATGGATTTATATCAACGTAATAATGGAAAGTATTTCCGTTGGTCTGATGATATCTCCATTACAACAATGAGACCACAACAATTTGGGTCATCGGACCTATAAATCGGTTCACGTTGATAAGAGCGGAAAGTCAAAGACAACTTATTTCATTGTTTCAAGAACTTCTAACATACACTGGCAAAACACCTTTATCATTTTGGCATCGCTTTTTTGGTGTTTACTTTAAACATCATGAAACAAATATGACCCTTTAATTCTAAAAAAAAAGCCTCAAACTTCCTCGTAATAAACATAGTGGCATCTTGGAGTTATTTCAATTTAGTTGTTTATACAATTTCTGAACAATACAAGTTAAAAGAAACATTAACATTTATCAACATTACCAAAAACACCACTTTTTGCGCGGTTCAATATAAATGAATTTACAGTCTTGACTAAACAACATGTAGCTGAAATAACGTTTCTGTTTTTAAAAAAAAACTATTGGGCTATTAACGATGAAAAAACTCAGTACTTTTACAGAACGTAGTTTGGAAAACAAGAGATTAATTTTCAATTATCATATAGATCAAGTCACAAAAATATTTGCTGGTTTGTGAAAAGACTGCGTTAATCTGATTTTAATGTTAGAATTAAGAGCGCACAGAAACGGATTTAGTACAAATGTTATCAACGCGAAGGATAAGAAGAAATCGAGCGGAACCGGAACGAGAAATATTATTTACTGAAGAAGGGCTTTCCGTAGGGTAATGTGTTGGTGTTTTCGTATTAGTAGTAGTAATAGTAGTAGTAGTAGTAATAGTAGTAGTAGTAGTAGTAGTAGTAGTAGTAGTAGTATTAGTAGTAGTAGTAGTAGTAGTAGTAGTAGTAGTAGTAGTAATCGTTATTGTTGTCATTGCTCTTGTTGTTGTTGTTGTTAACCCTCTCTTTACCACCTATTGGAAATTCGTCACATTTGTTACGATCCAACCATCACTTTTCTTATCCAGATTTCATTTCTTTTTGCTATAGCTATAAAAACATGACATTCTGTAATAGAGTTAATATTGCCAAACAATATTATGTATAGAATGTGCTTGTTGCTTTTCTGTCTGAGTAGGAAATGTCTGTTTTTGTGTTGGGTGGGTGTGAAGTTTTGGAGAAAATTATGAAAATGATTGGTAATGAGAGGGTTAATGTCATTATTTTGTTGTTGGTGGTGAGGATGGTAACGATGACGACGACGACCACGACGGTTAAGATGATGCATGATGATGTTGATGGTGATGATAATGATGATGATGATGATGATGAATCATTACCTGAAGGATGAGAAAGGGGGTGGGGCGGAATAGATAGATAGATATATGTATTAATGGATGAATGGATGAATTAACGGATGGATAATTGGATGGGTGGATGGATAAACAAAATTGATTAGATTATATATATATATATATATATATATATATATATATATATATATATATATATAATGTAAATTTTCACTCACATTTTTTGCCGAGACGACTCGTTTCTGTGTTTTTCCTTTAATTCACACTTCTTCAGTCGGCATAATCCGACATAATATATATGTGTATATGGGTATATAGATAAATTAAGAGATGGATGGATTGATGAATAGAAATACCAACAAATGGATGGATGGATGGATTCGATGGAGAAAGGAATTGATGAATCCATAAATAGACGAATTGTATGACAGATAGATAGATAGATTAACGGATGGCTTGATTGATTGAAAGAATGATAGAAATAGTTGTTAAAAAAACAACGAACCCCCCCCCCCCAAAAAAAAAAAACAAAAAAAAAAAACAAAAAACAAAAAAAAAAAAAAAACAAAAAAAAAAAAATAGAAAGCAACCCAGATAGAGTGGGAATGCAAGTGAGTTTCTAAATGCATAATCCTTTTTTTTCTCTTGATTTCATGATCTGTATGTTTTGTTTTTTTAAAAATCGAATTGGCCAACATTGCTCTATGTGGTCAAATTACCCAACCATACGGTACCTCGCTGTCTTAATTGGTTCATGGCGGGGCATGACGAGTAGTGTTTTAGACCATAATATTATTATCTTTTATTATTGCTTGTCCCCAGGTCGTTGGAAAAACGGAAATGATTTTCCTCATCATTCTCCAAAGAAAGCGACTACTCAGACAGACTGACCTTTACTGTCGACATAAATCTCCAAGAAAAATTTTTTCTTGTGATTTACTGATAAATTGTTTATAACGAAAGCGGTTTAAACAGTTAACTTAAAGTCCAGACTGAGAGCAGAAAAGAATTCGGGACATCGGGTCAGCAAGTAGGGTCTCAAGATTTTTAAAAATCCCTTTTTTCGTCCCCAAGGGGAAATTTGTCTTTAGGGTCTATGCCAAGGGAAGACTGGAATAAACCAGACGTCAGCCGAACTGCAGCACTACAAAGTGAGCTAAGGCGAGGTGACTTGCTCAAGGCCACACAACGATACAGGTAGTCGAACTCGGTACCTTTTGGGTACGAATCAAAGACCGTTCCGTTGAGCCACGCTGCCCCTACTTTTTTTTTTTTTTACACCGATGTTCCATGTCGGACCCGACGTTGGAGATCATGGTTCGCCAGCTCTCTCTCTCATCTGCGAGTTTCGCACATTGATTTATGGGGCTTCCTACGTACGCTGCGACATTTCCAAGCCCCTATAGAATCAATGAAAAAAGCAAACGAATATAACAGCTTCGACAGAGGACAAAATGCCAAAGACTGAACGTTTCGGGATCAAAATCCTTCTTCGGCTAACAAAAAGAACCCAATAAAAATGTGATTACATCACTTAAAATCCAGACAGATCACGTCTTGCCCACTCTCTCTCTCTCTCTCTCTCTCTCTCTCTCTCTCTCTCTCTCTCTCTGTCTCTCTCTCTTTCTGTGTCTCTTTCTCTCTGTCTCGCTCTCTCTTTCACTCTCTCTCTCTCACTCTCTCTCTCTCTCTCTCTCTCTCTCTCTCTCTCTCTCTCTCTCTGCGCATTGTTTCTCATTGCAAGGCTATCATATCCGCTGTTTCAGGACATGCAAAGGTAAATCACTCCCGATTTAAACCCATAGAATTATCCATGCGTTCCCTCTCTCCTTCCTCCCTCCCCAATGTCCTAATAACCAGTACTCAGTGCGCTTCTATCTGACCAGTAAATTGTGGAGCGGACCGAAGAACAATAAAAGTGCCGTTCTTTACCCTTGAGCGCTCATTGGTTACCTCTGGCTTTACCGGGTAATGAATATGTAGGAATTGGAATAAATAACATGCTAAAGTGGGGAAGGAATAAGAGGGACTGGGGGGGGGGGGGGGGGGGGGGGGGGGGGGGGGGGGAGGTAGGGAGCACGATGGAAAAACTAAGAACAGAGAGAAATTTGAGAAAACCAGTTTCTCTTGGTGTCATTGTTGTTGCTGTTGTTGTTGTTGTTGTTGTTGTTGTTGTTGTTGTTGTTATTGATGTTGTTGTTGTTGTTGTTCTTCTTCTTCTTCTTTGCAGGTCTGATAACCGAACGCAATTAAGGGCTAGATTTAATATTGTTATAATGTACACTATTTTGCATTGGTTTTAGAGCATTATCATTACAACAATGAGACCATAACAATTTGGGTTATCAGACCTGCAAATATGCGCACGTAAGCTTATGAAACTTGATATTAAATTATGCTTTCGTTGAGTATGAATTCTCAAACTTCAAAAATACTTTATTTCCCAACTTTGACTTTCAACTCAATTTATTTCAACTAGTTCAATCCTAACTAATACCTACCAGGGTCACAATTATAGATATATTATTTAACGCTTCCACAAACAGGTGATAAAACATAATTAATAAACCACGCTCTATTTTATTTCTTTATTAGTTTTTACAAATTGTCATCAACACCCTCACCCCGCCCCCTTCCCGAATAAGATAAAAGAACAAAACATGTGTGATGTCTCGGGTACAAAATCGATGATCGACGAGTAATTAATTACCAATAAGACAAAATTACCAACCAATGTTCTACGTATTCTGAAAAAAAAAATACTTTAAAAGTTTTGGCCATAAAACTTGTCTATCAAATATCGATCGATTAAAATAACCCCCATCTTGTCGGAAACTCTCAAACCTGAGAAAGCAAGGAAGTCTCAGGTTTGAAGGTATTTGTCAATATCAAAGTCATTTTAATCGACCGATATTTAGAGAACAAGTTTTCTGGCCAAAATATGAAAAAGTGCTTTTTCAGACAACACCAGTGTTGGCTGGTACGGGTTTTTTTTCTTTTTTGATTGTTTGACAACATCGGTCAATCAACCCATTATTTCAGGATTACTGAGTTATTTTCATATAACAATTAATTCCAAAGAGTCAAATAACAGTGTTACTGTTCTTTAATTAATGAACTCCTGTAGAGTGGTTTATAGGCTTTATTGATAAAACCAACGTGGCACCTTTGCTGGAATAGATGCTGTGCGCTTGCTAAGAAATTCACAACATTGCCATCCGGAAAGATATCGGATCAATACACAAAACTATTTGTAACCGTGAACCTTTGTAGTCTGGATAATACAATTTAGTGAGAATTATTCATAAGCGTGGATCGCAAAAAAAAAAAAAAACAAAAAAAAAAAAAAGAAAGAAAAACAATAACAAAGACCTGACTGACGTCAACTTCGTTATATACATTGCCGCAAAACAATGTTATATTTGGGTGAACCAGATGCTAAAAAGGTGACACTGAAATACAATTGATAAGAAATCTGACATTTTTTACTTTGTCACTTTAACAAACTAACCTATATCTATTGTCCTTACTATTATATAATGAAAATTTTGCTACTTGAAGTTCGAAGCAATAAATAACAACGAGAAAAGAAATAGTTCAATTTATTTAATGAAGACAGATGATGTGGACGTTTTTGGTTTTCCCTTTGTCAACAAAACACGATGAATGAAACGCTAATGAGAGATGTGAGAATGGCGTTGTTAGGGCTAACCCACACCGGAGACTGACTCCGACGACCCGGCACTTCCGTCCTCTGCCATCTTCCGGATAAAGACGTCGGGCATGGTCAAAATACTAAGAATAAATAGAAGGGCCGCTATATCTACCAATACCAAGCACATTAAAAAAAACGGCAGAGAACGTCGGGTGCTCGGTATGGGTAGGTCTAGCGGCTCTTTTCTTTATCCTTAGTATTTTGTCCGTGCCCGACGTCTTTCAATTAGATCACCCCCTGGGGCACCCTATCCTCTACCCACGCCACGCTAACATTTCATTCATACTGCAACCACCATTGAGTACAGACGATACAAGTTATTTTTCATTATATTTTATTTGTTTTCCACGTTTATTTGTGTACTGTTGTGCAGACCCGAACGTCCATTGTTTTGTTCCCATACAAAGCCTTTCCATTTTCACTCTTTCGTTAGTATCTGGAAGACGGCAGAGGACGACAGTGCCGGGTCGTCGGAGTCAGTCTCCGGTGTGGGTTAACCCTTAGGGTGATTCGTGTTAAGTGTTCCATTCATCGGGTTTTGTTGACATTTTCTGTCTTCTTGAATAAACTGCAGTTGACGTCACTCAGGTCTTTGTTATTGTTTTTGCCATCCGCGTTTGTGAGTTGTTCTCACTAAACTGTATTAACCAGACTATAAAAGTTCATGGTTACACAGAGTTTGTGTGTTGGTCCGTTATACTTCAGGATGGCAATGTTGTGAACTCCTTGGCCAAGCGCATTCTATCTATTGTTATTTACTAAAACATATAAAATGAACCCAAGATCCATACTTATGACTATATTATAGATAGAATGAAGATGACGTCACTCGGGTCTTTGTAATTGTTTTTTGCCATCCATGTTCATGAGTAATTCTCACTAAATTGTATTAACTAGACTATAAACGTTCAAGGTTACACACAGATTTGTGTGTTGACCCGTAATACTTCCATATATATGTTTGAGATTCGCTTTCGGATCGGAAAATCCTGGGTTCGAGACTCGCAGGGCGCATAGTTAAGTCCTTGGAAAAGACTCTTTACTCACATGCTCTCACCGGTCTCAGGTGCAAAATGATTACTAGGCTGTTAACAGCGTTGTCTCTGTCGGGAAAAAAATTGCATTATTGCCTAACAGGCGTCATGCCTCGTTGTGTAGGTTACGTGTTGCTGTTGGTCAGGGACTCTATGAAAAGCGCTTTGAACACGTTTAGTGAATGTGTGCTATATAAAATTAAAAGCTCAACTTTGGAAAAATACGTATTAAAAATTTGGCAAGAAATATCGATCGATTTAAATGACGCTCACCTGGGCAAAAACTATCAAACCTGGGATCTCAATGAAGACCTCCCAAGGTCCAAGGATTAAGAGTCGCTGCCAAGATGAGGGTCATTTAAATCGATATCTGAAGGACGAGTTTTCTGGTCAAATTTCTCAATGCGTAGGTATTGTGCGCTTGGCTAAGAAACTCACAGCATTGCCATCCGGAAGTATAACGGACCAAAAACAAAACTATGTGTCACCTTGAACGTTTTAATAGTCTGGTTAATACAGGTTTGTGAGAATTACTCATAAACATGGATGGCAAAAAGCAATAACAAGGGCTGAGTGACGTCAACTTCATACTATCTATAGTCTCTTTTCTAATGAGTCAACGCTGTAACCCGTGGTAGTCATTTTTGAATAGTGAAAAAAATAAAAAATAAATGAACATTTTAACGGATCTTTGAACCTCAGAATGTTACATTTATTCCCTCAGCAAGCCATAATATGGAACCATATTTCCAATTCATAGACGCCTGTTAGTCTTATTATTTGTACAAACGCTCTTAAAATCCGTCACTGACCATAATAGCCAGGTACTGATTCACACCTGATCGAGTGTTGTAATGTGTGTAAAGTGTCTTACCCAAGGGTACAATGTCGGGACCAGAATTTTTCACTTATTTTTCACTTATTGTCACCTGATTCGAGTGTTGTAATGTGTGTAAAGTGCCTTACCCAAGGGTACAATGTCGGGACCAGAATTTTTCACTTATTGCCACTAACCACACTTAACATCGCTAAATAAGCGAGACACCGTGCCGCTGAGCCACAGAGCATAAAAGTAAAGAGCCATATCTAAGGACACAACTAAGGCCCTTAGGCTGTAAACTGAGTGTATTCGATTTCCTCTCCGGTTCGTCATGCCCTCCATTTGATATTTGCTCTCAGTCTGCCTCTTGTTTTATCAAAACAAAGTGAGTGCAACTCACTCGTTTTAATTGCCGAACCGTACAAGAACCGAACGCGAACGTTTTATCTCAGACTATAAATTTATTTCAGTTTCCTACCAACAAAGTGAAGCAACACACGGAGATTTTTATTTTTGTTTTTAAAACACCTTTGGATGATCATTTCTCACTAAATAAATGTTTGAATAGTGATAAAGTTTTTAGGTTACACGTAGTTTTGTTTGCTGGTATGTTTCATGTGTTTGTTTCATGCGAGTAAATTACACAAATGTATAGCGTCTATGACACACTGCTTATTCACGAACAGTAGACGAAAATTAATGCACTCAGTTTACAGCGCACCATTAACATTTCACATGCAAACACAATCCTTAGTCATTATCTATTATTGCTTTATTTTCTCTTCCGCAGGACGAAAAGAACCAAGTCCTCACCACTAACGTGTGGTTTGACCAGGTAAAATTTAATGTGTTGAATTGAAATTACTTTAATTTCATAGCCCGTATGATATAGATAGAAGAGGAAGAAGGGGGGAGGGGGGGGGGGCGATAACTTGGTAGATTGCAAGCTTCACACGCAAAGGAACCGAGATCGAATCCGGATGAAGTCGATATATTATATTTTATGCCCCTCCTGTTCACTCATCATTGATTGGGAAGCTGGATCGGTTAGATCTGGCGGAAATACTTTACGATAGATAAGCGTCCTTTCCAAAGGCTAGCAAGAAATTTGGTAACGTCCGTTTAAAGCGATAGAGACGGGGATAAACTCCGGTTCCATGGGCCTTATGACTCTGAAAGACATGTAACATGGTAGATCATTTTGCTTTAGAAGGAAACTTAGACCGTTCGTATGATTTTATGCGTTCTGAATTTACACATACTACTCCCCTAAGCCAGGTCAAATGTGTTTGTTGAGATTGTTTTACTTGAAAAACAGACAATTCATGAATCCGCCGCCCCCCTCTCAGAAAATTAGGAGGAATTACAGTAAAAGAATACTGATCGGCACCTTCATCTTGACGGAAAAAAAAAAAGAAAATAAATTGTTATCAATTTTTACAAACTGCCTTCACTCTTTGTTAAGGAAAAAGATGTCGTCTGATATGGGACCGACTTGAATCGCGTCAATCGCCAAATTTCATGGTGAGCGTTCTTGCATTGTACTAGACAACCTGGCCATGATAATGATTGATTAGTTTCATTCAATTCGTTTGAGTGTCGAGGTGCTGAGTGGTGAAGGCATTTCATTGTGACCCGGAAGGCACCGGTTTTCGAGCTGCGCTTCAGGCACTTTATTTTTATCCCATTGGGCTAGATTATTAAACCCAATTTTCTCACTTTGGACAACATTGGTAATTCCTATTTTGACAAAAGACGTTTGATAGATTATATATTTTTTCATGGAATGCCTAGGCGACGGAATATCATGAAGCCGGGCGGAAGGTCGTCATTCATTTTTTTTATAAATTCATATCTTTACATGTTTATATTAGACGACTTTATCTTGTCATCTATTCAGGATGATAGATAGCTGTGCTATAAAATATATTTCCCTTCATTTCCCAAAATAATACCAAAAGTGTTGAACAAGCTTTTAATGTAATGTTCTTATAATATTATTGGCCAGTCTGACGATCAATGAGTTAACACACTACCCTTCGATCTCTTCATTACGTAGTCTAAAAGCAGGATGGCAATAAATTATTCTGCTCTCATGGATTCAAAGCATCCTTTAAATCATATCTATGTAAATCATGCTTTGTAACAAAACAATCGCTCTCAGCATGTATACAATTGATTATTATTCATAAGTGCGTTAAGTGACCTCATGAACAGAACGCATGTTATTATAATGTTATAAAGCACGATACAGACTACTTTTCATTAATGCGATCTCATATCGGTCGAGAAGTCTGCAACTATCTAGATCGTTTTCTTTCAACGCGTTAACTGCGGTACTATGGAAAAGAAAACTCGTCCTTCAAATATCGATCGATTTTAAATGACTCTCATCTTTGCAAAGACTCTCAAAACTTGCATTTTTCTTTCTTGCTTTGTCTGATATTGTCTGGTACTGTGCGGCCATGTGGTCTTGTGGTATGACACTCGCTTCGTATCGGAAGGTCCTGGGTTCGAGCCTCGCTAGGTGCATACTTGAGTCCTTATAAAAGTCTCTTTACCCACAGTCTTTCACCATACTCAGGTCTAAAATGAGTACCTGGCCGTTAACAGCGTTGTCTCTGTCGGGGAAATATATATTATCGCCTAACAGGCGTTGTGTCTAGTTCTACATGTTAAGTGTTGCTGTTGGTCAGGGAACCCTGGTAAAGCTCTTTGAGCACGTTTAGTGGATATTGAGCTATATAAAAAGTTCAAGTTTTTACTGTTTCATACACAGTTTTTCAGATCTTTATCTTCCACCAGGGCTTGCTCCCTAATATTTCTCTTTGAAACGTTAGTCCTTCGCACTTTTCTATTTCTTTTTCTCTTTTATTTTCCCTTCTATATCCTCTCTTCCTTTGGCGCTGAGTTTTATAGCTGTTTTTATTTGCTTCACAATTTGAATAAAGTATTCGATTCGTGACATCTGCTGTTCTAAATTTGATCTTGATTAAGACATAGTTTCGCCTCGGCTCATGGTATTCGGTTTCAAAGGCAACTCAGAGTTCTTTTTATCACTAAAATGTTTACTTTTTTTGCAACTCAAATTGTTATATGGGCTTATTGTTGTAACGGCAATGCTCTCAAACCAACCCAAAATAATATCGATTACATCAATGTTAAGTGAAACCAATAATTACGTTTGGTATTAAAAAAGTCCCTCAGAGCCATTCGGCCCGTGGAGCCTGAGTTTATCCCGGTTTCTATAACTTGAAACGGACAAAGGCAATTGCTTGCTACACTTTGGATAAAGCGTAAAAAAGTATATAACAAAGTACTTTCCGCCAGATCTAAAATAAAAGACCAAGCTACCCAATCACTTCTGAGTAGACAGTGGCGGGGGGAAGGGGGGGGGGGGGGGCTAATATCGTCTGTAACCTCGGTCGACCTCGGTCCCATTGTCTTGTGAAGCGAATTCTCTACAAATTGAGCTATCCGCCGGGGCGTTTTATTAGCAGACCTGCAAATATGTGCACGTAGCCCTACATCTCTAACAAAATATAAAATACAAAGTAAAAATTATAAGAAGATAATTGGAGAGCTTCCATTTCACTAAAACGCGATTTCCGAATCGTATTAGATGTCTGCAAAAAGAAATACCAACGGATTACAATAACATAGAGACAGACAGAAAATCACATAGAGATCCTTAATTTTATAGATTTTCTCGTTCCGGATCCCTTGTAAGACCTTGCAACGTGACCACAGGCACGATCGCTGGTCAGTCTAAGCCCGGAACGGGACATTGGTATAAAAAGGCCATTATGGCCACGCAGACGTACAGTCACATACATGTTCGTACAAACACATAAATACACACACAGATACAAATCTAGGTAATGGGGAAATTATAGATCGAGTATTGAATGAAAAAGAGTAATCCATTCCTTTTGTCATTACGTAATTTGTCAAGGGATCAGTCGGCTTCAAATTGACGTGTAGAATCGAAAAGATTATTATGACGAAAAGCACAGACTTAAATGCCCAGATGCCTTATCTATTTATTTATTTATTTATATATTTATCTATTTGTTTATCCATGTATATTTATTTATTTATTTTTATGTACTATTCTATTCGTTTATCTGTTTATTCATCTATCAAGTAATTTTTAATTCATATAAATATTTACCAATTTCTCCATTCTTTTGTGTCGAAATTTCATCTGTTTAAGATTACAGCTATTTGAGACTTATCTATTAGACAAAAGTGAAATATGCGAAGAAAGGCGGGTGTCAAATTAAATATGAACAATGAAATGTATTTGTAACCCACCATCTCAAATTAGTATTATGTCCGAGTAAACCAGATGTCAAGAAAGTAATTTGAAAAAGAATTTGGAGAGGAAAAGGACATTTCAGTTATCTACTGTCCTCAATGGACATTATAAAATTAACACGGATTAACTTCATAATAGGGAACAAAATTGTGTTGTCAAAAAGTTATGTAAAAGGGAAGGTAGAGCTAAATGGAGCATATCAGTTATCTACTGCCCTCAATGAAATAATATATAAATTAACACCAATTCACTTCATAATAAGGAACACAAGTGTGATATCAAAAACTGGTTCCAATCTCATTGGAAGTGCAAAACCAATCTTTCAAGGGATTGGATACCTTGTGTAAATGATCCTCTGGTTTTAGAGTGATGACATCTTACTTTCTAGTCTAAATATATGCTGCGCTGACCGTCAATAAAGATCATCAATCCTCGCTCTTTTACGCCCCATACTCCAAAGACTATGCCTATAAATTCTGCTACTAAAATAGTTATGCCACCTTATAATTCAATATGCAACCTAATCGTTATTAGATCTCATAAGGACTGGATACATAACACTTCGAAGGATTATGGAACCGGAAGAGTAAAATGTGTGACGTCACAACTTCTTTGCCCGGTAATGACTGTAAAATCAATTTTTTTACATCTTAACCATCTCGATATAATTCCATGTTGAGGCGATGGGTCACATTTACGCGATGAGTAATCAAAGAATTGTGTTATGATCGTATATACTTAAATTTGACTGTTCCTACAATTGAATTGTGAGGTAAATCATAAATTTAAAAATAAAAAAGATACTTATGGGTATCTCAAAATGTAGTATTAAAACGTTGACAGTAGACAACTGACAAAATCAAAATCAATCGGATTAATTAAAGAGGAAGAAGAGGCATCATATATATATATATATATATATATATATATATATATATATATATATATATATATATATGTATATCTCTCTCTCTCTCTCTCTCTATATATATATATATATATATATATATATATATATGCGTGTGTGTGTGTGTGTGTGTGTGTGTGTGTGTGTGTGTGTGTGATTTAAACATTTTAAATTTTACCACCTTAAAACTGTGTTAACAGTCTCCTCATGAACACATAAAATATATACCCCATACCCAATACTCGTACTTGTTACATTTTCTATTCTCAGCTTCAAAAACCACCCCTGCATAATACCGTTTCGAGGCGATGAGTCACAAATGATTTATGAATTATCATACTATACCAGGTAAAAGGTTTATGAGATGTAATTTTATTTTCGTTTGTCTTCCTACAGCAATGGTTTGATGAGAAATTGAAATGGAACCCGGATGACTTTTTTGGGATTACCAAGCTGAGGATTCCATGCAAGTTTATATGGAAGCCTGACATTGTGCTATATAACAGGTGAGTGGTCATTAACCCTCTCCTTACCAACTACAGGAAAATCGTCGCATTTGTTACGATGCAATGAACATTTTTCTTATTCAGATTTGTTTTTGAACATCACAAAATCTTATGAAAAAAATTGTTGTTTTATAAAGCATATATATATATATATATATATATATATATATATATAGAGAGAGAGAGAGAGAGAGAGAGAGAGAGAGAAAGAGAGAGAGAGAGAGAGAGAGAGAGAGAGAGAGAGAGAGAGAGAGAGAGAGAGAGAGAGATGGTAACAAATGGTTTTACAGTCTTAAGTATGAACGAGATATGATTAAGTTTAATGGGAGAAGTGAATAAAATTCTGAGTTATTTAGAGTCTAGATAATTTCTGCCTCTCTGCTGGATAAAAGCATTTATTTTTTATTTATTCGATAATTTACAAGAAGAAACTTAATATTCGAATCAAGGTTTTAAAAAAACAAACTTGCTCATTTATATAGAGCAATGTTGACGTGCCCAAAGTGATTTATAAGGGTCGGTCCCCAGCCTTTAGCAACACGTAACGTGTAGGATTTCAACAGAGACGACGCTGTTAACGACCAGGTACTCATTTTACACGGACTCAACTATGCATAGTCAGAGAAGGATTGATTCTAGCCCTGGACCTTCCAACCCAAAGGTGAGTGCATGCAACTGGACCGCATATCCGTTTATCTTGACATAATACCCAATTGAATCGGTTGGATACACAATGATCTGCAAGACCGAGAGATAATTGAAATACAGCGTTTTCCAATTTAGATAAAACAGATAAATGGTGTTTTAATCGTATATTCAATTTATTTCTGTGACTTCTCAGGCATCAGATATAATTATTGATTCCACCTTATCTCCAATATAAATACAGATGAAATTTACCGAAACACTAATTCATTCTTCGTGTATTTATTATTCTCCCTTTGTACAATGTATTTATTCATTTAAGTTAATAAATTGTTCTATCTGCATAATGCATTTTTGTCTGCATTTCCGCAGTCTATCATATCCACTTTATTTATATATATAAAGTAGATTACTATAGTATAAAATAACCCTGTGTACATTTCTGCCGTGGTCTAATGAAAAAACAACACATTTTTTAACATTTTGGCCAAAACTCCCTCTAACCGTACTTAGGTGTAAATTGAGTACCTGACCGTTAACAGAGCTGTCTATGTCGGAAAAAAATTGTATTGTCGCCTAACAGGCGTCATGTCTTATTTATCATGTCTCGTTCTTTAAGTTACGTGTTGCTGTTGGTCCAGGAACCGTTGTAAAGCGCTTTGAGCACGTTTAGTCGATATTACGCTATATAAAAGCTCAACTTTTCTTTCTTAGGGCAATTGTTCGTTCTCTGAGCTAACGGGAAGCCCCACATTTACTTATCAATCAAGGCTTTAGAGATAATTTCCATTGCATATAAGTATATCTATTTCCTATTTCATCATGATGAAGCATCGAAGACTACACGGATGGCTACATGCAGAGCCTGGCCATGGTCTCCAACGACGGGATGATATTCTGGCCACCGATTGTCAAGTTCCAGAGTACTTGTCAGATAGATATTACCTATTTCCCCTTTGATGACCAGATCTGTAGGATGAAATTTGGATCTTGGGCTTATGATGGCTTCCAGGTTTGTCCAATCCTTCTCATTTTCTTTCTTCTCCTTATCCTCCGCCTCTTCATTATCCCTCTCCTCTCCACCCTCTTACTCCCCCGCTTATTCCTCTTCCTCCTCCTCCTCCTCCTCCTCCTCCTCCTCTTCTTCTTCTTCTTCTTCTTCTTCTTCTTCTTCTTCTTCTTCTTCTTCTTCTTCTTCTTCTTCTTCTTCCTCCTCCTTCTCCTCCTCCTGATCCTCCTCCTCCTCTTTTTTCTTTTTCTTCTTCTTCTTCTTCTTCTTCTTCTTCTTCTTCTTCTTCTTCTTCTTCTTCTTCTTCTTCTTCTTCTTCTTCTTCTTCTTCTTCTTCTTCTTCTTCTTTATCTCCTCCTTCTCCTTCACCTCCTCCTTTTCTTTACCCTCCAATTCCTTCCAAGATTAAAACAGAAGAATTAAAAAAAAAACATAAACTAAAAGAAACCTTTAAAAGATAAACAAGGCAATTAAAAGCCAGACCAAAACAAAGAAACAAAAATTTTAATTACATAAATCAAAGCAAGCAAAACAAATAGTCATCATACACAAGTGGCCAAAATCTTTGATTCATAATTTTTACATCAATGATTCTTGGCTGGAATTACATGTACTTGTATGCAGTTCTGACAACCCATATTGGTATCGGCTCATTTTTGGTATAGAAATACCTCAAACCGACGCAAAATATTGTCCATTACGATAATGTTAAATCAAGCCCATAATTTCGCTCGGTTATCAGACCTGCAAATTTGTGCACTTTGGCTGGAATGATCGATTTCAGTGCCATCAGAGACTTAATATAGACTTTATAACATTATAGACAATAACTAACACAATTCGTTTCTCTTTATGTGTTAATGGCTATTTAATGCTGGCAATGATGACGAATACCGAACGATGCAGGTTGGTTTTGCAGTACTAGTGGACATAGGTATAGACATTGTCAATTAAGCGGATTTTTAAAACATTATTCGGAAAACTTTACAATTGATTTTGTAAAAGGGATAGGCGTTATATAGCTGTATAGAAGCGTTTCGAAGCGTTGGCAAGTAGGTAATCGTCGTACCGTTTTTCCAAAAATACAAACGCATTTAGCACTTTGTTTTCACTTCATGCGATGTGAAATAGTGACGTTATTTTTGTTTCACCCACATGTAAAACCCATTAATCAATGATATTATCGTTCAAATTATGGTTTTGATGGAATGAATATTTATATTGATGCAGACTTAACATAGTTATGCGAGAGAGAGAAAAAGAGAGAGAGAGAGAGAGAGAGAGAGAGAGAGAGAGAGAGAGAGAGGGAGAGAGAGAGAGAGAGAGAGAGAGAGAGAGAGAAAGAGAGAGAGAGAGAAAGAGAGAGAGAGAGAAAGAGAGAGAGAGAAAGAGAGAGAGAGAGAGAGAGAGAGAGCATCGCCAAATCGCATAGAAGTACGCAGACACTTTAGCAAAGCAATCATTTCTTCTATGTTGTGGCACAGCGGCGTTCAATCATCCCCTACCATTTAAGAAGTACATCCTAGATCAAATGCACTGATAATCATGGACATCATCCTCCCGCCATGCCAACATTAATTAGACAAGCAGAATAGGATAACTGCAAACCAATGGAAAGCTCTCAAATATGTAGCTCACCGCCGCATCAATCTGATACTAAGTTGCCACACGGTGTGGACTGTAAGAAGAATATAACAAAAATGAATATAACAGCTTCAAAAAAGAACATTACACCATAGAAGTCTACCGTAACACTATAGTAGAACTCTGTGCATTACACTAAACGTTTCGGTCTCAAAACCGCTCTTCAGCTATCAACAAAAAAACCCAATGAAAACATAAATACATTGACTTTTATATGTTTTATTGAAGACTAAACGCTCACATTTCTGATCATTTAAACGTAAAACTCTCTTTTTGCCATTTAGTTTTATACCGAAATAATACCGTTTTCAGAGTTTGGTAACATATAGCTGTCCGTTTAAACGACGTAGTGGACTGGGGTGAAAACAAAATAGACAAGAAAGTTAACTTGACCACTCCAGGCAGAACATAAACATTTGATAGAGCACTTACCTGACAGACAAACATTAAGACCCTGTCAATTCAGTTGTTGTCAATATTTTTTTTTCTAGCCCCCTCTTTTTTTGTTTTGTTTCACCCAGCAATGATTGGATGACTGGATCTATTTTGACCTGACCCAAAGTAGTTTGCGATAGACTGAGATAAGAAGCATAATTTGTTGCTATCCATTTAACGCTAAGGATACCGGCATAATAGTAAATCCAGTGCTTTGTTTAAAACTCTCCAAATCTTAGCTATAGATAGTATGCAGATGACGTCACTCAGGCCTTTGTTATTGTTTTTGCCATCCGCGTTTGTGAGTTGTTCTCACTAAACTGTATTAACCAGACTATAAAAGTTCATGGTTACACAGAGTTTGTGTGTTGGTCCGTTATACTTCCGGATGGCAATGTTGTGAACTCATTGGCCAAGCGCATTCTATCTATAGGAAAGGCCTGAATTTAATCATATTCGAATTTGTGTTTTACGTATATCAAATTATGAAATTAAGGAGCAAGCACCGGTGTGAGATAAACAACTGAACAAGTGTGTACGAAATGTGCCGACAAAGCATGAAATAAAAACACACAAAAAAAAAACCATCCCAAAAAATCAGTCGACCTTGACCGGGACCGAACCTCAGACCCTCTGATTACCGGTCAGGCGTGCTACCATTAATGACCGGTAATCAGAGGGTCTGAGGTTCGGTTCGAAGTCGAGGTCGACTGATTTTTGGGATTTCTTTTTTTTGTTGTAATTTCTTTCTTGCTTTGCCTGGCACCTTTCATACACACTTGTTCAGTTCTTTGTGTTTTAAGTGGTTGTAAAACAGAGAGTGAACAACATTCAGTCTATAGAGAGTATGAAGTTGACGTAACTCAAGTCTTTGTTATTGCTTTTTGACATACGCGTTTGTGAGTATTTCTCACTAAACTGTATTAACCAGACTTTAAAGGTTCAAGGGTACACATTGTTTTGTGTGTTGGTCCGTTATATTTCCGGATGGCAATGTTGTGAGTTTCTTAGCCAAGGCAAACTATCTATATCTAATACCAGAAAAGCGTGCTGTGTAAGCAAATTTTAAAACACATTCTCGGTATCAATATGCTTATCTGCAGATAGTCCTTCCTAGTCATTAGGTCCATGGAGACGGAGTTTTCCCCGGTTCCTGCAGCGTTAAACGGACATATCCAATTGCCTGTTATCCTTTAAATAGGGCGCAAGTAAATCTCCATGTACTTTCCGCCAGATCGAACAGACCCAGCTACCCAGTCACTGCTTGGTGGAAGTTTCGACCACTTCCGGGACCGATCTCGACCCCTTTGCATGTAGAACGAATGGTCTATGTGAAGCAAGCTCTTTGCCAACTGATCTATCGGAATCCCATGACAATCCAATAATTCAGCGTAATAAGATCAATATCCAATCAATACCAAGCACATTAGTCTTTGATGTCATACGCCAAGGAGATGTCCGTAGACATTTGATGGGGTCTCTGCGTATGGTCTTACAATAATATTATTATCCCATGACGAGCTCAGCAAGGCCATGAGCTTTAATGTAACCTGTATTGCATCGTATCGTTCTCAAAGAAACATTAGAGTAATAACAAAATTCAAAATAAACAATGTCAAACTACTACTACTACTACTACTACTACTACTACTACTACTACTACTACTACTACTACTACTACTACTACTACTACTACTACTACTACTACTACTACTACTACTACTACTACTACTACTACTACTACTACTACTACTACTACTACTACTACTACTACTACTACTACTACTACTACTACTACTACTACTACAACTACAACTACTACTACTACTACTACTACTACTACTACTACTACTACTACTACTACTACTACTACTACTACGACGACGAAGACGACGACGACGGCGACTACTACTACTACTACTACTACTACTACTACTACTACTACTACTACTACTACTACTACTACTACTATTACTACTATTATTGCTACTACTACTACTACTACTACTACTACTACTACTACTACTACTACTACTACTGCTGCTGCTGCTACTACTACTACTACTCCTACTACTACTACTACTACTACTACTACTACTACTACTACTACTGCTGCTGCTGCTATTACTGCTACTGTTACTACTACTACTACTACTACTACTACTACTACTACTACTACTACTACTACTACTACTACTACTACTGCTACTACTACTACTACTACCACTACTACTACTACTACTACTACTACTACTACTACTACTACTACTACTACTACTACTACTACTGCTACTGCTACTACTACTACTACTGCTACTGCTGCTGCTACTACTACTACTACTACTACTACTACTACTATTACTACTACTACTACTACTACTACTACTACTATTACTACTGCTGCTACTACTACTACTACTACTACTACTACTACTACTACTACTACACTACTACTACTACTACTACTACTACTACTACTACTACTACTACTACTACTACTACTACTACTTCTACTACTACTACTACTACTACTACTACTACTGCTACGACTACTACTACTAATGCTACTACTACTAATACTACTACTACTACTACTACTACTACTACTACTACTACTACTACTACTATTACCATTACTACGACTACTACTACTACTACTATTACTACTACTACTACCATTACTACTACTACTACTACTACTACTACTACTACTACTACTACTACTACTACTACTTACTACTAGTCTTACATCAGTGCCTGCTCACTTATTTGTCTCAACGACAATTTTATTGTTTGAAACGAAATATGCAATAAAAGGAATGATCCCGAACAATCTTAATGGGAACCAATTTCATGTTATAGCTAGATAGTAAACTGTAAAAATGTATCCTTCTGAAAAATAAAGCTAGATGTTTATTTTTGTTCATTACCTCGTGAGGATTCATGCATATTCATTGCCTTCGAATAAGAGTATTCAGATTATAAGCGCCTTTCAGTATGTGATGTCTTTTAACTGAGTTAAAGTTTTAGGCAGAAAAGGAGGGAATCACTATAATGGGACCCGAAAACCGAGATTATAGTTTGCTTGAAATAAACTTGAAAGCTAGGTTTGACAAAAGTTCAAATTTGAGCTTTTCTTGTCTTTTTTTCTTACAGAGCAACAGTCACTTGATGTGCTCAAAACTCTTTATAAGGGGTCCCCAGATAACAGCAATACCTAACACACGATACATGTCCAATGCTATGCAATACAAAATAATTTGGACAGAGACAGCGCTGTCACCGGCCAGGAACTCACTTTACACCAGAGTGCGGTGAGATATCTGAGTAAAGAGCCAGTTTCAATGACTCAACGTTGCGCCTCCCAGAGAGTGACTTGAACCCGGGACCAACCGGTTCGTAAGCGAGTGTCATACCGCTAGACCCACAAAGTAGTCACATTCAAACATACTTTAACCAGTTAACTGCCGTAATCTAGAAACATTCGAATTTAAAACTTTGGCCAGAAAAATCGTCCTTCAGTTATATCGATCGATTTAAGTTACCCCCATCTTGGCAGAAACTCTCAAACCTGGGACCTCGCGAAAGTGTGTGTGTGTGGGGGGGGGGGGGGGGGTGAGTGAGCAGATCTACAACATTATGCAATAGCAAAGTTTAGGCGACGCTGTATTATATCAACATCGATATTGTATAAACGGAGGCGTCGCGTACAACAAATAAAATTTCATGCAATTTGATGAGACAAATTTAATTTTGAATATGACATTGCAAACAATGTTTAATCGAACTCATGCCCAATCCAATCCAATACAATATAAAATAGTTGCAGCTTCATCTGATGAAGATTGACGCAACTAGGTGTGGTGTTTTAAACAACAATGTGAAATTGAATGTCAGCTTCAATTTAATTACGAAGACAGATAAAGTGAACGTTTCGGGTTTCTCCTTTATCAAACAGGATGAATGAAACGCTACAGATGAATGAGATAATGTGGTAGTGGCGTTGTTAAGATGAATAGGTGTGGTGGAATGGTATTGACGTAATATCAATTGGGTGTAAACTGGTCGAGATAGCTATAGAATATTGTCGGGCTATTTGTTTTACTTTTGATATTGGTGGTGAATGGCTCCGATCACAGTGAGACATGGGATTACAATAATAATATATATTATCCGATTTCCAAAGATTATGCTCAATAATCATATATTTCACTCGTTGTATTAAAATCGTGTATAAAATGCTCATTAACCCACTACCCACTCCTTACCAACTACAGGAATACCGTCATATTCGTTACGAGACAGCAAGAAGAACAGTTCATTGTTGTGGGAGACTTCAATAGCCACTCCCCAAGCTGGGGATAAAATGACTTAGACAGAAAAGGTGAAACCCTTGAAAATTGGCTTACAGACAGTAAGCTTCAAATTGTCAGAAATGAAGATGACCCAGATACATACTTCTCAAGAGCATGGAAGACAACATCAACTCCAGACCTAACTCTCATATCTGACGATCTCACCGGAAAAGTCAGTAAACAGGTAAAGGAACAACTGGCAGGAAGTGATCATCGTCCCATTCTGGTTGAAATAACTGAAGAATATGCAAAAGACAGTAAGGCACCACCTCCGAGATGGAATTATAAAAAAGCAGACTGGACTCTGTTTTCAAAGTTGACTGATAGTTATACAAAAGAGATAAACTGTAAAACAAGGAATGTGGAAAAATCAGCCAAAGCTTTCACAAAATCAATCATGAAAGCTGCAAAAGAATCACTCCCCAGAGGATCAAGAAAGGACTACTGTCCAGGATGGAATGAAAAATTAGGAAGCTCAACAGCCAAGTCACTGAACACAGAAAAAAAGCCAAATGATGAGAATATGGAAATTTACAAATAGGCTGAAAAAACTCTCAGGAAAGAAACAATAAAAGCAAAACAGGAAGCATGGCATGAAAAAACCAGACAACTTGACTACGACAGAGACGGAAGAAAGTTATGGAACCTAACCAAAGCTCTAAGTGGACAAGAAAACAGATATGCTGCACCATCAGTAGAAGATGATCAGGGGAGGATTCTCAACAAAAAACAAGCAGCAAACTGTTTTATGAAGCAGTACTCAAGTGTTGGGAGTATACAGATTAGAAAAGAACGAAAACGAGAAGTCCACAAAGAATTGAGAAAACACAAGGATACACCCAAAGAATCCACAGATGATGTCATGTTCAGTTCGATTAAAAAAGAAGAAGTAGAAATTGCCTTGAAATCTCTAAAAACGAACAAATCACCAGGTCCAGATGATGTTACTAATGACATGTTGAAACACCTAGGAACCCTCACAAAGAGGAAAATGAAACAACTGTTCAATGCAAGTTGGAAACAGGGTAAACTTCCGCTCAAATGGAAACAGGCAACCATGACACCAATAAAGAAGGATGGCAAGCCAAAAAATAAACCCGAAAGCTACCGACCAATAAGTTTGACAAATGCTTGGGTAAACTGATGGAGAGAATTGTTAATCGCCGTCTCCAATGGTATTTAGAAAGCAATAAGTTGATATCAGATGAACAGGCTGGTTTCAGACAATTTCGCTGCACAGAGGACCAGATAACATACATCTCGCAGCTGATCGAAAATGGTTACCAAGAAAAAAAACACACAGTCACAGTTTGGGTGGATATGGAAAAGGCATTTGACAAAGTCTGGACAAAAGGACTACTTCTCAAACTTAAGAAAGCCAACGTTTCACACAACATGTTTGCATGAATTAAAGATTACCTCAAAAATCGAAAAGCAAGAGTCCAATCTCAAAACTCTAAAAGCAAGCTAACGAACATGACAAATGGAGTACCACAAGGCGGGGTTCTCTCACCAACCCTCTTTGTCGTTTTTATCAATGACATCTGCGAAACCAAATGCAGAGGAGTAAAAGCAGCCATGTATGCAGATGACCTTGCACTGATATGCACTGAAAGAAATATTGGTACTGCAAAGGCCTGGATACAGATGACTCTTGATGCTTTGAGCAAATGGACAAAAGACTGGGGTATGAAAGTAAATGCTGATAAAACCCCATACACAACATTCAGCTTATCAACCAAAAAGCAATCTATGCGATTAACTTTGGATGGAAAGATTCTGAGAGAAGACCTTATGCCTAAGTATCTAGGAGTGAAATTTGACCCTCGACTCACTTGGAAACATCAAATAGATGAAAGCCAACAGAAAGGGTACAAGAGAATGCAGCTTCTCCGAAAACTTGCTGGAACGCAATGGGGAGCAAACTCAAACGTCCTGAAGAAGACATATCTCGGATATGTAAGACCTGCAATAGACTATGCCATATCGGCATGGGGAACGTGCTCACAGGCTCAATTTCAAAAGGTTGAAAAAGTCCAAAACCAATGCATACGCGTGATCACTGGAGCAATGAAAACAACACCAATTCACAAGATGGAAATAAAACCTCTCAAAGAACAACGAAATTTAAAAATAATGACACAATTCTCAAAGATAAAATTCATGGAATCCCAACCACTGCATCCAAGTACAATGGAAAAGAAAGAGAATCGACTCAAAAGGGAAAACTTCATCGCCTTGGGACAAAAACTAGAGAGCAAATATAAAGTGACACCAAAGGAAGATATTGCCCAAATCAATGCCCCAAATCTCAAACCACCACCATGGAAAAAGAAACAAAAATCCATAACCATCAACAAGAAAAACATTCGAAGCAATAATGACAATGCTCAAACCCTAAAGATGATCGATAAAAAAATACCCAATGACCAACTGGATAAGAGTTTATACAGATGGCTCAGTTTCCGGCCCCCTCATGAATGGAGGTGCTGGTGCACTCATACACTGGACGGATAAAACAGAAACAAAAATATCTGTATCAGTGGGTTCAATGTGCACAAGTACTAAAACTGAAGAAAAAGCCATCCTCAATGCAACAAAAGAACTATCCAGAGATCACAGAATATACGGGAAAAATGTGGTTTACTTGACAGACTCTGATGATGCTCTCCGGTCTATTGAAAATTACCAGGACTCTGAAGCCGCACACACTGTGGAGGCCATTGAGGGCTTATCTGATAAAACAGGAAAAATTGTGCTGCAGTGGATTCCAAGTCATGTAGGTATATATGGAAATGAAATTGCCGATCAACTGGCCAAAGAAGGAGACCAAAAGAAACAACCGAAGTCGTCAATCACTTACCATCAGCAAAAGAAAATAATAAAGCTAAAAATAGACAAAGAAAGGAATGACACACACCTGGAACACAACAAGCAGGATCCAATCCATGCTATTCAGCGAAGTAGCCAAGTCACTCTATTCCGCCTCCGAACAGGACACAATAGACTAAGAGGACATATGTTTACAAAGCTAGGTATTGGAACAACCCCTTATTGCCCATGTGGAACCGACCATGAAACCACTTTACATGTGCTTATGGATTGCCCATTATACAACGTGCAACGTTCGAACCACTGGGTCACCCTACAACACTCAACACAAAGCTCTATGGTGAGGCTGAGGACCTAAAGCGGACCACAGACTTCATAGCAGATATCGGACTGCAGCCATAGATGTCCATCAGAGGAACGAAGAAGAAGGAGAAGAAGAAGTTACGAGACAGCAAATAGTTATAAACATTTTACAGTTTGTGTTTGTTGTGTTGATTGGGTGTGAAATGTGCGGCTATGTGGTCTTGTGGTATGACACTTGCTTTCGGATCAGAAGGTCCTGAGTTCGAGCCTCGTTCGCGCATAATTGAGTCCTTGGAAAAGGCTCTTTACTCATATCCTCTCACCGTACTCAGGTGTAAATTAAGTACCTGGCCGTTAACAGCGTTGTCTCTGTCCGTATTATCGCGTAACAGGCGTCTTGTATCGTTCTACATGTTACGTGTTGCTGTTAGTCAGGGACCCTTTGTGAAGTAATTGTCACTAAATTGTATTAACCAGACTATAAAAGTTCAAGGTTACACAGAGTTTTTTTTTTTTTGTGTTGGTCCGTTATACTTCCGGATGACAATGTAGTGAGCTTCTTAGCCAAGCGCATACTATATATAAGATGAATAAAATAATCAATTATAATATAATGGTTTCAATTTTACCACTTTGAGTTAACTGCTGTACACTCAACAGCAACAAAAAATATTTAGAAAAAATATAAGCACACAAGCACAAGCAAATTAAACGTATTTCAAATTTTTGCCAGAAAAGCTTCCTTCAAATATCGATCGATAAATGACCCTCATCTTGGAAAATATTGTCAGACCTCGCGAGGTTCCAGGTGTGAAATTTTTTGCCAATATAAGGACCATTTTTCTTCTTTCTTTTTTTTAACCTCAGTAATGGGAGACACGCAATGTTTGTCGTCACTTTGTCAGTTTAGATTTATCTCCGTCTTTTAAATACGACAATAAACAGGTATAGGGATATTGACCTTTAAAAAAAAATAAAGAACCATTTAAATTGATCAATAATAAATTGAAGGAAGAGTTTTCTGGTCAAATTTTGATTAATAATAGAAATATGTGTCTTTTCAGAGTACGACTGTTAACTGGTTCAAAGTTACTTTTTTTTGGCATTAGTTTTAATAGACATTATACTGTTTTTAAAAGATGAGTGACACACACACACACATATTATATATATATATATATATATATATATATATATATATACATATGTATATATATATATATTATATATTATACATATATGTGTGTGTGTGTGTGTGTGTGTGTGTGTGTGTGTGTCTGTGTCTGTGTCTACTTTCGTGGAAGATGCTATTGATAAATCAATCGAACCATATTTCAACTATAATTTTCTTTTCAAAACTTCTGTCCAACACAGGTGGATGTTTTTAATCGCTCGGTGCCTGTGGATCTCAGTAATTACATCAGTAACGGTAAGAGTTTTCATCTTGTTTGTATCATTTACTCTACGGATGAAATGGAAAAGTTGTTTTTTTTAAAGTCATCTAATATTATAAGAAATAACTGTTAGGCTTTGAACCACCTATCACCTAATCGATCGGTACAATACCAACTATCATTATAATATTGAAATATCTGTCCATCTGACAATCTATCTATCTGTTTGGCGATGTGTAAAACATATATCTACCCACCGATCTGTCTATCTATCTATCTGTCTATCTATCTATCTATATATCTATCTATCTATCTATCTATCTATCTATCTATCTATCTATCTATCTGTCTATCTATCTATCTATCTATCTATCTATCTATCTATCTATCTATCTATCTATCTATCTATCTATCTATCTGTCTGCCTGTCTATCAATGTATCTTTCTATCTATCTACCTATCTTCGCAAAACCCAGGTGTGAGAGTTATTGCCAAGAAGGGGGTCATTTAAATCGATCGATATTAATTTGAAGGAAGAGTTTTATGGCCACACTTTTAAAGACATTATTTTTTTTTCCAGATTACGGCAGTCAATTGATTAATCAAATGCAAATTTTACAGAAATATCTATGTGCATTTGTTGTTCTGTGTTGTTTGTTCCCCAGGAGAATGGTTCTTGGTGAGCGTGACAGCCAAGAGGAATGTTGTGCATTACCCGTGTTGTCCGGAGCCGTTCCCAGATGTCGTGTTCACCATCCACCTACGTCGACGCACCCTGTACTACACACACAACGTCATCATCCCCTGTGTCATGCTGTCTTGTCTTACCTTGCTCATATTTTGGATGAGTCCAGACTCGGGGGAAAAGGTAGGTATGGGGAGGATCTATAGATAGTATGCGCTTGGATAAAAAGCTCACAACATTGCCATCCGGAAGTATAACGGACCAACACATAAAACTATGTGTAACCTTAAACGTTTATAGTTAGTTTGTGCTTGGCTAAGAAGCTCACAGCATTGCCATCCAGAAGAATAACGGACCAACACACAAAACTCTGTGTAACCATGAACTTTTTATAGTCTGGTTAATTCAGTTTAGTGAGAATTATAAACGCGGATGGCAAAAAAACAAAAAACAAAAAAAAAACAAAAAACAAAAAAAACAAAACAAAACAATAACAAAGACCCGAGTGACGTCAACTTCATTCTATGTATATTCAAGTTTTCGTCCAACCAAGTCAGCAATCATTTGATCTGTTGTTGTCCAACGATTTATAGTTCTTAACAAATGTAAAAACGCAGCTTTGTTTATGAAGTTGTACACATACCCATGTGTCAAGCTGAACAAAATGACCAATCATGATGTTAGATATGGGGATCGGATGATCTAAATACTCTTCAATAGTCGTAACGTCACTTCCTTCCTAATGACGCATGGTAACTTAGTATCACTGGCTCTAAACTATCGGAACAATGGCGGACGCCCTTATGAAATATTTCTCCGGCGAGCATAAAGGGTATCCAGAGGAAAAAAAACCCCATAAATTTGATCATGTTTTGACTTTTACACATTCTGATCACAAGGCATATGAAAAGTTCTAGCCAGCATGAGAAATAAAAAGTAATGATTTTCTTTGTTTAGAACCAAGATGGCCGCCGTTGCCGGCTGCGTGACATCAGACTATTGAATCGTATTGGATTCAGTAGTCTGATGTCACGCCGCCCGGCAACGACGGCCATCTAGGTTCTAAACAAAGAAAATCATTACTTTTTATTATTCATACTGGCTAGAACGTTTCATATGCCTTGTGATCAGAATGTGTAAAAGTCAAAATAGGATGAAATGTATGTGTTTTTTTCCCCTCTGGATACGCTTTTATGCTCGCCGGGGAAATATTTTATACGGGCGTCCGCCATTGTTCCGATAGTTTAGAGCCAGTGTTACTAAGTTACCATG
>NC_088361.1:86578311-86593311 GCF_034508935.2 Berghia stephanieae | reverse complement strand
CACACTTTAACGTTTATATATTGATAGATTGATAAAATGTAATGAGAAGCAATCACTGGCAGGCTGTCTAAAACTAAAAATAATTTACAAAAAAGTAACATCAAAATCATAACTTATATATAATATATATATATATATATATATATATATATATATATATATATATATATATATGTATGGGTATATATATATATATATATATATATATATATATATATATATATATATATATATATATATATATATATATATATATATAAATGCATTGATAGACTAAACAAAACAATACAGCCAGAAGTTTAAATCTCAATTTTATTCAAGAGTGTCATAAAACGTGCTGTAACAAACAATAATAATTAATCAGAAAAGCAATGTATTAAATAAAACACACTCTTCAAAGAAAAAGGCATATTATATTAGAACACAAATTCTCAAAAACGGTATTACGTGGGAAGAAATCGGTCCCCCGAAAAGTGAATGAATATAGATAGTATGCACTTGGCTAATAAGTTCACAACATTGTCATCCGGAAGTATAACTGGCCAACACACAAAACTGTGTGTAACCATGACCGTTTATAGTCTGGTTATTACAGTTTAGTGAGGATAACTCATAAACGCGGATGGCAAAAAACAATAACAAAGACCCGAGTGACGTCATCTTCGAACTCTCTGTAGAATAAAAATGGTATGAAAGACAAAGTCTAAGTTTGTTATTTTTAAAATGTTTCCTTGTATTGAGAGAAATTGTGCTTATTCTCCACTATAAGGACTAGAAAAGAATGCCTTGTTTAATATGCGAGGTTATTTGATGTTATGGGTTTAGATAAAATACTCACAAGATCCGCCAGTCTGATAATACGTACCAACTCACAAAACAATATGTGTAATTTTGAATGTCTATAGTCTAATTGATTTAATTTAGTGAGAATTCATCATATAAACGGCTCTCTAAACACAATAACAAAGAGCCGATTGACTTCAATATCGTTCCTTCTATTATAAACTAAATTTCCAATACCAACGTTCATCTCAACATAATAATGTTCTGAGATAGTTTGCTATAAGTTGCCTTTAAAAGTGTTGACTTTATGGGGAGTCCACTGTAAATAGTTGACTCTGATCTCAAGTTTTTTGTTTTGGCCAAAAATTCAATTTTCCTTATCCCGACACAACACCGGTACGGACGAAGAGTCATATTTAATTTACTTACAATCATAACATTATGTGACCTATCTAAACGGTATGATATCGGGGTGATAAGGAGTCAAAAAGTGACGTTAAAGATAAAATTAAATGATCAGATAAGCGACATTTCAGTTCTTGGTAAGTTATGAAATTACCCCCCACCCGGGCAGGATGAAAAAAGTACAGTGGAATCCCAATAAAGAGTCCACACGACGGACTAGAAAGATTGATTGACTTTAAGCACGGTTGACATTATCTATTATAAATGGAACAAACTTAAATAAAGAACAGAAAATTTGGGACAAACAAAGAAGTGTTGACTTTAAGCAGAAGTTGAATTTTTTAACCTTAAGCTTGATTTCACATTTTTGAATGCAAATAAAATTTTATACATCTAATTCACCCTGATATAATACCGTTTTGAGTAGACGGGTCACATTTATGAATCAAAACAATCTCGTCCTTGGAGATAAAGTAGGGTGACAACATCAACACTTCGACCTATTGTGTAAATAAAAATATGACTAGGTCTGGGCAGTCCAAACTACGTGCAACAATTTTATTACTAAGTGCCCTTCCGCCACGGCATCATAAGATACCGTCGCCTAGGCATTCCACGAAGGAATATAATAATAGATAATTCATCGAACAAGATGTCTGATGTCAACAAGAATCACCCATGTTGTTCGAGTGAGCAAATTGGGAGTTAATAATCTTGCCCAAGAAAAAAAAACAAAAAACAAAAAAACAAAACGAAAGTGTCTGAAGCGGGGCTCGAACCCAGGACCTTCCGGGTCACAGTACAATCACAATGCCTTAAACACTCAGGCACTTCGCCCCAGTATTGTGTGAATATTTAACCATGGAATAATTTAGCATTTTAATATAACAAAATATTGTTTAACAGAAACTACAGGGATACACGTTTTCTAAACTTTGACTTTTATAAAATAATGTTAAAATCACTACTAGTATAAGGGACTAAATATTGAATATGACTATTAAAAATGAATAGATAACATCACAACGTTTTCCTTTCTGTTTAACCCAGTAACAAATTGCTTGAAGCGATAATAATTATAATATATATAAAGAGAATATCATCAATTTCAATATTTTGAAAACCACTGCAATAAATGGTGAGTGAAAGACAGGGTAAATTACTAAATAGCCAGTCGATGTTTAGACAAACAGATTTATACGACACATTAACAGATATATATATAAGTTGGTTCTTACATAATTTGGAGAAATTAGAGGAACATTTTGTAAACTGTTGTATCTCTCTCTCTCTCTCTCTCTCTCTCTCTCTCTCTCTCTCTCTCTCTCTCTCTCTCTCTCTATATATATATATATATATATATATATATATATATATATATATATATATATATATATATATATAGATAGATACCCTTATTTTCAAAATCTAAACCAACTTCACTTTCATTGAATCAATGCTAATAGAGCAAACAAGTTTTTAAATAACCATGATTAGATAGAGGTAATATTTACAATAATATCACAATAGATGTAAATATCTGTACAAGTTTTGATCATATCAGGACATTTCATTTTGTTGTATTTTCCATATTTCTGAGTAATCTTATAGGATCTGTTGAAAGAAATTGGCTATGGTATAAATTGTTGGATCATAGCTATGACAAAAATGAAATTGCTCGATCTAAACTCCACAATTTGTTTGTACTAAGATGAAACCGTATTCAACTATTTGATAATTGATGTCTTGTTATGAAATGGAAAGGTCCAAATTCGGGATATAATGGAAACCAAAACAAAAATTCAAAATCTAGACAAACCTGATAAACCAGGGCAATTCTTGATTAGAATAGGTATCATGAAAGTTTTCATGAGATTGAAATTAAACAAATTAAATTCAAAACCGGTCAATAATTTCAAGAAATATCTTGATGAGCACTTCTATAACTACCCGGAAATGTCACTAGGGATGCCCTTTGGTAAAATTTAAAAAAAACAAAAACCCTGAACTTCTAAAGCTAGAGGTGCCTAAATTAGCCAATTCCTAAGGACCATATAAAATAAAATAAAATAAAATAAAATAAAGAAAATTCCCTTTATTCATCCCATTGGGGAAATTTGTCTCTAAGGTCTATGCCAAAGGAAGACTGGAATAACCCAGGTGTCAGCCGCTGTGCAGCGCCGCAAATTGAGCTAGCAGGAGGTGACTTGCTCAAGGCCACACATCGCAGCTGTGGGTGATGAACTCAGTAGCTTTCAGGTACGAAGCAAAGACCGTACTGCTGAGACACGCTGCCACTATATGGAAATAGTTCACACAAAGCTCCTTTTCATCAAATGGTATCATCCTTAAATCACAGAAAAGGATACATATCCATCCGTCTTCCCTTTAACTGTTATTGGTTTTAAACAACCAATGCTTTCACCTTTTTTAAAAAAAGCATCTCACAAATACCCAACAAGGTCAGCAGGAAACTTTCAAAAAGCCGGTCTTTCGACTTTGGTCGGGTAAGGGCATCCTGTTTCACTTACATAAAGGAGTAGAAATTGTTAACACTCATGTGTATTTCCGAGAGGTTATATTACACGTGTTTTAAAAATTTCATTCTAACATGGACATAGAGGCCAGTGACAGCCCCAGATCCAGTTCATCATGACTACGATTATGACTATGACTATAAACAATTCATTGTGATTAACTAACTCTGTACTTCGTAGATAACTGGTAAATATAACAATCAAACAGAATAACGATATCCAAAAGTTATTTAAACATCAAAAATATAGTAGAACACATCATTATATTATGTATCCGTCATTCAAAATCTACGAGAAAAGTAACCACACATAGTACGTGGCTATAGTGAAGAAGTTTTAAAAAAGAGAGAAAATGCATTAAAGGTGTCAAAGGCAAATGGCTAATGGAGTGACTGCTATTAAAATGTAAAAGATAAATACTAGTGTAGATTATGCTGGACAACGTTTAAATGAAAGGCATAATATTATTAATAAACAGATTATAATATCAAATTAAAATTCATATGTTTCATTTCCAACACCCAAACAGAGAGTGGTATTTGGGATCCTTTTTAAAATAAATAATATTAAAAGTGAACTTTGGTTATTAATTGTTAAAAAGCCAACGCTAGGATTGTAATAAATACAACATTTAACCCTCTCCTTACCAACTACAGAAAAATCCCACATTCGTTACGATAATAAAACCAACATTTTTCTCATTCAGATTTTTTGTAATCACAAAATTTGATGAATTAAAAAAACTAGATATATTAGTTATGAGAATTTAATGATGTGTTGTACAGCTTGTTTTACTGAACAAAATTATATATACCATGTATTAATTTAATTTCAGTTATAATTTTAAAAATCACATTTTATGTTGGATGTGTATGACGTTTCGTGGAAAATACGGTAATGGTGGGTATGGAGAGAGTTAAAGAGCATTTTGTGGCCCCGATGTATGAACCTGATAAGCCAAATTTTCTTGAAAAATGACTTAATGTAAAACATATATTTCTTAAGAGTCATAGATTCTTCACTAATCATTTTAAGTTTGGACAATTGGCGGAAAATACAATTATTTCCTTTTATCTGAACACATCTAATAGATCCTCAATATTTGTTTTCCGTGCAGCTTTATAAGTGACTTTCTTAGTTGCATTATAATATTGGTTATCAGGTTTATGCACGGGGCTACATATTTCTGACAATACATAAAAAATCATATATCAATAATTTTCTGGTAAAAATAGAGTAAGAATGATACATAAATAAAGAGTAAAGTCAGAAATATATGAAAAAATATATCAGAGTTGAAATGTAAAAAAAAAAAATGACTCTCGCTCAACAACCACCATACTTGTCACGTTTGAAAATATATTATAACATTAAAATCCATGATATAAAGAGAACTAAAATAAGCCCATATAATATAGGATTTATTTCCTTTCATTACTTGTAATAAATTGTAAATTTATTCCAGAAGGGAAAAAAAGAGTCACAGTCCCTATTCATATTCTAAAATTCTGAAATGGCATGGAAACTTTATTATACTGTCTAAGTTCAATCCAATAATTCGGGGGGAGTAATGATGGTTGGTGTTTTAACGGGTTGCTTACCATTTCCAGAATGAAAATAACAAACAATACAGGCTTTGATCTGAGTTTGACTATAATGTGTTTGATAAACACTAAAGAAGATAAAGCCAATTGTAAAAAATCTTTATATAAAAAAAGAAAAATAAACAAGACTAAAAACACCCCCAGAAAAAAACCCAATACGCATGCACACATACACACACACACTTACACACACATACACAGACACACACACATACGTGAGCAGAAAAATACAAAAAAACAAAAAACAAAAAAAACAACAACAAACAAAAAATTATATAGTAACTGGCAAAATTTGTGTAACCGTCATAAATATGTAAATAAATGTAAATGAAAATTGACTACATAAGTTTTTCTCAAACAGACCTAACAAATATTACCACATGTTCGGACATGAATGAGATTTTAAATATGTGTAAAAGCTTGGCTATCCCAATTTCCATTAGGAGACTTTGATGCTTATTAAAATTATTTTGTTAACAAATGAGAACAATATGTGAATAGTGGAGAACTAAATTTTCATTGCATCATATTCAATCACCATGACAGTAAGAGTAGCTCACTATAAAATAATGTTTGAACTTGTCAAAAAGCATAATAATAACAATAATAATAATAATGATAATAATAATAATAATAATAATAATAATAATAATAATAATAATAATAATAATAATAATAATAATAATAATAATAATAATAATATATATATATATATATATATATATATATATATATATATATATTCATATATATATATATATATGAATATAAATATTTTAAATTGTGTTCATTTGCAATCAATGATCCTGCAGTTAGCTTTCTTTCAATAGTGATGCAATTATATGGGTAAATAAGTTCTCTTGTTATGTTTTTGCCATAAGGTGTATGGAGCAGAAGTTAATCCCAGTGCGTGTAACATTAAGCGGACTGTAAAAATTGCTTAATCATTCAAACACACATAGGACGCCTATATATTGCAACCTACTTTCTGCTAGGTCTAACACGAAGGAACTATCATAATAATATTGAAACCGCCATTCTTTCAATGTATTTTTTGAAAATATAATAAATTTATATAGATATAATTCTCAGATTGATACCTACATTTTTCTTTTAATTTATAATTTTTGGTCCACAAGAAGGTAAAAAATAATGAGCTTGAACAAAAACAACATAAGTTTCAACATAAGGCAATGATGTGCTTTTTTGCTCTTTGTAATGAATAATAAAAATATATATTGGTAGTCCTTAGCATAAAAAAACAATTAACTATTTAAAATTAAGAAACAAAAATTACCAATAATACATATGATATTCAAATGAAATAACATTCAATGTTTCAGTATGAATGCAACAGATAAGCAATTTTTCTTTATTTGTGAATTGTTGTTGACAGTTTTATTTTCATCTGCAATTTTATATACCGGGATTTTTATCCTTAATTTTTGTTTCAAGACCGAAGAAATATGATTTATTGTATTTTTATTACTGTTCAGGTTAATCAGCATCAACGTATGTTTAACAAAAATCTTTAAAATATTAACTTATAATATTTTTAGCTTGATAATCCAGATGAATCAGATACACATTATCATTCTACCTTGTCAGTCTCTTTACTTTTATGTTTTGTTTTTATGTTTTTAAGGGTTTTACGGCGCTTGCAACACATTTAGGTTATATCAGCGCCAGTAAAAAGGAAGAAAATGGGATAGTAAAAAGTTCTAGAATTACAATTAAAGCACCCAAGAAAAAGTAAGACATAGAGGAACTGGGGACAAATAGGGATCAGATGTAGATTCCAGGAGCATACCACCAAAGTACTTAGTTTGAGATCACATCTAAGTCTCATCCGGACACAAGCACAAAATCCAACAAAGAGGAATACACTCATATGCCTACATTATACATTAAAAATAAATATACTAATACATAACAGAGAGATGATTTACAAGGAAAAAATTAGCATCTCCCAAAACAATAACTATGCATTTGACTGTTTCCCTCCCAGCTAGGACTCCGGCCAGGGCCAGGACAAAACCAAGTAATCTCATTCCAAGACAAAGACAGAAAGCATGTTGGAAAACAGTTATAAGGGGATAGAAGACACAGTATGTACCCCCCTGCCCACTATGGGAGTCTTTACTTTTAATCAGAAAAAGAAAGTTAAAGTAAAAGCATTTACCTGTTTTCAAAGAAGCTAAAAAAAGATATATGTACCTTTGAATAAATTAAGGCTGTTTATAGCTATTATTGAAGTCCCACAAAACTTGTTATTGGAGGCATATTCACCATCAACTTCTGATAGTCTGTGAGGAAAAAGTTGGTGCGGCTTGCATAAGTATCATAATTGTAGGGTAAATCATTGTCTTTGCAGAATTTGCTGACCGCAGGTTTTACCTTCAGGCACATGTTGTCAGAAAGATGGGGAAAGAGATGATGTTCAACATGGCAGTTAATAATTCCATGACCAAAACAGTAATCAAGGACAGGATTTCTTGGGAGATTTAACACTCCTGTCAACATCTGGTAAATACGTTTTGGTCGGCTTTTCTGTGAGTACATTGGTAAGCCGATGTGCTGGAATATATTGACATGGATATACGGAATAGCGAGCACATTGCGGCTCACAAAGATAACCAAAAGAGAGGAGATAAAACTGAGATGTGACACATTCATAAGAAGATAGAAATGTGTATACAAGCCTAGTCCAGCTATAAGTAAATGGCGTACTGTTTTACCAAAAGAGAGGGCCAAAACTTCTTTGATTGAAACAATAGGAGTAAGAATAGGAATAAATAATGGGGTGACAAACATGTAAAGATAACGAGGGACGAATGGAGCCTTCCATGTACTTGAATCACCGAGCCCAATGATATTTGTGTGAGGGTGGTGACACTTTATATGTATGTCATAACCTACATCTGTCGAAAAGCTTCCAAAGAAATCAGAAAAAATAAAGCATGCGACTCGGTTGACCATCTTTGACTGACACAATGAACCGTGCACAGCGCAATGACCAGCTTTGAAAGCCAATACATAATGACAGAAGCCTAAAATAGTGACACCTGTTAGAAACAGAGGAATGTTTGTGGATGCCATGATGTAGTGACTGCCAAACCATCCAAGCACACCCAAGATGTGAATGATCCAATCCACTCCATACAATTCATACCAGGAACTTGAATCCAAAACTTTCTGAACCTGTGGATAGTGGGGAAAAAATGGTATGGCATTTTCAACAAATACAAAAACGAAAGATGGGTGAAGATGAATCTAAAAGATAAAAATCTAGCTCTCAAATTAGTTTTTGTTTTTTTCTAAAATACCACAATATTATTCACAACTATTGTGTGGTCCTTGGTGAAACAACAGAAGATGACAAACAATTCTGAGTTGCTAAGGGCTATTCCTGTACATCATACTTCAAAAAAAAAAAATCCTAATCCTTTACATTGTAATTTTGTTCAACAATAATATAAATTCCAAACACAGAGCATGTGAAAACCATTATAAATATGACATTAACAGTTACACCAATTCACCATATTGAAAACCACAGTCCCAGAATGGTTGGGAGAGAAATCTTAAAGTTTTATTCAATCAATCTGAATGGTTTAAGAATAAAGAGTACCTTAATTCTGAAAACAAAAATAAAATTGCTAGAGGCTTCCAGATATCTTTATCAATAAAGTACTAGTTTGTCATGATCTATATTATTTAACAATATAGAACATCTATAAAATGATTTCCCAAATCAAAATTTGACACTTTCATGTATGCTTCTGGATATATGGATAAAATATCATCTCACATAGGCACCTACTTTCATTTTTTTTCAGATATTATAGACATTTCTAGAATAATAATGACTGCAAAGGTTTTTTAAAAATTTAACGATAAGAAACCTTTAAGCTGACCACATTGCTTTTGCTTAGGAAAATCAAAACTCAAACCTGTTCACGGAGTTCAGAAAACTTAGGCAACTGATCAAGGTCTACATAGTCGGTGATCTCAGTCTCTGTCTCGTCAACTTCTTTGGTTGACAAAGGACGCTTCTCCGTTTTCACTCTGGTAATTGTGGCAGTCATCCTTGACAATTCCTATTCTTGATTAAGAAAAAAGAAACATTTTTGGAATTTGACTTTTTTTTAAAATTGAGCTTTTATATAGCACAATATCTACTAAAAGTGCTCAAAGCGCTTTACAGGGGGCCCTGACCAACAGCAACACTTCACATTTAGCACGGGACAGGACGCCTGTTAGGCAATATTACAATTTTTTTCGGACAGAAACAATGATGTTGACGGTCAGGTACTCATTTTACACCTGAGTACGGTGAGAGAATGTGAGTAAAGGTCTTTTCCAAGGACTCAACTATGCGCTGAACAAGGTTCAAATCCAGGACCTCCCGACCTGAAAGCGAGTGTCATACCAGAAGACCACATAGCCTCACTTTAAAAGACATACAATGGCAATGAAATAATATGCAAGGCACCTGGTCAATCTGATATGTTGTTAAAATGAGTTCCTTAAAATAGCAGTCCTTGCCCTGTACTCACCGGTTATCACCCATAAAAACTGCTTGTCATTTTATTTCATGTTACATTTGTAAAATCAACTGGAGAGCAAGGCTGTTTTCTGCTTTAAATTCATTGATGATAAAATGCATCTCGGAAATTGCAAGGATCGCAAAATTACAGTAAGTAAAATAAATTTTACTTGGTTAAAATAGTCAATGTTAGAGTTAGAAGGTTTGAATTTATTGAAGTTTTAGAAAGGAACACTACTCTCCTCAATGAAGGTATTTATTTTAACTCAAATTTGATGAGTCAATCTTGAAATTGAATTTCATATAAAATATAGATAACAATTGTTTGTCTGTTTTTGTTTTTCAGGGCTTTGACTGTATGCCTCTGGGTGAATGATCCCATCCCATCCAGCAATGATTGAGTTGCCAGATCTCTTAGATCTGGTGGGCTGAACGTTGTGATACCATTACATTCTATCCAAAAGGTAGTTAGCAATTGTTACTCTATATGATGCTAAAGGATATTGGATAAATATCCCAGAGGCCATATTACCCTGAAGGGTTGCTCAATAAAAAAATAAAAAAATAATAATCCAGACGTACCTGTGCTGTGTAATTCAAATTCCAAATTGTCATCAAAGAGCATTAGAACTCACTGAACCAATACATGAATTTAGTTGTAATATTATCTATCCCGACAGTTAGATAATCCATATCTATTTCTTAAGTTATCTATGTGTATGGTATCAAAATTCAGACAATCTGCTTAGCTCTATCAACATAAACACACACACACACACACACACATATACATATATACACACCACACACACACACACACACACACACACACACACATATACTCATAATCTTATCTCAAGTTCTGGACGACTGCTGTGTATGACAAGGCATATTACAGTAACAGTGGTCAAGGTTCACTTTCACAATGTTTTTGCTCCTACCCCACACTGGAGCCCAAGATGGTCGCGCAGTCTTTAATTGACTGGTAAATCTAAAACCATGAAAATAATGAAAAATGTTCATTTTAATGGATGGCGGCAAATTGTTTCTTTCATTGGATATCTATATAAAACTAACTGAAGATGAGCAACTCAGTATATTTACTAATAGTAGTAGTAGTCATTGAATTGGCACCCTTGCATAGGATTTCTCCCAAAGTTGATGCTTTCATTCAACTTTTCCAATGTTTTATAGTTAGTTTTTTTGAGATTCAAGCAGCAATATTTGCATTAAGTCCCGTTCAAGATGAAATTACTGATATCCCAGAGGAATAAACATTTAACGATTACTCAGCATTAACTGGTCTCAAATGGTCGAGTAGGGATAATGATAATGCGGATGCATTGATTAAACTTGAGCATTTATCTAACTCTACATCCACTATATGGGCTCAACGCACTTTACAGTGGTCCATAGCCAATGACATGCATAACACATAGGATGAGACATGATTCCTGTAAGCAATATTACATTTTTGTTTCCAGCCAGTTACTAATTTTGCACCCGAGTATGGTGAACGAATATTAGTAAGGAAACTTTTCCAGGGACTCAGCTACCAGTTCGAAAAGGTGAGCGTCATACTACAAGACAACAAAGCCTTGATTTTGACTGGAGGGGAGGGAGGGTGGGGGGGGGGGGGGGGGAAACGTAGCTTAAGTGTCTTGTCTCGTTGTGCAATGTGTATGTTTGCAGGTATGATAACCAAAATTACTATGGGCTCACTATTGTAATGGGAATATTTTCGATACAAACAACATTACATTACAACAATGTTAAATGCAGCCTATATCTGCGTGCGATTATGACACATTCAAATTGGTGCCACCTAAATATATTTTTTAAGGTAAACAAGAGAGCAGAAACTAACTAGTCGAGGGGTTTATTTTGGATGGACTTCCGTAGTTTCACAGCACCTAAAGAGCAGATTATTTTTATTATCGGGGGAGGGGGAGGGGAGACTGCCCAAACGCCACCCCCCTTCAACCCTAGCTAAAGATACTAGATATAACCTGATGAAACATAATGTTTGCCATCACTTGCAATTCGAAACTAATGGGAAATACAGTAAGTAATAAGGCAAATTGTTTTTGAAATAAGGAAAATCACACCACTAATAAAAATGAAACTATCTAAAATAGGTCTAGTAATATTTATTGGGCATTGCACAACTAAATTAAATTCAATGATCACTAAAATATTTATTACAAGTGCTGTGAAACTATGGAAGTCCTGCCTCTATTTTTTTTTAAAGGCTCTCCCCTCCCAAATCCCCTACTGGACGTCTAGACTTTTTTAAAAAAAAGTTTCCCCCCTCCCAAACCCCCAAAATTATTTGGGTCCCCGAGTTTGAGGTAGTACCATGACATCTTCATCTGACTCACTCCGGCTACGGTAATCTCCCGTAAGCCGGGTTATTTGGTGGTTATCATTGTTGTACTATCTCTAGAACTTCTTTATTTGTTTAAGGATTTAAGGTCTGTGACTAAGAGATGTAGATAGTCTAGATAATATCACTATAATAGTCTGATCTGACAACACACGCATTCTCTCTTCGTCGTGTCTATAACTATAACCAATGATACTATACTCGTTGCTATAACTATACTAAAAAAAAAAATAAAAAAATACACCGCTACTGCACCACCGCCACTATACTATGAGTATGAGTCATGAGAGTCAGCGGGGTTGCTGACACAAGTCCAAGTCAAAAAGGAATTGCAGTGCAAAGCCAAAGACAAAACAAAATATATATATTATTCATTTAAAATCAAGGAATGCTAATCAACTATCATCATTCGAGTTCCATTGATGTACAAAAGCAAAATAAAAATAATGATAAAGAAATAAAAATGTCGACACTGCACCTGTATGATATGCAAGTAGCTGTGTTTACCTTTTCAGCTGAGGCGATGATCGATTTGTTTGTGTTGGTTGGTAGCTCAATGTGAACTTTGACCGTTTACAAAAATGTTGCCATACATCCAAAAATGTGAGAGTCCTTAATTAAATGTTAGGCCTGTTATAATTTTGTCCACAGATCGGCAAATTGGATAATAAAAATTGGTCAAAACAAGTAGTGAAAAAAAACAGTAAGATAGCCTAATAAAAAGGAAAAAAAAATACCTCCCAACCCAAACGACAACAACAAGAAAAAAAAAAAAAAAAAAAAAAAAAAAAAAACAGAAAACAAAAACAAAAACAAAAGGCAAAAACAAAACAAAACAAACAAACAAACAAAAAAACCCCAACAAAACAACAACAAACAAACAAACAAGCAAAGCAGAACAATAAAAAACACCTCCATCCTGTGATAAGAAAGTCTTTATACAGGTCTTGAAAAAGAGCACTGTTAGCCTGGGGAGATTTTAATTTCACTTTAATCTACCGGAAAGTGCATTGTTCTACTGGTCCGGAAAAAAGTTTTTTTTAAAAAAACTGTATATTTGAATAATGCATATATTATATTTTCTGATTCAGTTAATTGTAATCGAACTACACACAGGGAAAATCAGCCTTAAGGAACATTCTGGACCTAGAGAGCCAAGAATCCAGTGGGATGTCGTCGTACAGTAGGCATAATATTTTTAAAGGTGATTATGAGACATGCAGAGAGTTTTTATAGTTTTCCTCGGTCAAATGTCAAAATTGCAAACTTTAAAATCGACATTGCAAATTCAAATGCCATTGCTACGGCACACAAGTGATTCAGCAAGTTTAAATGTCCTCGTAGAAAGCTTAGATTATGTCAATGAATTCAACTTCAAATTTCAACATAAAACTTCAAATGTCAATTCTTATAAAAATGGAATGGGACTCATTGTAAAGCGCTTTGAGCACGTTTAGGCTAAATTAATATATGTGGCCCTAAATAAATTATGCTCAAACTTTTTTTAATTCTAAGTTTTTTTAAAAAATATATATTATCATGTGACCTACTGCGTTTGTCTGCCTATCAGAATTGTCTAGACAAAGAAAAGTTGGTTTTATGCTCAAAATAATAAGAATCGGGGGATTTTAGTTTTTAGAGGTGTAAGAATTCTCTCTCTCTCTCTCTCTCTCTCTCTCTCTCTCTCTCTCTCTCTCTCTCTCTCTCTCTCTCTCTCTCTCCCCCCCCCCCCCCCACCCTCCTCATTGGCTCACTTTGCGGCACTGCACTGAGTTGACGTCTGGAATATTCCGGTTTTCTCTTGGAATAGACCCTTTAGAAAGGTTCACTGGGGGATGGTTACAGAAACTATAATTTTAAGATTGTTTTTATTATACAGAGGGAGTTCAAATAAATAGGTCAAAATACATAGAAAAGGGGAAAATTCCTGCTCCAGGAATCTTTCTCATCATAATCATAATAATAATTTTAAAAATATCCCTGCATAAAACAAGTTGAATTACATACTATTTTTGTATCTTGAGCATGTTCAGTTGAAGGTTGGGAGACAAAAATCTCTGGCGTTGTGTTCTCGGGAAAGGCACTTTACTCACAATATTGGTTTCGACTCATGTGTATGATTGTCGATAGACAATTAATTTATTTGTGCGTCTATGTGGTCTTGCGGTATGACACTCTCCTTCCGACTGAAAGGTCCAGGGATCGAGCAGTGTTGAATTCATTTGAAAAGACTCTTTACTCACATTCTTGTACCGTAGACAGGTATAAAATGAGTACCTGATCGTAAACAGCGTTCTCTCTGTCGAGAAAAAAAATTAATATCGTATAAACAGGCGTCATCTATCGTCCAATATGTTAAATGTTGCTGTTGGCTAGGGACTCCTTGTAAAGCGCTTTGGGCATGTTCAGACTAAATTAGTGTATATGGCACTATAAAAATGCTCAAACTTTTTTTTATTCTAATTATTTTATTTTGTTTACAATGAATACGCCAATCAAAAGACCTGTACTAACTGATAAACATTTATTTCAAAAGATCTTCGAAAAGTAATAGGGTATTTATAGTTACATCAGCTTGGTGAATCCATTCCCTTTATAAATGCTCATATTCGATCATTTGGGTTTATTATTGTAAGTCATCCGTATAATTCGGAAACTAAACGAACTTACCTGTGATGACGACTCCAATTCCGAATTAGGAAATAATGGTAAGTGGTGAGTATTTCTAAAACTTAA
>NC_088361.1:86563311-86575811 GCF_034508935.2 Berghia stephanieae | reverse complement strand
TCTGAAAAAGAAAAATGTATATTGTGTCGTTACAAAATGTGACAATTTTGCTGCAGGTGGTAAGGAGAGGGTTACATTCGAGTTAGTGTCAATTCCTTCTATGTGAAAAGCAAGTTTTGTGTCTTAATCTTTAAAAAAATAAACCTAAGACTTTCGATGAATATCTCCCTGCAATAAATATAACATATCCTTTCGTGATCGCACATTTAAGTTGATGTGGGATTGTATTATTGCTTTAGAAACGTATAGTAACATAATTTAATGTCATACAGTTTGAATCACAAATGTCATAAATTGTATATTTTATTGTCAAACATTTTGAATCAGGATGTTAAACCTTACAAATCATAATGTCAAACATTCTGAATCAAAAGGTCAGACATTGTGAATCACAATGCCAAACATTATAAATCACAATGTTAAACATTAAAAATCCCACCGTCAATCGTTGTTTACAATGTCAAACAAAATAACACACAATGTCAAACATAATAACTCACAATGCCAAACTATGTAAATCACATTGTCAAACATTATAATATATCACAATGACAAACAATAAATATATCATTGTTAATTATCATAAATTGGGCATCAAACATTATAAATCACAATTTTCAAATATTATTCATCAAAATGTCCAACATTATAAATCAACAATATCAAACATTATGAATCATAATGTCAAACATTGTAAATCATAATGTTAAACATTATACATCAATACGTCAAACATTATGAATCAATAATACCAAAAATATACATCAACACTGACAACCTTTATATACAAATGATAATATCAAATAAAATGAATCACATAAATCATGAATCATATTGTCAAGAATTATTAATCAACAGTGTCAAACGCTGTAAACCAACATTGACAAACTATTTAAATCACAATGTCAAACACTGTAAATCACAATGACAAGTGTTAATCAGAAATGTCAAGCATTGTTAATTGCCTTACCAAAAACAGGTAAATCACAATGTCGAATATTGTAAATCACAAATGTCAAACATTGTAAATCACAATTTAAAAAACCCATTATAAATCAACAATGCCAACCATTATAAATCATAATGTCAACCCTTGCAAATTAACGCCAAAAAAAAAAAAAAAAAAAAAAAAAAAAAAAAAAAAAAAAAAAAAAAAAAAAAAAAAAAAACACAAGTCACCATTTGCAAACTTTATCAATAAACAATATCAATCATTGTAAATCACAATGTCGAGTATTGTTCTCCACAAATGTCAAACATTGTAAATTAACAATGTCAAACAGTACAACTCAACAAAGCTAAAACATCAACTATGCCAATTATTATTAATTGCAAAGCCAAACATCATAATTTAATAATGCCAAACATTATGAATTAACACTTTCAACAATTGTAAATCACAATGACAACTATTGTCAGTCAAAAATGTCAATCATTGTAAATCACAATGTTAAATATTGTAAATTCAACTTTGGAAAGATTTGAATCAAAATATCAAACACTACAAATCACAAATAGCAAACATTGTAAATTATAATGTCAAACTTTGTATATCCAGATTTCAAACATCATAAATCGATAAATTCATAAAATAAAGAAAAATTGAATTGCAATCTCAAACATTATGATTCACAATGTCAAACATTATCAAACATTACAAATCATAAATGTCAAACATTGTAAATCTCATCATCAAACATTGGGAATCACAATGCCAAACATTCCAAATCTCATGGAAATCACAATATCAAACATTGTAAATTGACAAAGTCTATCATAATACACCTCAATGTCAAATATAAAAAAAATCATTAAGACAAGCAAATTGAATCACAATCTTCTATATACTAATGATAATGCCAAATATTGTAAATCACAATGTTGAACATTAGTTCATGAAAATTAGTAGAGCAGACACAAATGTTTATGTTAATAAAAAAATGAAGTGATTTGAAAAGTATCAGAAGACAATAGAGAACCAAAACTTTAGTGGAATTTAACCCAGGACCTGACTATTACGGCACAGTCCAGTCCTAGCTAAAACTACCTATCGTCGCAAGAGATTTTATTCTCAATTTTCTTCTGGAATTTCTCAACTCACTTCATATTTTTTGTTAATGTTAAAATTGTAAATCACAATAATATCAAAATTGTAAACCGGAATGTCATATATTATTATCACAATATTTAACATATAAAATCACAAAGACAAGCAATGATGTTAATTCATAAGATCAAGTATTGTATTTCATATGTCAAAAATCGTAAATCAACAACGTCAAAAATTGTGAGTCACAAGGTTCAATATTATAAATCACAATTTAAAACATTAAATCTCATAATTTCAAAAAGTGTAAATCGACAGGGTCAAACATTGTAAATCAAATTTGCCAAACATTAGGACACCACAACATTTTAAATCACACTGTCTCATATTGTAAATCACAATTACAGTAAATAACACAATCAGTCAGATGGTGAAAAGGTTTGAACTGAGATATTGCCAAGTTTAGTTAGAAGTGAAGGTCAATTTTTTATCAAAAACGAGTTCTTGCCATAAATGATTAAATCAACCCTTTTTTGTTCATATTCGGGAAATATCAAAGCTTAATTTTACTTCTAAATATTATTTTCAGCTAGTCAAGTCGAAAAAGTATGAAATTTGAGAAAAGTTGCTGGATATCTTTCCCATACATCTGACCATAACTTCATGAAAAATCACCCGATTTACTTCAAATAAAGATTAAAATGCTATGGTGAGCATATTCTTCAGAACATGCAAAGAGATGCAAATCCAAAATTTTCACCTTCCGACTGATTATGTCATACACTGACACAAGTTATAACATTGTTTATTCACAATTTCAAACATAACAAATAACAATTATCAATTAATTCAAATGGCGATGTCAAACATTGCAAATCACAATGCCAAACATTGTACAACAATCATGTCATACATTATATATCGCATTGTAAGACAGTATATATCAGTAATGTAAACTTTATGAATTGCAATGTTTGATACAATGATTAATAATCTTTGATATTGTGATTTTTTATGCAGGACATTGTCATTGTTGATTGTCGAATTAGGACATTGTTGATTTATACAGACTATGTGTTAAAGTCAATAATTTAATATCACCGTTAAAGAGCATTTATTAAGCCACGTGCATGTTTAGTAAAACGTCAATCTATTAGTCATAGCGTTGTTCGTGAATTTTTTTTTTCTAAGACAACTTGATATTTGGACGCAAGGATGAAAGTATAAAGAATGTTACAGGGACAGTCGGGAAACGTAAGTTCTTAAATAATTGAAACAGAACCCTTTTGCATCAACGTGGCCTGATTGGACATCGCCATGTGGTCTTCTGCTATTTACAACGTATCTGTTGTTTTAAACAAAAATATTGTCTTTGCGAAATCATTGTGTAATTACTTTGTTATTTCAATTCTTTTACTCTGATCGTCGAAGAGAGAGAGAGAGAGCCCGTCTACTTGGCCATATTCATGCTAAACAACCAGTAGCTGAGGTTACACTGGTTTTCAATGTTAGCAGAGCTACTTACTATACTTTTATTGCAAATTAAATGACGAAAGGGCATGTGATGGATCAAAGGCGGAAGGTCAACTCCGAGTAACAACAACCAATGAAGATCGAAAATTGGCTCAAGATCACAGCCAACCCCTCTCTTATGCGGCTGAAATCGCAATGGAAAACAATGTTTTAATAATATGGACATTGTTATAAAGATTTGCAACTTTTAGACTCAGAAACATCAACTAATTGAGAATAAAACTTTGGTGCGCGAGTGACCAGCTGGAAATCAGCAATGTCATACAATGTACATCAACAATGTCATGCATTGTAAATCAACAAAGTTGTACATTGTAAATTAACAATGTCGTACACTGTGATTCAACAATGTTCTACATTGTAAACCAACAATGCCGCACATTGCAAGTCAACAATACCATATCTACATTGTAAATCCACAATGTCATACATTGTAAATCAACAATGCCATACATTGCAAATCAATAATGTCGTACATTGTAAATCAATACTATCATACAATATGAATCACAATAATATCGAACAGTATAAATCTGTATGATCAACATTATAAATCACTTTATCAAACTTTGTAAAAGTTTTAGATTACAATGTCAAAGACTGTACATTACAATGTAAAATATAATATGTCAAACAGTTTAATTTATCAATTGTCAAATAGTATAGATAATAATGACATACATCTATTGTCACAACATTATAAATGAGAATGACAAACATTGTCAATCACAATATCAAATGGATGGCCTATCACGTTTAAACGTTAATATATCGGAATGAATCAGATGCCAAAAGACACATGATCCATTGCACTCAATAAAATACATAAACAAAACACACTTTCCATGGTTAATTCTATAGATAGAATGAAGTGACGTCACTCGAGTCTTTGTTATTGTTTTTTGCCACACACGTCTGCGAGTAATCTTCTCACTTAACAGTATTATAAGACTATAAAAGTTCATGGTTAAACAGGGTTTTGCATGTTGGTCCGTTATACTTCCGGATGGCAATGCTGTGAGCTTCTTAGCCAAGCTCAAACTATCTATATATATATGGCTTCGAGATAATGCCGTTTTGAGTTGGCTATGTGGTCTTGTAGTATGAAACTCGCTTTCGGATAGGAAGGTCCTGGGTTCGAGCCTTGCTCGGCGCATAGTTAGTCCTTGGAAAAGGCTCTTTACTCATATTCTCCCACCGTATTCAGGTATAAAATTAGAACCTGGCCATTAACAGCGTTTAAATTTTTTTTTTTTTTTTTTTTGGGTAGAGCACATATTTATAACACACAATTTCAACCAATATAACGTTAAATATCATAAATGATAATGCCAAAAACTATGAAGCAGAAATTGTTAAACATCGTAAATCACAAATCACAATGACAAACTTCATACGTCTCAATGTCAAATATTATTAATTACAATAAAAAAACAGTCAAAGTATATACACACAGTTGCTGGAGGATGTGGAAGGTAAATACAAAGTACTAAAATGAATGTAAACTTTTTGAATAGGAAAAAAAATACTAAACACGTTTCGGGCTCAAATCCCTTCTTCAGTAAATTAAAAAAACAGTTTAACCGTTGATACATCACGTTAATTCCAAATTTTTTATTGGTCTATCTGGATTTTACGTAAAGTATTAACGGTTTACATGATTTTGTTATTAGCTGAAGAGGATTTTGATTACAAAACGTTTTATTCTTAGTTTTGAAGATGCCATATTCATTTTTGTACGTTATTAATAACAAACATTGTAACCCTCATTATTTCACCACTAATCTTGGAAACAGATTGTGAAAACTGCAATCTAACCGCTCCCTGCTCTCTCTCTCTCTCTCTCTCTCTCTCTCTCTCCCTCTCTCTCTCTCTCTCTCTCTCTCTCTCTCTCTCTTTCTCTCTCTCTCTCTCTGCCCCCCCCCCCTCCCGTGAATCTTGGAAAACTCTATCAAAAACATCGTTATTGAAAATTTTTTGAAACCCATTGAATAAAAAATATATTATTACTGGATTAAATAAAGGTTGAAAAGACGTATGATTGGACATCTGAAATAATTTTTGGTGCGTATGAATACGGAGCGGGGGATTCCAAAATGGCGGGGTTTTATTATATGGTTTAATGATGAAGAAGCACCTATTGTCTAGAATTAATGATCCCTATAAATAATTCAAATTAATCACAAAATAAAGCCGTTTACATCTTATTGCTTACGATATATCCAAGGATCTAAATTTGAGAAGTGGAATAAAGGTATTCTTTCACGACTATGCTATAGATTGAATGAATTCGTTGTTTTTTTTTTCACCGCGCATTAAGACTCGGGCGCAAACTCAAGATGCTTAGTGATGCGAGGAATATAGACATCTAAATCATTTGATAAATCCACAGTCATGAAAGAAACATATAGTGTCAAAATGTATACATCACAATGCCAGACAATGTAACCTACCAAAAAGCCAAATATTACAAATCACAATCTTAAACATAGATCACAATGTCAAACGTTGCAAACATTATGAATCACAATGCCAAACATGATATACATCAATAAATCGAACACTATACTATTAATCACAATGTCAAATGTTGGAAATTAAAATATGAAACATTTTGAATCATAATGTTAAACAATTTTAAACATTTTGAATAAGGAAATTTAGGAAAATTACATGATTAAAGAAATATCAAGAAAAATGAAATATCGTAAAGTCAAAACTTATCATAATGTCAAATATTATAAATTATAATGTAGATATTATAATGATAATGTTAAACACCATAATCAATCATAATAAATCAAACATTACGAATAACAAACATTTTTGAAAGGATGCATGAATGAATTAATATCAAGTATAATTTTCATTTTGATTATGAACCATTAATTTGTCGTTAAATATAAAGAGCTATTCGACAGTTCCCTTTGGAGGATGAGACTAAGAAACGTGTCGTCTTCCATTTTATTTTCAAATCGGACTACAGCAAGGCTTTGTTGTTTGGTGTTTCAAAAGGTGGGCTCCACTGGCTACATATTTTTAAAAAATAATTAATTTAATGCTGCAATGTTGGATTTTAGAATGCAGAGGTTTGTATCCGCAACATCACTGCTCCGCAATTTACGATATTTCAAAGAATAGACTCAAACGGCTGTAATATGTCCAAAATAGTGCTGTTGTCGGTGTGTTTCTGCTACATCTCTGAGTCGAAGATTACATTGACTGCTACGAGTAGTTGATTAAAGGGCCAAATCAAAGCATCTGTTATAGTTTATCATTGTCTGGAAAACACCGCCCAACTTACAGAACTTCAAAAAAAAAAATAGTTGACAACTCGAACTTTGCGCTTCACCATTGATAAGCACCGCCTTGTCTATCGCTTACCTTGCAAACAAGGGAAACAAGGTTCTTAACTAATTTTCGTCCGTCTGTACACAACACCATTCCGCAATAAAATATTGAATAAAAATCATTGTAGGTGACATCCTTTAAAACCAGTCTTATAAAATATGCAATTCATCAAAGCGTTTTTAGTGTTTTATTTTTGTTTGATATTTTCTGCTTTTATGAGGGGGCTTTTTCTGGGAGGGAGGGGGGGGGGTGTTATAATGTTAGCAAAGGACCTTATAACTTAGAATATAGTACTATATTCAAGAGTTCATTATCCGAAATACCGAAATCTTTCAATTCTCATTATTGTCTTCAGCTAATTACAAAATCAATTTTATGTATATTTTAAGTTTTTGGCTGATGTAGGATATGAGCCCTAAATGTTTCTTGTTTGTTTGTGTTTTTTTTTTCGAAAATGTTAGAATCATGTTTGTATTGTTTCATATTTTTACCATCCCCAATATCAGTTTGCTCGTTATATGCAAGATCCTTGCATGTCTCATATAATTGTCTAACAACAAAGCACTTTGATTTCTCTGCAATCGTCAGATCGTCATGTAAAAACTCTCTTTCAGATAAACTATCATAGACAAACACAATATTTTCATTTAACTCAAAATATTTTTAAAAATTAATTGATAAAAGATAATCCGAAACTTCTGTTGATGTTTCATGTAATCGAATTTTTCAAGACTGTATACAATTTGAATATATTTCTTTTCGAATAGGTCATTTTGAAAACCCTTTTAGAATTCAACTTTTATTTGATATAAACATTCATACGGACTTGACATCTGTATTTTTAGAAGATATTTTCTCTAAAATCTATTTCCTGAATTTTTATTTTTATTTTTTCTTTTATTCGATTAACCCCCCCCCCCCCCTATTCCTAGTTTAAAAAACACATTAAAGAATTAATTTTTGGCCAGTTAACTCGTTTTTTAAATATTGATATATTAAGATGACACTTTTTGTTATAACTCTCAAAACCTGGAATTTCCTTGAGAAAGTCTCAAGTTCGAGAGTTTTGACGAGGGTTACTTTAATCGATCGACATTTAAGGAATGTGTTTGTTTTTTTTGGCCAAATTCTTTTAAACTTGTCTTTATATTCAGAGTGCGGCAGAGTTGCTCTTTACCCAGGTATAAAAAAGCCCTAAATACTTTTGATTCCATTTTCATGGTCGACGACGTTTAAACATATCACCAAAAATCTCACTATATTTTTGGCTCATGTTGTAGTAAATAAAAATGTTTATACCAGCGTTGATATATTCCAATACACTAACAATGTTATTCATCCAATGTCTTGTCGTGTTTTCTCTGTATGATTCTGACAGTAGTCCAAATACACGAACAGTCGAGGGTACGTACAATAGAAAATATACGGAACACACCACGATCATCATTTTAACCACTTTGGCTCCTCTACGATCTACTGGTTTCTTAGCTGTATTCACAGTGGTTGGTAACTGATTATTCCCAGGTCTATTTGAAGTAGAGTCCCGATTCCATAACTGTCCTGATTTTCCCATTATAACGATAACAATGGTATTGAAAATTATCATTAATAGGATGGCCAGGTTGCGGAATATAAAATCATTGAGAAGGGAGAAAATGTTTCTTTCCTTATTGTTTATAAGGGTCATGTGACTTACAACACAGTAGCTGGTGTCATTTTCATAAACAGTTTCCGGTTTGAACAAGAGGAAACATTCTGGGATTTGGAGCGATAATGTGAGAACAAATATAATACCTATGGCCTGGTATGAACGCTTTGGTGTCAATGTGAATCTAACTTGGTACGGTACTGTAACGCTTAACATTCGCTCAAAAGAGAGATAAACAATTATCCAAGAGGTAAATTGTGCCAATAGTTGCCGTGGGCGCTGGGCAAAGAAACTCATGCAATTACTTGCATGATAAGTATATCCATAAAGCGTGTTGTTGCCTGCAAGACTTTCAGCATTGTCTGTTAAAGAAGCTATTGTTGCAAATAGCCCCAATGCTGATAAACAAAGGTCTGACACTGCCAGTCCTGTAAGAGCCGGTATGCAGGGGTCTGCAAGGAATCCAAGTTTTTTGAAGACCATCAGGTTCAAGATATTAGCAATGATTCCAAAAAGTGTCACTATAAAGGTAATGATAGAGTTCATCACGAAACGAAAAATCAGAAAGGCGTTAGAGAAATTGAAGATCTCCTGCACCAAGTCAAAATCAAGAATGAATTTCTCTGTAACGGTGCTGGAATTTCCCGTAGTGTTGACAGAAGATTCATTATTGTTGAAGCTTGGAACAGCATTGTTGGAGTCCAAAACGGTACTGGTGAAATCCGAATCTGTATTGTTTGATGCGGTATTGATGAGTTCCGAAATGGTTTTGTTAAAGCCTGACATTGTAGTATTCAAGGCTGTAGTGTTCATCATTTTCCCTGTTTTTTGCGCTTCACCTCTGGAACGTAATATAAAAAAATAAATAGATATATCGTTAACCATTAAGGTTACATTAAGACCTTTAAATAGCCTACCCTCTTATCCATCCAATTTAGGCACCCCTTTTTTTCTTGAAATTAGATATTTATTTTCATAATTCAGAGAATATGCAATTTGTTGTCATTTGTTTTAACGAAACGAGCTTTTTTATATATGGCACAATATTCACTAAACGGGCTCAACGCGTTTAAGGGGTCCCTAGCAATACGTAATATGAGGACCAGACGTAACACTTGTTAGGCGACATTACAATTTAAGGCTCGTTTTCCAAACTAGTTATGTTGATATTTCTACTTTTTGAGATTTTAGGTCCACATGCTCGATTACTTGAAACGTAAAGTTTATTTTAAGATTCAAGTGGTACAAGAATTTTGATAGGATGATTTGAATTTGAAGTTTAATCATGATGGAATGATAGACTGGATGAGAAATTTGAGAGGAAATAATCATCAATATCTCAAAATAGGGAAAATGGAAAACCATTCTTCAATAATCTTTTTTTGGACAGAGAAAACGCTGTTAACGGCAAGGTATTCATTTTTCACTAGTCTACAGTGAGACAATGTGAGTAAAGAGCCGTTTCCAAGGACTCATCAATGCGCCGTTCGGGACTAGAATCCAGAACCTTTTGATCCAAAGGCGAGTGTCATACCAATAGAAAACATAACCGTGTGACGTCACACATTCCCTTTTTCTGGTTCCAAACTCCTCGGAAGTGGGTATGTAACATGTCCTTCAGAGAATTAATAATGATTAGGTAACATATTGAATCAAAAGGTGGCATAACAATTTTAGTAGCAGGGTGTATAGGCAGATTCTTGAGCGTAAAAGAGCGAGAGTGGATGATCTTTATTGTGCTATATTTAGACTAAAAATAAGATGCCATCACTCTGAAACCCGAAAATCATTCACCCAATGAATAGATTCAGTCTTTCGAAAAAATGGTTTTACATTTCCAATGAGATTGCAACCAGTTTTTTGACATCACACTTTTGTTCCCTATTAGGTGCTGGAAATTTGATCTATAGGCACAATCCTGAAGCTCGTGATTAATTTTTATTTGTTTTGTTTCATAATAAATAAAACGCATGTTACAAAATATTAAAAAGTATGCCATTCCTCAACGGCATCATAAGATATCGTCGCCAAGGCAATCCACGAAGGAATATAGATAATTCATCAAACCAGATGTCTGATGTCAACAGGAATCACCCAGGTTGTCCAATTGAGCAAACTGGGGATTAATAATCTAGGCTAAGGAAAACAAAGTCGATAGTGCCTGAAGCGGGACTCGAGCCCGGGACCTTCCGGGTCACAGTGCAATGCCTTAACCATTCGGCTACTACACCCCCTATGTTGCAAAAGAGTATTTTTAAAAATTAGTATTTTCATTCTAAATGAACTTTTTGGGGGTCCGATACATCCCGGCATAACACCGGTTTTAGACCAGTCGGTCGCACATAATGGAGTGTTGAATTGAAAGGAAATAATGGTTTCCAAATAATAATAATAATAATAATAATAATAATAATAATAATAATAATAATAATAATAATAATAATAATAATAATAATAATAATAATAATAATAATAATGATATTATATTATATTTGTTGAGCGCTTCCATATAACGAGGAAGTGCCCAGAGCGCTTTACAGGAGCATCAACAATTCAGTTTGGAAAATAAAAAGATGCTTTTTAAACATATCTTCCTATAAAAAATGTCTTTCTTTTGGAAGTTTGTTCAAGAGGATTGGGATATTTCTAAGAAAGGATCGTCCTCCACATGACACATAAGATAAATAACTTTATAACTAATAACGATAATAAAAAACAATAATAACGTTTAACAGATATTATCTGCGAGGGCTAGGGCAAGATCGAATAATTATCTCGTTCGAGAAGACGAAACAAAAGTTTTGGTCAAGAGACACCATTAAAATCCCAAGATGGTAGTGTCATCACAGACGAAAATGAGAACACTGAAATATGGAGACAATAATTCGCAAATCTTTTAAACAACACGATATCGCGTTAGTCTTCAGTACACACAGGGAGGCCTCAGAGAAACTAAACGTAATACAGAACAACTCGAAAATTGGTCTGAAAATGAATTTCAATAAGACCGTGTACATGAGGGTGAATCCAAAACATGAGAATGAAATAGGGATAGATGAGCATACAATTGACGAGTTCTCCTACCTTGGCTCCAAAATAACAAATGACTCGAATGCAGAACACAGCCTCAAGCACAGAATCCAATAGGGAAACCAGGCTTTCGGCATACTGAAAAACTTTTGGAAATCAAAGCAAATTATTAGAAAGACGAAGCTGAAAATATACAAAAGCAGTGTTTTAATGAAAGCTGGAAAATAACATCCTTCATAACACAAAATAAAAACCTTTCAAAACAAGTGTCTAAAAAGAATGTTTTACATATTTTGGACTACAAAAATAAAAATATTGGATCTAATGAAGAAAGCTGACTGCACTAGCATTGAAAGCCAATAAAAAGAAGAAGATGGCGATAACTGGGTCATGTGGCCAGAATGAAAAAAGGGTCACTTCCCAAGACATTTCTGTGCTGAACAGCAGATGGGAAGAGAAAGAAGGGAAAACCCAAAGAAATCTGGCGAATCACCATGGAGAAAGATTTAAAGGAAGCAGGCCTGTCCTAGAATACAGCCACCAAAAAAGCAACCGATCGCAATTTTTTTTTAATGGATAAAAATGGAGATTTCTGGTGGATGCCCTGTGTGCCTCAAGGCCCGAAGAAGATTAAGTATAAGTAAGAAGACGAGTACAGAAATGCTTTTGGAATGGAAATCAGATATAGGTAGATAGAGACTTCAAGCTTTTCACTTGAGCTTTTATATAGCACAAAATCCACTCAAAATACTTAAAGCACTTTACATGGTTCCTGAATGGAACGAGATGCGATTCCTCTAAGTCTATATTAATTTCGTTTTTATTGGACCGAGACACCGTTAACAACCAGGCACTTATTTTTAACATGAATATGGTGAGGGGTTGTGAGCA
>NC_088361.1:86555811-86560811 GCF_034508935.2 Berghia stephanieae | reverse complement strand
TTTCATTTAATTCTCCAGCAGGCCATATGGAACCCACATTTCCATTTCACACAGTACCAGACACCTGTCAGGTTCTTTTTAATTCTAGTATAATATCCTTCACTTTCAATGGCCAGGTACTCATTCACACCTGAGTCAGATGGATTAATGAATTTTGTGCTCAATAACACAACTTAGGGACCAACAAGTTTTCACTGTCACTGTAACCCCTTCGGCCAGTGAACACGCTTAACACTGCTTGGCTTTTGTGACAAGACGAGCCATCGTACCCCTGAGCCACAAATCCACACGACTTGTGCATAAAGTGTATTCGGTACTGACTAGTACAACTATCAGTTTGATTACTTGAAAACGACAAAGAGTCCGGTGTTTCTTTTTTACGAAACCTGCCAAAACCCGACAAAGTTATGGGAAGAGGCAGCGATGGGGAATGAACCTGAGACTCAGGGAAGTGTACACCATTGTGGAGTGAACCTGGGACTTGGTTTTTTACGAAACCCGCCAAAGCCCGCCGAAACCCGACAAAGCTATGGGAAGTAGGCAGCAATTGGGAGTGAACCTGAGACTCAGAGAAGTGTACACCAGTGGGAATGAACTTGAGACGATGGTTTTTGGTGGGTTTCGGCGGGTTTCGAAAAAAAAGAAACATCCTAAAGAGGTTGGATCGGTCGCTCCAAATGAAGTCAAATTCTTGTTCAGGGTAGCCTTAATTGGTATGGGGAGAATCGAACCCCGACAAGTTTTTCGTCTTGGACAGCCGTGCGACGTAATAAGGGTGTGGTCGTGTTATGCTCTGCGCAGTTGATTAAGAAGACCACACCCTTATCACGATGTTCTAAAACATTAATTTGTGACCAACCGTCCCAAAACGGTATCGAGTTCTGGTGAATCTGATACCATTCATATGGAACCTAAATCTTATTTGATATTGAATAAATTCAATTTAATCTATCTAGTTATCAATCACGCCAAAATTGCTTGAATACAAGTTGTCATGTTTTAAAACAAGCATTGCGGCATTATTCTATACAACTAGGAGGCTATCTGTTTTTTTCCTTTGTCACATTTACCAGTAACGAATTGTATTAGTCTAATTTTGAAAGTACAACGGTATTTATCAAAACTTCTGCTATTTTCGTTGGGATAAGTTTTCTAATTTTACTAATTCTTCTGATTTCAAGGTACACTGTCTTTATAATGTAATTGACCTGAATGGACATTGAAAGATCAGCGTCAATCAACACTCCAAGGTTTTTGATGCTTTTAGAAAAATAAATAAAGTGATCCCCGAAAGAAAAACCCTTAAGATTGGTCATTGTAATGATGTTTTGTTTACCACAGATTAAAATTTCTGTCTTTTCATCACTAAACATTAATTTGTTTCTTCCCATCCAATCTTTAACTTCATTTAAACAGGGCCCAAATCGTCCAATCAATTTTTCAATATCATCACAGGGAGAAGAACTAAATATTATATTATACACGTATCGAGTCGGGGTAAACAAGATGTCAAAAATGGTTGTTAGATTGAATGACCAAAAATGCGATATTTTAGTTTCTGTCTCTTTCAGATTAGATTCAAAAAATGATTCAAAGTTGATTGTAGATAGTTTGCCAACACAGAACAGAATTCAAAACATAATTATGCTTATTGACAAAACCAATAAAATCATATTATTGTAAGTAAACAATAATTAAACAGATTACTTATTTCTGTGGTTGATGATGATGATAATGATGATGATGATAATGATTAAGATGATGATGATGATTTTAATGTTGACGATGACGACGACGACGATGATGTTGTTGTTGTTGATGATGATGCTGATGATGATGATGATGATGATGATGATGATGATGATGATGATGATGATGATGTTGACGATGACGACGATGGTGATGATGATGATAATGATGATGATGTTGATGATGATGTTGATGATGATGATGATGATGATGATGATGATGATGATGATGATGATGATGATGATGATGATGATGATGACAGCTAACAGTTATTAACTAAATCAAGTTTTCTTTCTTCTCAAAATAACATTATTTTGAACAACCTCCAATACAATGCCATTTTGAGGGGTTAGGTCACAAAGCAGAATACGATATCTCGTGGTTATATCGTCTTAACAATACTTGTCAAGCCTGTTCTGCGTCGAAGTGGGTGACTCGGATTACAAAATTCTAGCCCATTAATTGTGTAGCCTACTTTTTTACATTTCACATCGTAAATAAAGTAGTCCTTTAGAGCCTTTAGGCCCATGGAGCCGGAGTTCATCCCGGTCTCTATAGCGTGAAACGGACAATTACAATTTCTCATTACTCTTTGGGTAGGACGCTTGTTTATAGCAAAGTACTTTCCTCCAGGTCTAAGAGACCCAGGTACACATTCACTGCTGGGAAGGTATATGAGTTAGAAAAAAAAATCTCGACTTCACCCGGGATCGATCTTGGTCCCTTTATTTGTGAAGTGAGTGCTCTACCAACTGAGATATCGGGACCCCCCCCCCCCACATCGTAAAACTTTGTTGTAAATTAGTACGTAAAAGATGATTTTAATCATTGGCAAGTAAGATAATATATTGAGTCTCAAAGACTGCACCTTATAGGCGAATTGAACTGTATGAAATGAAAATATTATTTCATTTTACACGTAAGATAACGTGAGTACTGAGCAAAATCTGAGCTTTTATAATATTACCGATTTCTAGAACATTTAAGAATGCGGTATATTATTGTAATACGTCGGCCGCAAACATACATGTTAAGCATCATTCGACGTGGTCAACAACTAGATTGGTGAGAATTATTACAATGAGTTCGTTGTAAGGCATTTTTCACACTTCACATCGTGCAACTCTTATGTAAATAATTAATTAATACAAGATTATGATCATGACTGTAATCGTACACGTATTGATTGTTAGTCAGTCAGGCGCCTTGAACTTTGTTCTTACAGCGTAGAATGAAATCATTTACAGTTTCACGTGACATGTTGGGTAGTAATAATGTGTCCCATCGCCTCAAAACGGTTTTGCGTCGGGGTGAGTTAAATGAAGGAAATGCAATAGGCGGAAATGTCCTGATCTCACACCTTCCTCTTTTCATGAACAATGCATTGGTAACATATTGAACCATAAGGTGACATAACTACCTTAGTAGCAGAATGTATAGGCAGATTCTTAGGATTACGGGAGTGAGAGCGAGGATGTCTTTATTGACAACCAGCGTGTTATATTTAGACTAGAAAAAAAAAAAAAAAGATGCCATCACTCTGAAACAATAAGGTCAGTGGCACAAGTTATGTATCAAGTCCTTCGGAAGACTGGTTTTACATTTCCAATGAGATTGGAACCAGTATTTTGACATCTCACTTTTGTTCCCTATTTGTAGCTTTTAAAAACTGCGCCGTATCGTTCAAAAGCGTTATTATTTGGGATGACCTAGGCATTGGAAATTGGTATAAAAGTCGCAATATGAAACTTTTATAAAATTTCTATTCGTTATGATGGAGATTGAATACATTTCAAAAAGAAAAAAACAAACACAATTTTAAAAATCAACAACAATAAACAACAACACCCCCCCCCCCCCCCCAAAAAAAAAAAACCCACAAAAAAAAAACAAACAAAAAACAAGAACACGACAAACAAAAAAATATTTGTGAAAATGCGTTGTGTAAATTAATGTAGGTACAGTTGAAATTATTTCGGTGTTAGGGTTGAGTGAGTTAAACATTCGACTTTAAAGACTTGCGACTTTGTGTTATAGTGGTATTACACTCATCCCTCAGATTGGAAGGTGTAGGGTTCGAGACCTGATCTGAGCCGCGAAAAGTTGTCTCTTGGAAAGGTCTCTTTACTTACATTCTCTCATCGCACTCAGGTATGAAATGAGTATCTGGCCCTCAACAGCGATGTCTCTGTCAAAAATATAATTCTAATAATACCTCATATCTCGTTCTGTATAATTCTAAATGTTGCTATTGGCTTGGGACCGCTTATAAAGCGCTTTGGGTACGTTTATAGGCTATTGCTGTGTATAACAGCTCAACTTAAAAAATATATATCAGGTTTGAGGTTATTATTATTATTATTATTATTATTATTATTATTATTATTATTATTATTATTATAATTATTATTATTATTATTATTATTATTATAATTATTATTATTATTATTATTATTATTATTATTATTATTATTATTATTTTCATCATCATAACCATTACATCATCATTATCATCATCATCATCATCATCATCATCATCATCATCATCATAATCATCATCATCATCATCATCATCATTATCATCATCATTATCATTATTAATATTATTATTATCATCATCATCATAACCATTAAACCATCATCATCATCATCATCATCATCATCATCATCATTATTATTATTATTATTATTATTATTATTATTATTATTATTATTATTATTATTATTGTTATTATCTGTATTAATATTATTATTATTATTATTATTATTATTATTATATTATTATTATTATTATTATTATTATTATTATTATTAGTATTATAATATTATTATCATCATCATCATCATCATCATCATCATCCTCATCATTATTGTTATCCCATTTGTTATTCTGTGTCTTGAACCACTCAAATAGAAAATAAGTAATACGTCGGTTGAAATGTGTGATTCCATTCCAATTGATGTTTTTGTGATCACGGCTGAGATATTTTAATTAATTGTGTTTTCCACCTCGATTGATACAAAGATGGTAAATGTCACCTTGATGTGCTATATTACTAATTAATTCTTGACTTATGAAAAAGTCGTGATTGGTCTTGTTGTCTTCGTGATTCGCTATACTATGATATTGGTTAATTATAGAGTCACTGGTCACGTAGATTTAATTATGGTTTCTTTTGATGTAGTTATCATTGTTTTGTTTGTTAGTTTGATTGTGTGACTTTGTTTTCCTGCTTACGAGGTAGACCAGT
>NC_088361.1:86530811-86550811 GCF_034508935.2 Berghia stephanieae | reverse complement strand
GGTATCATATTTTTCTATTTCTATGATAAAAGTAAAGTTAAAGTTAGGCAAACGAACGTCCATCGCCATCAGTTCCTCATTCATCCTTGAATTTCGGGAAATTGAGGAACCACCTGTTGCGTAAATCTCAGCGGATGATTTTTATTTACATTATTTCAATTTAAAATCAGGAAATTTAAATGCATACTGAACTTAAAATGCTCACGATCATTTTTAACCCCCCCCCCCCCTCCCTTAAAAAAAAACAAACCTGTAACAACAAAAAAAAAACCCCAAAAAACAAAACAAGAAAACAAACAGTAAAAAGTACCATGAAATAAATGATGTCTATACCATAATTGAGTCCAATGTTTTTCAAGTCAATGCGAACTAAAATAACAGTTCAGTTTTTCCACTTTGAGAAAAGAATTGGTAACTTTTTGGCGACCAACCAGTATTGAAGCTTCAAAATGTTTTAAAGCTCTCATTACATTTTTAATGATCTGTAGAAAGAAAAAAAATAAAATCTGGATTTTAAGCAATTAATTTCTTGAAACAAGAGGAAATAATAGTGACACCAATCATTTTACTTAGTCAACTAGAAATGGGGACATATAAGATCATTCTCACAATGATGAATGCCACATAAAACATACAAATACAAGCTAACTGAATTCTAAAGTTCCACCCAATATGCTCCTCTTCATGCCTAGAGAAGCATTTGATAAAAATATTTTAAAAACAATTAAGTTTCATCCACTAGTACTTGCAATTTTCTCTCTTTAAAAAAAATTCAATCTGAAAAAAAAATGAGACAGACATAAAGTCTTTATTTTTCTTTGAAATTGTATATTCTAAAGCAAACTTGATGGCACTCCTTTTGGCTACTTAATCATAGTTCATTCAAAGTCAAAGAACTCAATGTCTTTGATTTTCTAAAAACCTTATAAGAAGCATAGATTCTAGTCCTAGGAAGTCCTCTCACATCAAGTTGTTTACATTCATTTACTGGGTGGGGTTCCTGACCTCCCATAGCGGGCAGGGAGGTACATACTGTGTTTTCTATCCCCTTATATCTGTTATCCAACATGCTTTCTGTCTTTGTCTTGGAATGAGATTACTTGGTTTTGTCCTGGCACTGGCCGGAATCCTAGCTGGGAGGGAAACAGTCAAATGCATAGTTATTGTTTTGGGAGATGATATTTTTTTCATTGTAAATCATCTCTCTGTTATGTATTATTATTTTTATTTTGAATGTATAATGTAAGCATTTGAGTGTGTTCCTCTTTGTTGGATTTTGTGCTTGTGTCTGGATGAGACTTGTAGGTGATTTCAAACTAAGTACATTGGTGGTATGCTCTTGGAATCTACATCTGATCCCTATTTGTTCTTAATTCCCCTTTGTCTTACTTTTTCTTGGGTGCTTTAATTGTAATTCTAGAACTTTTTACTATCCCATTTTCTTCCTTTTTACTGGCGCTGATATAACCTAAATGTATTGCAAGCGCCGTAAAACCCTTAAAAACAAAAACAAACATTCATTTAAATTTAAACCTTCAACAACAATTCAGGATTATCATTGTGTGGATTTGTCTCTCCTGCAGTAGAACTTCTCTATCAGGAAATGTCCATTCGCTGTCAAGGTTGAACTGATTAGCTCTGGGTTTCCCGATTTGCCTTGGGAGGTGAAGATTTCAGTTTGAGTTGTCCCACAAACATTGCAGTACTAATGCCTTGTGTCACATGAAAGTAATCTGTCTATATATGAATGTAGGTAGGAAATGGACTGGATAAGAATAAGAAGTTTGGACTTCAAAATGGCTGGTGTACCAATGATATAGATTTTTCATTCTTTCTCTTTTCTTTAGAAAACGATCATTTCTTTTTTTTTTTTTTTTCATCGTGGGGTAGGGGTAAGAAGTTGTATGTTTCCGGTTTTAAAAAACAATATTTATTTTCGTTAAGTGTTACAGCAAGTTGCACCTTTTCGGGAGGGGTTTTTTTTTTGTTGTTGTTGTGCATGATATTCTTGTGAATTAATTCTTCAACATGCATCGCATTCATAGGCTGTTGATTGAATTATATGTTTTGTTGTATGGCACGTGCAAATAACATTTACACACTGTGTCTGATCAACCAAATGGGCAACAAAAACCACAGTGATGTCAAATGTCTGTTAATTTGCAGACTCATGGTTTATTCAAATAACTCTGGCAGTAACTGATGCATCTAAAGCAATGTCAACTGGATTTACGTAGTTGTCAACACCCTTAACTTTAACAAAACAATTCACTATCAATTGTTAACACAAAAATTTGACCCTGCCCCTGTACCTTTACTCATGATGTCAATATATTAGTCTGGACAAGGTTAAAGATGTTGATGCGAGTTCAGACTTGGGTCAACGCATCAACGCACCTTCTTTTGAATATAATTTGACTATAAATTGTGTTTTGTTTCCCATCTTGGAAGATGAAAGCCAGTGAGTGACACAGCGGATTAAACCTTAGAACATGTGATTATTGATTGGTGCTCTATTTGTAGTGTCTGTCTGGATAGTAACAACTTGACTTTTAAATGGGTGCTCATGCTTCATTTAATAGTGATATTTCAAGGCTGAGAATTGGTAAAAGTTGTAATGTAATTATCAAAATGAATGTCGGGCCCAGCCGAATTTGTCCTGATTAACTAGAGTTTTTTTCCCATTAGTTGGAGGTAAGTTATATAGAACAAAATTAATTCCCTGACATTTCGTTCTGATTATTATGTTTTTTGCATTATTTCATAATTTTCAGGATATTAAAGTTGTTGAGAAGCGAGAAGAGGAAAAATTGAAGTCCAAATATCCCAGTCTGACTCGTGGAGGGGGAGGCTCAGCTCTTTTAAATAAACGACTTCAAAAAGGAGGGGTAAGGATAGCTATGACCTTCAGACCAATTTATCAAACATTTTATGAACTTCAAAGTTTGACATTATATAACGTTTCATTGATCATTGATGTATTATAGTCATAAACTATTCAGGACAAAGTGACCTGTGGTGTGGCACTGTAGAACGAAATGATTTTAGGGTGGCTTCATTATTTCTGCATTGGAGTGAGTCAGTAGATGTAGTATTGAATAATATTATAGATATCCTTCTGCTCCTATGTATTTGAAATTTGTGTCAAATTACTGTTAATTGATTGATTAATTGATCTGGATTATTTCTAAAAGGGGAATTCTAGTTAGAGCCAATCTTTTCCTAATCACTAAATTATTTGTTTTGACTTTTGCACATTTTGTACTATTTTGGCTGACTTCTTTAACTTGTACTTATGTTTATCATTCCTATTTTTTTTTTTTTCTTTCTTTTTATCTCTTCACAGCAAAAATACTTTGATTCTGGAGATTACGCAATGGCTAAAGCCAAATTAAGTGCAAAACAAAAACCTCCACCTCCACCAGAGAAGATCATATCGGATGAAGCTGTTGGTGAGACTATTCCTACGCCAGAAAATATTCAGTCCAGAAAGCCGTCATTGGTAACAAGCAAGTTAGCTTCAGGAGAATTATTAGGATGAAGAATTGCCTCATGATGTTGTTTTTTAAATCTCTGTCGAGATCAGACCTGCCATGTAGACATAAATTCCAGTCTTGGTTTTAGATTTTCCTCCCACAGGATCTAATGATTTATTTATTTATTTTCTTTTTTAGCCTCCTGTCCAAATTTGAAAATTATATACTGCCATTGTAATACTTGAAATTAGGTATTTACTTTATCTGACTCTGTTTCATAAATACTGTTTTAGGTTTTAAAAATTAATATATAAAAATTGTAGCGTTGCTGATGGATAATAATGATATTCAAACATTTTAAATCAGAAGAATTGCTAATATCATAAATCCATATTATTCAGAATTTTCTTTTCCTATTTTCAAAAATATTATTGACCGGGGCAGGTCTGTGATAGGGTCACTAACTGCATCTTAAAAAGTTGATCAAGTGTTTCTCGCAGGCTCTTATATCTGGTGATTCATTTTAATAGATTTCATTGCACTTAACGTGAAACACAATCACCAGCACACAAGTTCTCACCCAAGTGGAACACAGTCAGTTCACAATTGTGACTTATATTATGTTTGTATAAGGTTTGAAAATTGACTGGGTCTGAAGAAAGGAATTGGTCGTAAAAAGAGGTGATAAGTCAAATTTCTAAATTGAAGAAAAAAAAAAAAGAATAAATCAAGACATCCTTTCTATTTTTTCATCCATTCCATTGATGCCTTTCTTCGATGTAATCTCAGTAAATCATTCTTTTTTTTTTTTACCCTAGAATTGGCTCATCAGTTTTTGACATGCCTTTCATTTCATTGAGCTCACTGTGTTAATTTTTAAGTTCCACCACCCACAAGAATTCAGGTACAAGTATGAGAAATGAGAAGTTTAAAATCAAAATTTGTTTGAAAACCACTATGGAGTCTTTTTTTACTGGACAAGTTTGGAAGTTGTCAATATGTTTTTATTTCTTAGTTACAAACATTTAATTTCATTCTATGGTGTAAATATGTCCTTTTCATAATCGCATTGACAAGATTTAGGTTTCATCTTCTTTGTTTAGCGATAGACAGCACATTTATATTTATATTGTGTGTGTATTTGTGAGAGAATGAATTTTCCATTAACAGTTATAAATGTTGAGTGATAAAGATTGAAAAGTATTTGTCTGTTGTAACGGATTTTATGATCCATACAGTAACGCAAAGAATAAGAAACTCATGGTGTGTCCTGATTTTCTTAAAATGTTGAGGCACATAGATAATCATGTATATAACACATTCCAATTTGAACTTCATATTAGAAACCTCTGCGCAGATTGTAGAGAAACACCAAGGCAAAATGATATGGTATTTTCTGTGTTCAATTAATTTTGCATTTAAACAAAAAAAAAAAAAAAGAGAGAAGAAATTTAGTACATTTTGTTATTATTTGATCCCAATTTACCCTATCTTTTAACTTGTGTCCTTTGTTTCAAATGATAATAATTAGGCTTCACTTTTGACAGTCATGAGATGCATTCTTTGCAATTTATCCGTAAGAAAGATAATGTATGTTTGTGCAAGTGTGTTGCAGATAGTAATGTAATCTATCATGCTAATGAATAGACTAGGCGGTGTCATCATAATATTATATAATTTGATTCGATCCAATTCAAATTAAATTATTGTTTTACATACATTGAGTTGTGAGGCAGCCTGGTTTTCGTTACAGCTGCTGTGGAGTGAGTTGAAGTTTTGTTTCTTTTGTTTGTTTGTGAAAACTATGAAACAGTTTGGTCAGTATCCGCTTTTCTGTCACAAATCATGTCTTAAAACTTTACTTGGTGCTAGCCGTGTTATAATTTGGAGGTACTCATTGAATTTACATTGAGTTGTAACTCTGACATCTTTGCCAGTGATCTAGAGAAAAGCTTTGTAATGTTGTCTAGTTTTCTTGAAAATATGATTTCAGGTTATACATTTTTGATCTCTAATTTTACAGTGCTTCAGATGTCAATTACCTGAAAATGAACTTGAAGAAAGAAAAGCATCTTTGGGGGGGGGGGGGGGGGGGGTTGCAGTAATAATTAGGTGGTTTGTAGAAAATCACAGTCACTTGTACAGAACAATTTCTTTCACTCATTATGTACTGCCAGCAACAGTTGTTCTCTCCTCTTTTCCTCCATTATGTATCTTGAAGTTATGTTGTCATTTTGTAAGTATAATTTTGCAGCACTAAACTTATATAATTTTTTGTATATTAATTACCTTGATAATGTAATGAAACTTGATTTCTTCTTCTGTATTTAAAGAAAATAATTTTGAAACAATTTTTTTTTCTTATATTTAAATTTTTACTTTAATTATTTTTTTTTTTTCTTTTCTTTTTGCGTTTTTCTGTTTGTTTTTTTTTTTTTTTGTTTTTTTTTTTTTTTTGTTTGATTGTAAAGGATTGTAATAATATGTAGTCACATCATCATCATCATCATTGTCTTAAGAGACAAGAAAGTGGCTTTACTTCTTTTCTTGCTATTGTCAATATGAGATCTGTTAACTTGAAATCATTTTTCGATTATGTGACCGATATCAACCATTATGTTGAAAGTGAAGCTTTTGGAACATTTTGATTGTCAACTGTCATTAACTAGTCAATTGCCGTACTCTGTAACAACATGTATTTAAAAATTTGGCCAGAAAACTCATCATTCAAATATCGTTAGATTTGAATGACCCTCATTTTGGCAAGACCTCTCAAACCTGGTTAATTCTAAGGTGTTCGTGTGGGAGGTTGAAAAAGTATTTTCCTGGAATACATTGATAATTCTCTAAGATTACACCACTGTTAAAGGGTTATAACCTGCCTTAGGATGAATTATTCACATTTAAAATCTTAAATGATTTTCAATTTTGCTCTCAAAAATTTGAATTTGTTAGTGTCAAAGTTACCTTTGTCAGTTAAAGAGAAACAACTATAAATGGCTTTTATTCTTTTCAAGGTAATATTCTGACAAAAACATTTTGCATACTAACCATCTAACCATTATATTTTCAAATTGTCAGAGCGTTATGATTTGTGTGGATTGATACTTGATGTGAGTGTGTTTGTTATGTTGTTAGACTTCCAAAAAACAATCCTTTTTCAATCTGAACCCAGCCAAAATCTGTGAGAGTGGTGACTGGCTCAAAGCACTTGACAATATCACTCCACTACGAACTTAACAGATTCTCACCTCTGAATGTATGACACTTCAACTTTTGTTTTATTGTTTGTTTTATACGATTTATATATATTGTGAATTATCGGGTATCACCCTCTTATGTGGATATGTTATTCCCCATAGAGCATGTGTTTAGTTTTGCCATTTTCTGATTTTGTGTAAAAATGTTTGAAGAATTTCGGGGGAAAATTTTGGATTTGAATTTAAATAGTAACTGGATAATGCACCATCTAAAAATATTAGGATTGATATATGTTACGAACTCTCTTCTGATGCCTGGATATAAGACCCCGTAGTAGGCTGAAACATTAAAAAAAACTTTTCTCGATTTGTTATTTCTCCCTGATGCATTGTTTCTTAGATAATTACATATCGTTGGTGTCAGATAAAAGTTTAAGATTAAATTTTTTGATCAAACTCAAGAGTGACATAGACTATAATTTTTCCAGTCTGAAAGTATGACCATTCACGAATTTCGCAGACAAAAGTTGAATAAGGTTTTAGCATTTTAATTGTGTTGTCAATTTTTTCCCCCATTTTTTAGTTTTGGTTTGACTCTTATTCTCTTCTCTCAAACAACACAGTTTGTGGTCACATAGTACAATTAGTGATCAACGAGCTGAGATAGTGTAAGATTATAGGGTTACAAAGTTCTTTTTCTTCTCCGCTCTTTAAGAAGTATGCAGTGTTTTTAAGAAACACAGTTAAAATTTTGGCCTGAAAACTCGTCCTTCAAATATCAACTCATTGAAATGACCCTCATAGAGTTACAAAGTTCTCTTTCTCCTTGATCTTAAACAACATTGAATATTTCTCGTGTTTGTGATAGTCAGAGCTTTTATAATAAAGCTCTTTTTCTCCTTGGTCTTGGAACAGAAGTGAATATTTCTCGTGATTGTGTCACCAAAATTTCCATGTTGTAATGATATTTGTTGATATTGTCATGTGTAATTTGTAAGGAGATTTGCATTAAATAAAAGTTTACTGATCTCTAAGCTGTTTCTAAATGTAGGAAATTTTGAAAAGGTGTCAGAAACTAGATCAGTTATTTCTGTCAATTGCATTGTATAGATTTTAGTTGAATAGAGGAACAGATTAGAAGTCCCCAGTTTTTCTTGCCTGTAGGCCCTTTGCTTGTTTTCATGTACAAAATAAGGGGTCATTTGCATTCCATTCAAATTTGGTATTGTAGGAAAACACTTGAAAATGAGATTTGAAAGATGCCCAGCCAGAAAAAATAGATCTCATTCTAGGAAATGTCTAATTTAAAGCATTCTATTTGCATTTTGATAACTATAGTAAAGTTGTTCGTCATGTGGCTTTTTTTTTTTACCAGGTGAACAATGTGTTTTCTAAACATTAAACAAGAATCATAAAACTCCCATGGTGGGCAGGAGATCACTTGCTGTGTCTTCTATCCCCCTTTATATATTTTCCGAGTTTGCTTTCTGTCTTGGAATGGGATTGCATGGCTTTGTCCTGGCTGGGAGGGAAACAGGCAAATGTATAGTTACAGTTTTGGAACAAAAAAAAAAAGTTCAGGATATTATTTTTTCCTTGTAAATCATCTCTCTATTATGAACTGTTCCTTTTTTTTTGGTTTTTGTTTTGAATGCATTGTGGTTTGCTAACATTTGAGTGTATTTAGTGGGATCCTGTGCTTGTTTCTGGATAAGACTTGTAAGTGATCTCAAACTAAGTATGCAGTTTGCTTTCGGAATCTACATCTGTTCCCTATTTGAACTATTACTTTCTTTCCCTGTGTGCTTTCAATCGTAGACTTTGAATTTTTTGACTGTCCCATTTTACTAGCACTGAAATAACCTTAATCTGTCACAGACGCCGTAAAACATAAACATAAATATCAGAAAATCATTTTATTTTTCTATGGTGACGAAATTAGATTTTAGTGAATTATTTATTGATTTATATTTTATTGTTATTTTTATCATCCTCATCATCTTCAAGATTGCTATTATTGTTATTATTATTATTATTATTGTTATTATTATTAGTGTTTTCTTTATTTGTTTTCACTTTCACATTTTTAAAGATTTCGTCATTTGAATTTGTGATAAAGACCATAAATGTTTCATTATTCGACTTATTTTATAAAACTGCGAAATGATCTAAAATAAATACTTATTTTAAAGTCCAAAAATGGGTATTGAGAGGGACGTGTTTCTAAATGTTTTTTTTTTTTTTTCTTTGGTCTGCCATTTACATGTTGCATCATGTTGTAATATAAGAGATAGAGTAGAGTTGTAATTGTAAAAATGGTAAATTACGTAATATCTGCTAATAAAAGACTTTGTGTGTTTGATGAACCTTCACAAAATAAATGTTTTATATTCTTATCTGCAAATTCCTGTCATTTTATGTTTATGCCTTATGACAATCAGGGTGCATTTTTATTTCAGGGAATGACCCGAGAAGAAGGTTAAACATTGGTACATAATTGTGAACCTGTCACTTGAAAATTTTGTGTCAAGTATGCACAGATTTTAGTGTTGTTATATTAATGTATATGATGGGGATGCAATGTTACAATTTCTTTTGGGTTGTTGTTTAATAAAGAACCCATTTGAGTTGATACAATGTTAAATTGTCTCTATTTACACATTGAGTGCCATTCCTCTAATGGCATGGGAACGTTGGCTTTCTGGTGGTGGTATCTACATTGGGCCACACCATCATTATCTCCTCAAGCCATCTGTCCTGTCCTTGTTGATTCGTGTCTTTTATCTGGAAAGAGGCCATTAGGTTTTGTCTCAGGCCCTGTCTTGAGTCTTTCATTGATAGGTAGAATGGTAAATGGATGTATCTTTCTGTTAGCGATAACTAGTAAATCCCTTGTAAATTGTAAATCATTTCTCTGTTTTGATTTAAGTTACATGTGTGATGTTCTGATAAAAGTTGTTTGATATCTCGACTGTTTTTAAGAAATGTGCAAATACAGACATTACAGTAAAACTAGAGCCTGTAGAAAGTTTAGTATAATGTGATTAAATATGTGGAACTCTGTCCCTAAATGAGATATTTTGAAAATTTATATGTCATTTTACGTTTGCTCAGGACGGATTTTGAAGTGGGGTCTTCTGACCTCCCATGGTGGGCAGAGAGATCACTTGCTGTTTCTTGTCCCCCATATCTGTTTTACCCTTTCCATGTTTCCCTCTATCTTTGTTCTGGATTGAGATTGCTCTTTTTTCTGGTCCTGGCAGTGGTGCTTAGCTGGGAGGGAAACCGTTTCATGTACAAAACCTTTTTTAGCAATGATAGATGTGTTTAAAATGTCTTGGCGCCTATAGGATATTTCTGATTGTATGAATACACTATGCATCAAAATGTGGGCAATTAATTATTTCATAATGTCACCAAATTTTGTTCACCTGCTCTTTCTTATTCTCAAATTGCTGTGTTTGAAAGAACCCCTATTCCAACGTATCGGTCGAAGAAATCACTTGAAAGGAATTGTGCATCAAAGTGCTGTAATTGATTTTCCTACTGTAGAGAAATGTGCACCCGTAAACTTTAATGAGTGGCTGAAACTTGTTTATGGTGACTCATGTGTTGACATTCAAACATTTCAAAGGTATGTTAAGCGTTTTACTGGAATTGATGCTGCCTCCAGTCATGACCACGCTCTCAATGGTCATACACAAACTGCATCAGCCGTAGCAAATCACATTAAAAAAAAAATTGACAAACTTATCTCATTCAATCATTGGATGACATAATGAAACACTTTGCAAAGGCTTGAAATTTCATAGGGAGACGTTGGACATATTTTTAGAGAAACCCTGGGTTACAGAAAGGTTGTGCCCGTTAGATGCAGAGAATGCTGACACAAATGATCGCATTGAAGATGCAGTTTTTGTAAAGTGAAGTTGTAGAACAACCTTCTTACAACCCTGGTTTAGTTCCAAATCAATTTATCCCTTTCTCAAGACTTAAGCGGTGATGCCAAAACTCCGTTTTCACCTGAAAAAACTCCGGTCTGGAGCAAAAAATTCCGGGCTCCGGGCAACTTCCGTCAAATTCCGGTGAGGTCAATTTGTTCCAAGGATACACCCCCCCCCCCCCCTCTTCCAACCAACACATCATCATCATTGCCACTAGTATTACAACCATCATCACTACCACTAGCGGGTGGTTGGATGGGAGCATCACCCTTGAATCGTATACCTATGATGTTCGCATGGGTGTACGATCCGATAGTGATGTCGTTTCTTCTTCTCTTTACTAGCCTATCCTGCTTCTTTGGTTTGTGATTGTATTTTTGACAGGGGATTTTTTTTTTTTCTGTAAATCTTCTGCCTGTTTGTTCTTGGTTATTTATAATTTAGCTTATGATATCTTTAGGTTATGATTTTGATTTACATTTGTACTATTTTTGTTAGATTGCTTGTTTTTTTTGTTTCAGCGGTCTCTCATATAACCTCAATTGTGTTGGAAGAGACCTAAAGCAACAAACAAAAATCACTACCACTACTACTGCAACCACCACCACCAACTCATCATCACTACCACTACTACTACAACCACCACCACCACATCATCATCAGTACCACAACTACTACTGCAACCACCACCACCACCACCACATCATCATTACTACTACTACCACAACTACTACATCATTACTACCACTACCACTACTACTACAACCACCACCACATCATCACTACCACTACTACTACAACCACGACACCACATCACTACCACTACTACTACACCACCACCGCTACATCATCATCAATACCACAACTACTACAACCACCACCACAACATCATCATCACTAACACCACTACTACAGCCACACAACCCATTCGTCATCACTACTACTACTGCAACCACCACCACCACCACATCATCATCACTGCAACTACCACATCATCATCACTACCACTACTTCACCAGCATCACATCACTACCACTACTACTACAACCACCACCACCACATCATCACTACAACTTCTACTACAACCACCACCACATCATCATTACCACTATTACTACTGCAACCACCACCACCACCACATCATCATCACTGCAACTACCACATCGTCATCACTACCACTACTACTACAACCACCAGCATCACATCATCACTACCACTACTACTACAACCATCATCACCACCACAACTACAACCATCATCACCACCACTACATCGTCATTACCACTACTACTACCACCACCACATCATCACTACCACTACTACTGCAACCACCATCACCACCTCATCATCACTGCAACTACCACTACTACTACAACCTACACTACCACATCATCAATACTACAACTACTACAACCACCACCAACACCACCACTTCATCATTACCACTACTACTACAACCACCACCACCACATCATCATTACTACCACTACCCCAACTACTACATCATTACTACCATTACCACTACTACTACAACCACCACCACCACATCAGCATCACTACCACAACTACTACAACTACGGCACCACATCACTACCACCACCGCCACATCATCTTGGGTGGGGTTCCTGACCTCCCATAGTGGGCAGGGAGGTACTTGCTGTGTCTTCTATCCCCTATATCTGTTTTCCAACTTGCTTTCTGTCTTTGTCTTGGAATGAGTTATTTGGTTTTGTCCTGGCCCTGGCCTGAGTCCTAGCTGGGAGGGAAACAGTCAAATGCATAGTTATTGTTTTGGGAGATATTATTTTTTCCTTGTAAATCATCTCTCTGTTATGTATTATTATGTTTTTTATTTTTAATGTATAATGTAAGCATTTGAGTGTATTCCTCTTTGTTGGATTTTGTGCTTGTGTCCGGATGAGACTTATTTATAGGTGATCTCAAACTAAGTACATTGATGGTTTGCTCTTGGAATCTGCATCTGATCCCTATTTGTTTCCAGTTCCCCTTTGTCTTCCTTTCTCTTGGGTGCTTTAATTGTAAATCTAGAACTTTTTACTATCCCATTTTCTTCCTTTTTACTGGCGCTGATATAACCTAAATGTGTTGCAAGCGCCGTAAAAACCTTAAAAACAAAACAAACAAAAACATCATCATCACTATCACTACTACAACTATCACCCCACATCATCATCACTACCATCACAACCACATCGTCATCACTACTACTACTGCAACCACTACCACCACCACATCATCATCACTGCAACTACCACTACAACTACCACTACCACATCATCACTACCACTACTACTACAACCACAAGCATCACATCATCACTACCACTACTACTAGAACCATCATCACCACCACCACATCATCACTACCACTACTACTACAACCACCACCACCACATCATTACCACTACTACTACAACCACCATCACCACATCATCATCACTACCTCTAATACTACTCCAACCACCACCGCATCATCATCATCACTTCCACTACTACTACAACCACCACTACCACATCATCACTACTATTTGTACTACAACCACCATCACCAACACATCATCATCACTACAAACACTACTACAACCACCACAACATCATCACCACCACCACATCATCACTACCACTACTACTACAACCACCACCACCACATCATTACCACTACTACTACAACCACCATCACCACATCATCATCACTACCTCTAATACTACTCCAACCACCACCGCATCATCATCATCACTTCCACTACTACTACAACCACCACTACCACATCATCACTACTATTTGTACTACAACCACCATCACCACCACATCATCATCACTACCACCACCACATCATCATCACTACCACACCTACTTCAAGCACCACCACCACCTCATCTTCATCACTACCTCCACTACTACTACTACAACCACCACCACCACATCATCATCACTACCATTTGTACTACAACCACCATCACCACCACATGAACATCACTACTACAACCACTAACACATCATTATCATCACGACCACAACTACTATACCACCACCACATCATCATCACTACAACTACTACTTTAACCACCACCACCACCACCACATCATCATCACTACCACTACTACTTCAACCACCACCACCACCATACCATCATCACTACCACTACTACTACAACAACAACCACTATCAGTTCATCATCACTACCACTATTACTACAACCACTAACACCACATCATCCTCACTACCACCTACAATCTCTACCATTAGGTTTTGGCGCTTTACTTCATTTAAAATAAGGAAACTTTGGGAGTGTATTTGGCAATATGTTTATGTATCATAATATACAGTGGAACCTCCCGATTACGACACCTCCGAATAACGACAACCTCCTGATAACGACATTGACCCGTGGTCCCGATTTTTTTCCTATTTAAGATCAGTAAAAATAACCTCCAAATAACGACGCACTTTTTGATAAAACCTCCGAATAACGACATCATTTTGGCGATTTTCGGCAGTTTTCGTAGATATCTGATACTAAAAATACCGAGTATGAGTACTCAAAAGTTTATAAAAACGATTCCTGCTTGAACCAATGGGAACGCAGCTTTTTTTTGACGAATCTTGGCTGATATGCATTAATAAAAACCAAGGTATAAATGTAAGTGTAAGCAAGTAAACACAAAATCTTGGAAAATGTGATATTACGTGGTGATAGAAGTAGTAGTAGTAGTAGTAGTAGTAGTAGTAGTAGTAGTAGTAGTAGTAGTAGAAGTAGTAATAATAATGATAATAATAATACTGTGTGTGTGTTGTAGTAGTAGTAGTGGTATAGTAGTAGTAGTAGTAGTGTTTTTGTGGGAGGAGGAGGAGGAATTTTGTTTGTTTTAAAGGGTTTTACAGCGCCTGTGACACATCTATGTGCCAGTAAAAAGGAAGAAAATTGGATAGTAAAAACATTCTAGATTTACAATTGAAATGACATAAGAAAAGGTAAGACAAAGGGGAATGGTTTAAATAAGGAAAAGATGTAGATTCCAGGAGCACACTATCAGTTTACTCAGTTCAGATCACCTAAAATACTCATCCAGACACACGCACAAGAACCCTCTAAGAGGAATACACTACAATGTTTTTTTTGTTTTATCAATGTTAATAAAAACTGGTCCCGCGGGCCTTACCACGCCCACTTTGTCCGCCATCTTGGAAACCTCTAAATAACGACACCTCCGGATAACGACATAAAAACTCGGTCCTGTGGCATGTCGTTATCGGGAGGTTCCACTGTAATTCTAATCAGTTACAATATGTAAACACAATGCCAAATACCATTCCAGTTCCTTTTTCTTGTGTGCGAAAATTCCTCTTTCGGCATTGAAATTCCTACGAGTAGTGTCTGAAACTCCTGTGAGCCAAATTTAAAGTTGGCGTCTCTGCTTAAGAGATACCTCAAGGGGATAATTTTGAACAGTAATGGCGAGGTGCCGACGGAGATGTCTAAGTGTTTCATGAATTCTTCTTCAACGCAATGCAACAACTGGTGCATCTGGCAGCTCTGTGTGGATGGGCACAGTGTCTATCTTAAAATTTAAAATGATAGCCGGAAAGGAAATGAACTTAGCTCTGTTTTGATTCCTTTGTCTATTTTATATCTTTTATAGTTTTGATTGAAAATACTAGAGCAGTGTGAAGACTTTTCATCCTACCCTTGTAGTTGTTAGTTTTGAATGTATTGTATTTTATTTACACCTGGGTGAGGTTCCTGACCTCCCACAATGGACAGGGAGGCACTTACTCTCTCCTTTAACCCCATATATCTGTTTTCCAACATGCTTTCTGTTTTTGTCTTGGACTGAGGTTACTTGGTTTTGTCCTGGCCCTGGTTGGATACCCTGGCTGGGAGGGAAGCAGTCAAATGTATAGTTGGGAGATATTTTTTGTCTTGTAAATCATCTCTCTGTTATGCACGGTATTATGTCTTGTTTACATATTATATATGCCTTGTAAACACATTAGAGACAAGGTACTTTGATAATGTGCTCTTGGAATCTACATCTGTTTCCTATTTGAAGCAATTCCCCTCTGTCTTACCTTTTCTTGGGTGATTTAATTGTAATTCTAGAACTTTTTAACTATTCCATTTTCTTCCTTTTTACTGGCGCTGATATGACCTAAATGTGTTGCAAGCGCCTTAAAACCCTTAAAAACAAACACACAAACAAGCCAGTATTAACATTTGAGTGTATCGGTCATAGTGGCACCCTTTGCTGTGTCTGGAGCAAAAATGTAATGTCAAAATAGGCTCATCGGTGGATTGCTCTTGGAATCTTCTGTTCCTTTTTTGAACCAGTCCCATTTGTCTTTTTCTTTCCTCCCTTGGTGGGGTTCCTGACCTCCCACAGTGGACAGGGAGGCACTTACTGTGTCTGCTATCCTTCTATATATGTTTTCCAACATGCTTTCTGACTTTGTCTTGGGATGAGATTACCTTGGTTTTGTCCTAGCCCTGGTTGGATACCCTGGCTTGGGGGGGGGGGGGGGGGGGGGTGAAATGTAAAGTTATTGATTTGGGAGACTGGGTGGGGTTCCTGACCTCCCATAGTGGGCAGGGAGGTACATGCTGTGTCTTCTATCCCCCTATATCTGTTTTCCAATATGCTTTCTGACATTGTCTTGGGATGAGATTACTTGGTTTTGTCCTGGCCCTGGAGGGATAATCTAGGTGGGAGGGAATCCGTCAAATATATAGATAGAGTTTTGGGAGATGATATTTTTTGTCTTTTAAATCATCTCTCTGTTATGTACTGTATTATGATTTGTTTACATATTATATATAATTTGTAAACATTTGAGTGTGTTCCTCTTAGTGGCTGGGTTGGGTTACTGAACTCCCTTAGTGTGCAGGGAGGTACTTACTGTGTCTTCTATCCCCCTATATCTGTTTTCCAACTTGCTTTCTGTCTTTTTCTTGGAATGTTGTACTTGGTTTGTCCTGGCCCTAGCTGGATACCCTGGTTGAGAGGGAAACAGTCAAATGTATAATTATTTGTGGGTGATGATATTTTTGTCGCGGGTGGTTGGATGGGAGCATCACCATTGAATCATATACCTATGATGTTCGCATGGGTGTACGATCCGATAGTGATGTCGTTTCTTCTTCTCTTTACTAGCCTATCCTGCTTCTTTGGTTTGTGATTGTATTTTTGACAGGGGATATTTTTTTTTCTGTAAATCTTCTGCCTGTTTGTTCTTGGTTATTTAATTTAGCTTATGATATCTTTAGGTTATGATTTTGATTTACATTTGTACTATTTTTGTTAGATTGCTTGTTTTTTTGTTTCAGCGGTCTCTCATATAACCTCAATTGTGTTGGAAGAGACCTAAAGCAACAAACAAACAAAATATTTTTGTCCTTGTAAATCATCTCTCTGTTATGTAATTTTGGTTTATTCTTAACACATGATTTTTAAACGTTTGAGTGTATTCCTCTTAGTGGGGCTTGTGCTGGTGATCTCAAACTAAGTACATTGATAATGTGCTCTCGGAATCTACATCTGTTCCCTATTTGAACCTTTTCCACTTGTCTTACTAGTTCCACAAGTCCCTTTAATTACTTTTTTACTTTTCCTATCCAAATTTCTTCCTTTTTACTGGCGCTGATATGACCTAAATGTGTTGCAAGTGCCGTAAAACCCTTAAAAACAACAAAAACAATCCTCTTAGTGGGGACCTGCTTGTGTCTGGACGAGACTTTTAGGTGATCTCAAACTAAGTACACTGATGGTGGTATGCTCTTGGAATCTATAGTTGTTTCCTATTTGAAACAATTCCCTTTTGTCTTACCTTTTCTTTAATTGTAATTGTAGAACGTTTAATTATCCCATTTTTTTCCTTTTTACTGGCGTTGATATGGCCTTAATGTGTTGCAAGTGCCGTAAAACCCTTAAAAACAACAATTAAAACAAATGTAAAGTTAGTTTGGGAGATGAAATTTCTTCTCTTGTAAACCATCTCTCATTTATGCATGTATTATTTTATGTTTTACATATACATTCCACTCCATTTATTCGTAACACCTTGGGATCAGCGAAAATGTCGCGATTAACTGAAGTTGAGTTTCCTGTCCACTATTGCAACATTTTACACAAATAAGGTAAACTCAACCCGGTTGTTGTAAATATTGTTCTGAGTCCACCACAGACATACAGCAATTTGATTGGAATAAAAAATATATGGCAGCCCTGTATAGATTTTGACAATCAAAAGCAGCTTTGAGGCAAGCCAACATCTCAAGATTGGATTCACTTACACTTTTTGTTCTCAACATTTGTACGAGTCCAAGAGATTAGCCGTGATGAGAGATAATTAGCTCTCACCAAACCGGTTGGTCACAATACACAGTTGTCAATCACAAAACAAAGGATATCATCGCTCAGTCTCTCTTCATAGCTGTCATCGTCTCCCTCTTGTCTTAATCAAGCCCAGCACACTCGCCTCATATCTAATGGTCACAGATGACCGCACACACCTGAACTGCAAAGCATTCCCTCTTTTGTCTCTAATTGATAGTATGCAGATGACGTCACTCAGGCCTTTGTTATTGTTTTTGCCATCCGCGTTTGTGAGTTGTTCTCACTAAACTGTATTTACAAGACTATAAAAGTTCATGGTTACACAGAGTTTGTGTGTTGGTTCGTTATACTTCCGGGTGGCAATGTTGTGAACTCCTTGGCCAAGCGCATTCTATCTATAGAGTGGTGACACACTACTGTAGCATTAAACCCCAACCACTCTCGATTCTTCAATGGGTCATGATTTCACCCATGATGAAATCTAATCATGAGATTATGTTTGATTGATTCCTTGAATTTGCTTCCTTTTGAGGTTGAAAATGTGTTGCTATTAACCAGTGACTTTTACATAGAATTAATTCCGTCTCTTGGGAAATGTTGCGATTAACCGAGTTGCGATTGTCCATAGTGGACTGTATCTGATTTGCAAACATTTGGGTGTGTTCCTCTTAGTAGGAACTTGTGTTGTGTCAGGATGAAACTTTTAGTTAATCTCAAACTAAGTACACTGATATTGTGCTCTTGGAATCTACATCTGTTCCCTATTTGATTGTGCGGCTATGTGGTCTAGTGGTATGACACCCGCTTTCGGATCAGAAGGTCCTGGGTTCGAGCCTCGCTCGGTGCATAGTTGAGTCCTTGGAAAAGTCTCTTCACTCACATTCTCTCGCCATACTCTTGTGTAAAATTAGTACCTGGCCGTTAAAAGTGTTGTCTTCGCTGAAAAAGTGTAAATCGCCTAACAGGCGTCATGTCTCGTCCTAAATGTTAAGTGTTGCTGTTGGCCAGGGACACATTGTAAAGCGCTTTGAGCACGTTTAGTGGATATTGCTCTATATAAAAGCTCAATTTTAATTTTCTTTTGATTCAATTCCCGTGTTACTTTACTTGGGTGCTTTAATTGTAATTCTAGAACTGTTGACTATCCCAATTTTTCCTTTTTACTGGCGCTGATATGACCTAAATGTGTTGCAACCGCCGTAAAACCTTTAAAAAACAGTTTTAAGAATCAGGTTCACCTCGACATGTTAACGTTTTGAAAACATTAGTCACGTTAAACTGGCAATTTAAAAATAAAAATACGAAACGGTTTTTTAAAAAACAAGACAGAAAACTAAAAGCATGGCTGAAGATAACAAACAAACATACAAAAATAAATAAAATTAAACAAAACACATAAAATATAAGAAAAAAACAACAACAAATAAATAAGCCCCTCCTTCATGAATTGTAAATAGTTACATCGGGATCCGCATATTCAAGGTACGCAACCCTCGCTTATTTCGCATATCAAATAATTATCGAGTTATTTCCTCTACTTTACATCTGCATTTTTCAGGACAGTTATCCCACTCCACTTCTTCATCATCAACAGCAGCCTCCTCTGTGTCTTCTATCCCCCTATCTCTGTTGTCCAACATGCTTTCTGTCTTTGTCTTGGAATGAGATTACTTGTTTTTGTCCTGGCCCTAGCTGGGAGGGAAACAGTCAAATGTATGATTAGTTTTGGGAGATGATATTTTTTTCCTTGTAAATCATCTCTCTGTTATGCACTGTATTATGTTTTGTTTATGTATTATATATGATTTGTAAACATTTGAGTGTATTCCTCTTAGTGGGGACTTGTGATTGTGTCTGGATGAGACTTTTAGGTGATCTCAAACTAAGTACACTGATAGTGTGCTCTTGAAATCTACATCTGTTCGCTATTTGAACCAATTTCCCTTTATCTGCCTTATTCTTGGATGCTTTAATTGTAATTCTAGAACTTTTTACTATCCCATTTTCTTCCTTTTCACTGGCGCTGA
>NC_088361.1:86523311-86525811 GCF_034508935.2 Berghia stephanieae | reverse complement strand
GTAAGACAATGGGAATTGGTTCAATTGTATTTCTTAAAGATTTTTTGGAGATTTTTTATATAGCAATATCCATTAAACGTACTCAAAGCGCTTTACAAGGGGTCCATAGCCAACAGCAACACTTAACATGTATAACGAGACATGACGCCTGTTAGGCGATATTACAATTTTTAGGACAGAGACAACGCTGTTAACGGCCAGGTACTCATTTTACACCTGAGTACGGTGAGAGAATATGAATTAAGAGTCTTTTCCAAGGACTTAGCTATGCGTCGAGCGAGGCTCGAACCCAGGACCTTCCGATCCGAAAGCGAGTGTCATACCACATAGCCGCACACTAGCCGTTCAATAGTGGGTCAGAATAGGATTCCAAGAGCATACCACCAATTTACCTTGAGATCACATTAGAGTCTCATGCATACACCGGCACATGATCCCAGCAAGACGAACACATTCACTTATTTAATCGATGCGTTCAAAACAAATATAAAGATCAGTACATAACAGGGAGATGATTTACAATGGAAAAATATCGACTCCCAAAACTAACATTATACATTTAACTATCTCCTTTTCCGCCAAGGACTCCGATAAGGTGCCAGTACAAAACCAAGTTGTAATCCCATTCCCAGAAAAAGACAGAAAGCAACTTAGAAAACATAATATTACTGGGGAATAGAAGACACAGCAAGTGACCTCCTACCCACAATTGGAGATCAGAAGATCCCACTTAGCAGTTTGGATTGTTTCGCCTCTGTGTAAGACACTTTACAGACATTACCACACTGGACACAAGTGTAAATGAGTCACTAGGCTACAAGCAGAGACGGATATTGTAAGAGTCTTAGTACAAAAATGACACCAAATAGGTTACTCGCACTGTATGAAATGAAAACATGGTCCCATAATATGGCCTGCTGGGAGAAGGAAGAGCATTGAGCATGGCAAATTTATTTATTTTTATCTAAAAGAATATCCTAACTCCATTGTAGGGTGACACGTAGACAATCTCAAGTACCAAATACAACACTTGAATAGACCCAGAGTTCAATATCTGACGGCAAGTGTGTCGCTACTCACTGAAATAGGTTTTAACTCTCTTCTAACCGATCCTTTTTAGTATTTTCCCGTAATGGCAGGCTTACCCAGCCATAAAATTGATTTTTAAAAACTCAAACAAGCTCTCTAGAAAACGTTTTTATGTTCTTATTAATTAAACTAAGATCATTCTTCAAAATTTGTGATGCACAAAATAAATCTGAATAAGAAAAAAATGTATATTGTGTCGTAACAAATGGGGAGATTTTGCTGTAGGTGGGGGGGAGAATGTTAAGATGAGACAACTACTGTTTTGTCACTAATCAAGGGACTGAATTTGGCAGCAAATGCATTGAATTACAGTTTTAGAATTCATTTTTCGTTTACGTTAACTCTCTACAACAATAGCGTTGAATTTCATTCAAAGTTCGTGAACTGCCGTACTCGGGAAAAACTGGTGTTTAAATTTAATTAATTTTTGTTTGTTTTACTTTTTGCCAAGATGACGATCAGTTAAATCGATTGATATTTAAAGGACGAGTTTTCTAGCCAAATCTTTAAATGCGAGTTTTTTTTCTCCAGCTTACGATAGTTAACTGGTTAAAATCCAATTTTATTGTTAGTTTCAAAGCCAGCGTAATACGGTGATATACAAAGACACACACACACACACACACACACAAACATACACACAACACAGACACACTCAAAATGATAGATAATTTCTCTTTTAATCTCTCTCTCTCTCTCTCTCTCTCTCTCTCTCTCTCTCTCTCTCCCCCCCCCCCCCCCCCTTTCTGTCTTTATTATTTTAAGTCACATAATGTTTTTATTCGTGGGCTATGTGGTCTTGTGGTATGACATTTGATTCCGGATCGGAGGTCCTCGGTTCGAGCATCGCTCGGCGCATAGCTGAGTCCTTGATCCTTCTCTCATCGTACTCAGATGTAAAACGAGTATCTGGCCGTTAATAGCGTTGTCTCTGTTGGGGAAAATATTGTAATATCGCCCTACACGCGTCATGTCTCGTTCTACATATTACGTGTAGCTGTTGATCAGGTACGGTACCCCTTTAAAGGCCTTTGAGAACGTTTGGTGGATATTGTGCTATATAAAAGCTCACTTTTTTAATATTATATACACAAATTAGAATAGAGAACACACACACACACACACACACACACACACACACAAACACTGGCACGTGCACACTCACGTGGCGGACACAAAGACCTTTTCCGCGTTGGGATACTACATTCCCTTGAGGGAGAGTTTAATTTCAGCAATGCTCGTAAACACATCATAATACATACTGGCTGGCTAAAAATATAAACAAAATTGTTGTTAGAGACAATTGCAGGCAAATTCTCAAGTCGTCGTCGGGCTCGATGTCGTCACCATAATCGTCATTATTATCAATAACAATAATATTCATCATCATCATCATCATCATCATCATCAT
>NC_088361.1:86513311-86518311 GCF_034508935.2 Berghia stephanieae | reverse complement strand
CAACATACAAATCATTTAGTTAGCAGATTCAAAAATTCTAAAGCAATAATATCAATACAATATGATTGAAACATAATGTAGACATTTAAGCTAATTTAGTTCACCTCGAGATTGAATAACGGTACAAGAAAATAAATCACTTGTCATAAGAAGTTACAAACAAATATGTGGTTAGGTAGGGTACACACAAGAATAAAAGATAATCGAGAAGCGAAAGTAAGGCAAGTATTGGAAGAAACATTATATTGAGTATTAGCGCTTTCATTTATCCATTATTGTTTCATCATTTCATATGTGGCGATTCTAGCTGGTACTACAATCATAAAATTAGCGATACTATCAATTCATTTTTCGTTACATAGGATAGGTGTCAGAATAATCTTCATACATCACACATCTAAGGAAAAAAAGTAATGAGTTAGTACTTACTTGGATGTTTCTTAATTAGAGTTGATGAAAAAGTAGGTAACTGAAACTGGCGCTCATCATATTGGACAGCAAACAGGAAACAAAATTACCAAGTCAATTATTGTAGATGCCATCTACGAGTAAGTTGTGGATCATATTGACACGACTATGTCACTAAATAAATAGATGCATAATGTCACAACAAAAACAACAAAATGATGTAAACTTATATTGCCTATATACATTTAATGAGAAAATATGATTTTAACTGACTTTTCCGTAGTAAAATCATGGGGGTTAAATGACCCTCAAATAAGAAATAAATAGGACTTTCGAGTATTTTACTATGTGCAAGTCATGGGGGCCAAATGGACCCCAAATCAGGAAATAGGACTTTCTAGTATTTTTCTCTTTGCAAGTCATGGGGGCCAAATGGACCCCAAATCAGGAAATAGGACTCTCTAGTATTTTTCTCTTTGCAAGTCATGGGGGCCAAATGGACCCCAAATCAGGAAATAGGACTTTCTATTTTAGTATGGAAATAGGGTTAATCGTTATGATGTATAATATCATGATGTATATTATGATGCATATTATGATGTTCATATTATACATCATAATATACATCATTATATACATCAAAATATACATCATAATATTATGATGTATATTATGATGTAGATTATACATTGTTTCATTGTTAAGGACCGTAATTTTGAATTTCTTATCATATTGATTCTAACTCTACATCTCGGAGTCATCGTGATGTAATACCGACATGATACAGTCGGTCACATACGTCTAGTGCTATGACACTCACCTTCGGATCGGAAGGTCCAGGGTTCGAGTCCTGTTCTGGGTGGCGCATAGTTGAGTCCTTCGAAAAGGCTCTTTACTCACATTCTGTCACTGCACTGAGGTGTAAAATGAGTACCGGACCGTTGACAGCATTATCTCTGTCTGAAAAAAAAATTGTAACATGCGTCGTGTCTCGTCACATGTCAAATGTTGCTATTCGCTAGGCACCCCTTGTAAAGCGCTCTGGCCACGTTTAGTGAATATTGCACTATATAAAAGCTCAAGTTTTTAAATTGTTTTTCTTTTCTTTTTAAATTGGTTTACTCATTTTGATTACTTAAGACCTTTGCCCAAGTGGGAGCATAGGCCATCAATGATGTTTCGCCATTTGACCTCTTTCTTGGGCTGTCTTCTCCACCTGCTTTGCTTCTTCCACCGTGCTTCTTCGTCAACTATATATTGGCCTCTCTGATCTTCGTACCCGTTGGTTATTCCATGTCAGAGCATGTCTTGTGATGTTGAGGGTACGTTATCCACCTCCACTTCCTCTCTCTGATTTGAATATATAACTCTCTCCTCACCAACTATAAGAAAATCGTCACATTTGTTGACGATTCAATATTTCAGAATTATTGTCATGTACATTACAACATTTGAAGACAAATATTTGTTATAGCTGTGATAATTTAATGTTGTTTTATGAGGCACGTCATTCTGGACAAACGTCTTATTGCTTTTGAATTTAACATTTTTTTCGTCTTGGGTAAGTAAGACATTTCGAGAAAACTTATAAAGATATTCGGTAAGGGCCAACTATATGAAAATCATCATATTTGTGACGATTCAATATTTTAGATTTATTGTCATGTACATTTACAACATTTGAAGACAAATCTTTGTTATAGCTGTGATAATTTAATGTTGCTATATGAGGCACGTCATTAACGTCTTATTGCATTTTTTCGTCTTGGGTAAGTAAGGCATTTCGAGAAAACTCATAAATACAGTAGGTAAGGAGAGAGTTAAAGGATGTTGACTGGTAGCTCCCCAAAGATCTACATTTCTGACTTTATCCGACCAACTGGTTCACAAAATCATCCTTAGGCATTTGATTATAAAACTCTGTAACTTGTCGGTTATGCCTTTGGTTGTCCTGTTTGCTTCTAATCCATAAAAATCACATAGAATTTACATTTAGTGTTACAAATTCTTAGCTTTGTCGAGACCCCGATGTCCTTATATTTCCAAATTCAGGGCTTGAAAGACTATAGGGAATGAGATTTCAAAACATATTTAAGGGTAGCGCCCCTTCGTTGGAAGTTGCGTCTTGACAACCGACAGACGCTATCGCTATTATTAGTACCGATCATTAGCGGGAAGTTCAGTAAGTTTCGTCGTATTGTATTATTTATGAACATCTTTTATTTTTAATTTGTAGTCAATATCATATTTTGTTAACATTTCATAATGGAGAAAACTAAAGAAAAGGTCTACGTTGATTATGATATACATTTTTGTACAGAAATATGAATAATAAATTTTGTATTTGGAGCGCTTGGCTTGTAGTTGGTTTGTTTACAAATAACTCTTCCGCCGGTGACGTCCAATCAAGGGACGCTACTCTTCCGCTAATCTCATTCCCTATACGGGCTTTACCAATTCTTGACGCAACACCCTTGTCCCTGCCTCCATCTGTGTCTACTACACTGTCCAGATGAGATAACATCTTTACCTCTCCTAGGGCTTCATTTGAAATCGTAGATTTTTGTTGGAAGCTCCTACTTGAGACCATCGATAACATAATGATAATTCAAACATAATTCCATGATTTAAAATTCAAAATAAATTTTCAGTATCCGATACTGCCGTTTGCTGAAAAAATACACGTAGGCCTATCTAAAATTTTGACCAGAAATCTTGTCCTTCAAATATCGATGTAATTAAATGACCCTCGCCTTGTCAAATATCTCCAACTTGTGAATCCTCCAAAGAGTTCTTTGACGTCCCAGGTTTGAGAGTTTAATTGGCATGACGAGGGCCATTTTAATCGAGCCACGTTTGAGGGGCGAGTTTTCTGACCAATATGAAATTTAGTTACGAATAGAGGAGAGAGAGAGAAAAAAGGATTAAGCTAAAAGATGAACCAACATTAATTACTGCACCAGATGCTATACCATTAATTTTAGTAAAGCTTATCATCAAAAGATCTTGCATTTGCATGTTAACGATATTAATTACATCACGTCAAGTAGGAACATACTTTATTCGATAGAGGTCTCTTTGATGTCTCTATTTAAATGTTCATTGAGCTTAAAATCCCGTGAAGCTTCCAAGAGTAATACATGAACAAAATCCAATCGCAAACACAGGTTGTTTCGGCCTCAAAACCTCTCTTCAGCCAATAACAAAAAAAAAAAAAAAACAACAAAAACCAAAAAAAAAAAAAAAATTAAAAATTATTGCATCACTGAACTATAAGTCCTCTATATACATGCTCAAGTATTTTCTTTTTCAGAACTATTCTGTTTGCTTTTTTTGTTGTTGTTGAGTAGGGCAATCAGAATTACATCTTTAGTGAAAGTCTAACATAATGTACAAAGATTTATTTTTAGGCACATTTTAGGCAATCATACATGAATATAATATTCCCAATCAACAAATAAAAATACGTAAAATCATTAATAAAGCAAAGCAAACAATAAGAAATATATCTTACAGCTCGAGAATAAGTAAAAACAAAAGAAAGTTACCACGATTTTCCTATTTCGATATCGTCCATTAGATGGACTGGATGGATCGATCGTCATCATTTATTGGTTGTTGTAAGACTTGGGTAATGGCGATGGTCTGGTACCCCGTCACGTGTGTTTGACGTCTGCTTCTAGGAAAGACAGATGTGCTGTCAATGGCTCTCTAATATTAGGTCATACCCAAACCGTCACACGCTGACGCCTCACTCAAGAGTAGCCGCTTGATGGTAGACGTCAATGGCTATTCTGTAGTACTCTGGAAAAAAAACACATATTTAAATATTTGGCCAGAAAGCTCGTCCTTCAAATATTGATCAATTTAGATGACTCTCAACTTGGCACAAACGATCAAACTGGGACTTTACAAAAAAAATAATAATTGAAATATTTGATAAGAATTTAAAAAAAAATGAAAAGCACTTTTTTAAAATCAGTTTTTATATGGCGCAATATCCAATAAACGTGCTCAAGGCGCTTTATAAGGGGTCCCTGGCCAACAGCAACATTTAACATTTAGGACGGGACATAACGCCTGCTGTTAGGCGATATTGCAATTTGATTTCGAACAGAGACAACGCTGTTAACGGCCAGGTACTCATGTTATACCTGAGTACGGTGAGAGAGTGTGAATAAAAAGCCTTCTCCAAGGACTCGAAAGCGAGTGTCATAACACAAGACCACATAGCCGCACTTGTGATCCACCTCTTGAAATCTCGCACTATGTCGAAGAATCTAGTCCGTCTTGATAGATTGTTGTTTACTCTATTCTAGTTAGATTTATCATGTGCCTGTTTTGGCAAATTTGATATCATTACGCGTTAATATATTTGGGAAGTGGTAGAATAATTGGTGACCAAGGAACGGAGTTCAATTTAAGTAAGCTGTTGAGCAAAGTGCGAGAAAAAAGAAAAACTAGCTATCCCTCTATTCAGCTTCATTTCAGAGTTATCTCAGAGTACTTCAGAGTACATGTTTATATCTTCCAGCTTTGATCAAAATGCAATAATATATATCTATATACGAGGAGATCATTGTCTATTCATT
>NC_088361.1:86495811-86510811 GCF_034508935.2 Berghia stephanieae | reverse complement strand
CAGTTCCTCCAAATATTCAGGTGCCAATCCACCCAGACATCTAAAAACATAGCACAATATCTTAAATTCTATCCTATACTTCACAGGAAGCCAGTGCAATTCCTTGAGAACTGGTGTTATATGATCTCTTTTTTTCGTTAATTTTATAAGTCTAGCCGCTTTATTTTGAATTTTTTGTAGTTGATTAATTAGTCTGCTTTGACAACCAATGAGAAGGGCATTGCAATAATCTAATCTGCTAGTAATAAACGAATTAGCAAGCATCTTTGTAATATCTTCATCAATATAATGTCTGATTCTTCCAATATATCTAATGTGATAGTTACAACATTTGCTTTATTCTTTCTCTTATTTTTTTTTTCGCTCGGGCAAGATAATTAACCCCCACTTGCTGCTCAATTTGAACCAGCTGATGATGGATTATCTATTTCCCTTCATGGAATGTCGAGGTGACGGTATAGCGCGGAAGGGCATACTTTTTAAAATAAATAAAATAAAATAAAATAAATAAAATTCCCTTTATTCATCCCCAAGGGGAAATTTGTCTTTAGGGTCTATTCCAAGGGAAGACTGGAATAACCCAGGCGTGAGCCGCAGAGCAGCGCCGCAAAGTGAGCTAGGGCGACACAACGCAGCGGCGGGTGATTGAACTCGGTACCTTTCGGGTAAGAAGCAAAGACCGTACCACTGAGCCACGCTGTCCCACGAACAACACCGTTTAAACCTCTCCTTACCAACCATAGGAAAATCATCACATTCGTTACGATACAACCAACATTATTCTTATTCAAATTTCTTTTGTACATCATAATTTTAAAAAAATATGAACAGTGTGTTTTAGAGCATGTTTTGCTAAAAAATTATGTATCGCAAGAATATTACTGCTATTATGTCTGAGTGATAAAAAAAATATATTTTTGTGTTAGTTGGGTGTAAAGTTTTGGGGAAAATCTTGAAAATGTCTGGTAAGGAGAGGGTTAAAACTCTCCTTACCAACCATAGGAAAATCGTCACATTCGTTACGATACATCCATCATTCTTCTCACTCTGATTTAATTTTTGCATCACAACCGTTGAGGAAAAATGTTTATTATAGTTTTAAAAAATCTCGTTTTGCCGAAACCAAATAAGGAATTGCATGAACTTGATGTGTTTAACTGAAAAGAAAATCTATTTTCTGTGATAGTTTTGGAATTTTTTTCTGAAAATGGCGGTAAAGAGAGAGTTAGATGATATAATTCTACAAACATGCATCCGATCTAATCTCAGTCATCTGGGTGCACTTTTATCAAACTGATCTACCATACTCTGGAAAAATCCATCTATCTTGGTCAAGGAAGTATAGCTAGATCACGCATCATTATGTGGCTTAAACGATTAACTAGTTAATTGCTATACTCTGGAAAAACAAGTATTTAAAAATTTGGTCAGAAAACTCGTCCTTCAAATATCGATCGATTTAGATGACCATCATCTTGGAAAAAAAACCCTCTCAAACCTGGGAATTTGCAAAGTCCCAGGCTTGAGAGTTTTTGCCAAGAAGAGGGTCATTTAAATCGATCGATATATGAAGGACGATTTTTCTGGCCAAATTTGATAATATTCTAGCTTTTTCCAGAGTACGGCAGAAATCTCATAGCTGAAATCATTTATGGGCTTGAATTTTCATTGTGGCAATGGACACTATTTTTTTTTTGAACTGGTTTGAGAGTCATAGAAGCCATTGCAACAGTGAGCCTATAACGATTCGAGTCATCAGACCTTCAAATATGTACACATTGTGTGGCTTGTTCAATGTTATGTCCTCATTATTCAATCCCTGACATCAATTCTAAAGGAATATCTTAGTTCTATAAAATTAATGCACGATATGTAAAGATTAGTAATGCAATTAATGCAAAGGGAGACAGACAACTAATTCAAGATTTGATCTCACTAATTACAAGTTATATATTCTGATTTGATAGGTCATGCAAGGTCTTTCTGATCAAGGTTAACAAAGTTTATTAACCAGTACTCTGGAAAAACTCGTATTTAAAAATTTGGCCAGAAAATCGTCCCTCAAATATCTCTCGACCGATTATTTAAATAACCCTCATCTTGGCAATGACTCTCAAACCTGGAACTTCGCAAAGTTTGAGAATTTTTGCAAAGGTGGGGGCTATTCAAATCGATCGATTTTTGAAGGACGAGTTTTCTGGCCAAATTTTTAAATACATGTTTTTCCAGAGTATAGTAACTAACTGGTTTATCTTTCAAGCCACATAATGATGCGTGATCTAGTGATGTTTCCTTGACCAAGATAGATGGGTAAATTATGGTTAATCCTATTTGCGTTTTATGATTTTTGACAGGTCGCGCTCGAATTTCAGAAAAATGTTATATCATTTTATCATTTTGTTTGCTCATCGAAAAAACAAAAACAAAAGACAATTTTTTTAAACCATAAAAACTAGCAAATAACCCCCCTCCCCCAAAAAAAAACCCATCAAAAACAAAAACAAAAAGAAAACAAAAAACAAAAATCAAATCAAAACATTAGGAGAGCAAAACAAGCAAACAAATAGACAAATCAAACAAAAAGACAAAACAGACAGTGCTTTAAATAGATAATATCCGAATGGGTTTTAAAAAAAATCTTCCATGCTTTATCTGTTCCTCCCTTGTTAATTTTTATTTTCAAAGAATATTTTAGGGGCAAAATTTATAGAGCACTTGGCCCATTTTAAAAGTCTATTACCGATACTGGTATGACACTCGCTTCGGACCGGAAGGTCCTGGTGTCGATCCTCGCTAGGCGCATAGTTGAATCCTTGGAAAAGGCTCTTCCAACACATTCTCTCACCGTACTCAGGTGTAAAATGAAAACCAAGCCGTTACCAGCGTTGTTCTGTCCGAGAAAAAAAATGTAATGTCGCCCTCGAGGCGTCATGTCTCGCCCTACATATTAAGTGTTGCTGTTGGCCAGGGATCCTTTGTAAAGCGCTTTGAGACCTCGGGTGGGTTTTGCTCTATATAAAAACTCTCACCGTGCTCAGGTGTAAAATGAGTATCTGGCCGTTAGCAGCGTTGTCTCTGTCGGAAAAAAAATGGTATTATCGCATAAAAGGTGTCATGTCTCGTTCTTTATGTTACGTTTTTCTGTTGGCTGGTCAGGGAGCCTCTGTAAACCGTTTTGAGCACGTTTAGTGGATATTACGCTAAATAAAAGCTAAACTTATAAAAAAACATGTTTAAAAAAATTGATTTTAAGTTTTAAAGAAATCAATTTTGGTGTTGATCAGCTATCCTACAATTCAGGGAAAATTTGACATTGGTTGATAAGGGGAGAGATGACCATGTCTATTGTCTTCAATAAATGAAACTTGCGCATTTAAATAAAGCAATATCCACTTAACGTTCTCAAACGACGCCTTTACAAGGTATCCCTAGCTAATAGCAACATTTAACGTTTAGGACGAGACATGACGCCTGTTAGGTGATATTTCATTTTTTCCCGACAGAGACATTTTTCTCATTTTACACCTGAGTACGATGAGACAATGTGAGTAGAGAGCCTTTTCCAAGGACTCTACAATATGCCGCTGGGAGCGGGACTCGAACCCAGGACCTTCTGATCCGACGGCTAGTGCCGTACCATACGCCAAGATAGCGCACAATAAAAATTACAGAATGAATTGTTTACTTTATATTATAAAATCAGTTTTAGCATCTATAATTTTATTAAAAATGTATGCCCTTTCGCAACCGCGTCATTAGATTCCGTCCCCAAAGCATCCCTTTAAGGACTATAAATAATTCATCAAACAGGATGTCTGATGTCAACAGGAATCACCCATGTTGTCCAAAGTGAGCAAACTGGTGGGAAATAATCTTGTCCGAGGAAAAAAATCGAAAGTGACTGAAGTGGGGCTCGAACTCGGGACCCTCCGGATCACAAGTGCAATTCCTTAGCCACTCGGCCACTTTGTATCTAAATAACATTGATGTAACACAGGTTTGAAGCGTAGGTAAGACAATATCTTTTGTTCTTTTGAGAAAAAAGCAAAGCAGCGCCTCGTGATTCACATATTATCAAGAAGGGCACACAGCTATTGAAAATGCTGGCATCGTTATATTATTATTATAGGGATTAGAAGGTTTCACAAAAGGATTAATCTTTAAATTCCTTTGTGTTCTTGTTCGAATTACAAAGATTAATAGAACTAGGACATATTGGCAATGCGATCAACAATATTTTGTTTGGTAGAATGAGATTGCTTTCAGGAAAGATATACTTTATTGATCCTGAATGGAAATTATCATTATTCATCGTTATATTAGCACAGATTTATACACTGTTATGAAATAATTGATGAATATACGAAGCTAATATAAAACAAAATAAACATCAAATGTAGTAAAATATTCATAAAATATACGGCAGGTACAAGCAAAGTTATACAGTCACAGATGTTTCTATAATATATAGGGTGCGAGAAAATAAAAGGCCCCACTTTGGAGATATGTCATTTAAAAAGTAATAATAGTAGACATTTGTCCTTTTGACACAATAATTATTTATTATTTAATAATAGCTATGTGAAATTTCTAAAACATTGAACAAGTAGTTATTATTTTACAAGACTTTAGAAAAACGTACCCTAAAAATATAATATCAAAGTTGCGTCAGGATGTCAAAAAGCTCATACTTGACCGGTCGAACCGCCGTTTTGTGACACTACAGTACGTAGGCCTTTTTTCCACAAAGCAATTGAACGACGAATATCATCAATAGTTATTCTGTCCCAAGCATCCTGGATTGCTGCTTTCAATTGCTCTTCATCGAATACTTTTTGTCTGCCCTTGTACACAATGTTTGACATTATGGCCCAAATGCTGTAATCCAAAGGATGGAAATCAGGGCTCATGGGTGGTCATTCATCTTTTGTTATGAATTTAATGTTGTTTTCCACTAAGAATGTTTGTGTCGATCTACTTGTGTGGGATGTAGCCCCGTCTTGTTGGAAAATAAACGAATTATCAGGATACAGTGTTAAGCAATCTGGTAACAGTTTTTCCTTAAGAAGTACCGTATAATTTTGTGCATTCACTTTTGTTGTTTTGGTCTCGATTTAAATGGAGACGGGTTTTGCCGTTCCCTCCCGAAACCATTTTTTTTTTGAGAATCGATTACTCTCGTGGTAAAGTCTATCCAGTGAAATGTCAGTTTTTCTACTACCGTACACAACGTCATTATGACTGTTTCTTGCAAGTTCAAAAGTGAAGTCTTTTTCGTCAGTAAAAATGATATGCTTAACGTCGTTGTGGGTGAATTTGTCTAGTAAAGCTCTTGCTCGTGTTTTGCGTTTTCCGTTGACGTTTTCAGACTTTCTGCTGGTTTTTATTCGCTTGAAAGGGCGGAGATTAAGATTTTTTTTATAATCTGCCGTACGGAAAAGTCCCTTATGGCTAGGACACCAGCAACTTCACGAGTAGAGAGATGGGTTCCAGGATTGTCTTCTTGAGACAGAATAGCATCTTCCACAAAGTCAATATTTTCCTCTGCCCTAGCTGAACGGCCACCACCTTTTCTTTCTATGAATTGACCCTTCTCTTCGTACTTTTGTAATGATTTTGTTAACCGTCCTGACTGACCAGTTCTTATTCGGAAATTCTCGAACAATCTTTTTACCTGTCCAACCCCTTTCCTCGAATAATGATTTAATAACACTTTTATCTTCCTCAGAATAAACCATGGCTGTTAGTTGTCAGTTTTAGGAATTCTGCTTTCTTGTTTTGATTGTGTGTTCAACACAGTGCAAATGCGTACAATGAAACAGGAAGCAAACGTGGTGAGCTGCACCCTACCCTTGCGGCAAGATCTTGCCCAGTGAATCGACAGGACGTTCAAAGTAATTCATGACGCGAATTTCTCGAACTCTTGATATGACAATTTTTAGTGAAATTCTTTGAACATCTATAATTCTTGAACCTTTCTTTCATTTTTCTTGAATTTTGAGATTCGTAAGAACAAGTTGTTAGTTTCACAGTGTGCAAAAGTTTGTGATGATTTATATTATTATCATAGTTTTAAAGAGCTCTACTTTTGGACCTTTTATTTTCTCGCACGCGATATATAAACACAGTGAAAACATTCTTTTTTCGAATTCCAATTCTTGCGTCAAAATGTGTTTTTATCAAACTTTATGTTTGCCGCGACAACAACAATAAACAAAATAAGGCAAAAAGAAAACCCAAAACGAACAAATAAATAACAACAAACAACCCCACCCCCCTAAAAATACCCAAAACAAAACAAAAAAGTCCCCCCCCCCCCAAAAAAAAAGCAAGATAAAAAACCCACAATCTTACAAATCCAGCAACGACAACAAAACGAAGGATCATCATTCATACGCATTGTTAATTTTAGAGATTAGGAAAAGATTTGCAATAAACCAATTTTTATACCAACTCTTGTCCCCGAACCATTTTCAAATCTTTATTAGGGAATGAAAGAAAGACACACTGTATATTCTTTGACAATAATAAAAGAGAAAGTATATCAGCAAATTGTACCATTAATTAAAAACCCCTCTCTTGTTTATAAATTTGTCGAAAATTTCAGTCTTCTTTGAGTCTGTGAAACAAAATGAATGACAAAACACCAATATTCCTTTAAATCTGTCAAGCCTCCAACCTCCAAGAGGTCAAATAAATGATTTAAAGATTTAAGCAGTTAACTGACATACTCTGGGAAAATACGTCTTTAAAGATTTGGCCTATGTCTCGTTATTCAAAATGTGATTGATTTAAATAACTCATCTTTGGCAAAAACTCTCAAACCTGGGATTTGAGAAGTTCCAGGTTTGAGGGTTATTTTTTTAGTCCTAGGGTTGAAAGTTTTTGCTAAGTTGAGGGTCATTTAAATCGATCAACGAGTCTTTCTGGCTAAATTTTTAATGCATGTTTTTCCAGAGTGCGGTAGTTAACTGGTTAAAAGTAGGTTAATGAACTGCTTTCTCTTTCACCCAATTCGCGGCAAGAGAAATATGGGGCTGTCACTTTTGATTCTGATCGATGTATCTTGATATAATATATACTCTGACCGATGTTGTCACCCTATAATATATCGGTCATAGAAGGGTCAAAGGAAACACATAAGTACTGTGAGATGTGAATAAGTGATTGAGTGGCTTCCTAGCTTAGCACCATCCGCAAGAAAGGCCAACATATTTTTCATCATCGGCTGTCTTTCTTATTAGCTCTTTGGTAAAAGCAAAATTATTTCTTTCGTCATTTTATTGTAATGGAATTTTTCCCAATTTTCGTACATCATAATGAATTTATTGTTAGGTCTAGCCAGTTAAAGGGTATTGCTTACCATTCTTTTAAAGCCATTATTGAACTAAAAATAAACAACAACATATAGTAGCTTCAAGATAAAATTAAAAAAAAAAATTAGCACGGAACATTTTGGGCTCAAATTTGTTTTAATTATTCAATTAAAAAGTTAATACTAGCGTAAATTTTAGATAGACGAAAGAACTTCTGATCAGTCTGTTTGGATTGATTCTGAAGTGTTACTGTTTTATCAGTCTTTATTGTTGGGGAAGCGTGTTGTGTCCTTCTGTTCTATAATTGAAAAACTGTAGCGGAATGAGCATAATCATATTTTCCACTATTTTCTTGTATAGAATTGGACACCACCTTCCCCTTCTGTACAATTTATTGACACCGACTTGTGTTAGGGACATAAATCTATGTATGGCAGTCCCCTTTAACACGGTTTCTTCATTGTTAAACGGATAATAACAATATAATGCTACCTTTTGGATAGGACGTTGGTGCTTACTTACTTACTTACGTACTTACTGCCAGATCATACCGACGCAGTTACCCAATGGGTGCTGGGAGGGCAACGAAGGGGTGTGTGATCTCGACTGGATCTGAGACTGACGACCCCCGTCCCTTCGCTTGTGTTATTAGGACCTCCAATCTATTTCTGGATAATCCTGAAATTTGCAAAAAAGAAAATGTGGTAGCGTGAGCGGATATTTTAAACAGAAATGAAATACTGCAAAAAGAATAAAAACAAACGACAAAAAGCGAAATCAAACATGGAAAATGCAACAGAATCACGTGACTGCAATGCCAGGGGATTATTCCAGCAAATTACCTGTCGAATAAAATGGATGCAAAAACTCTAAAGCTGTAAATAACGACGAGCATGGTTATAATAAAGAGATTAAAAAGAATAGAAAAACGAACGTAAAAAAACTACGAGCAGCAGATTTGTTATAGGGATAGGGGTGGAATCCCAGGTCAGAATCCTCATCCATCACTAATAGGCCCATTTCTCTGGTGAACTGTGAACAACGCTATGTTCGAGGTGGTAATGTGGTTGAGGAAAAAGAGCGTTGCTTTACAGACCGGTGGTTGTAGATTCCAGTACCCATTAAGCAATGTTAGAATCGATGTGATCCCGTTGTTGAGTAGATAATATGTATGCCTTTCACCTTCAAGATTGTAAATTCTAGTCTCCACTTGAGTAAATTTAGGATCGAGGTGGAATCGTGGTTGAGTAGTTGATGTGTATGCCTTTCACCTTCAAGATTGTAAATTCCAGTCTCCATTTGAGTAACTTTAGGATCGAGGTAACATCATGGTTGAGTAGATACTATGTATGCCTTTCACCTTCAAGATTGTAAATTCCAATCTCCATTTGAGTAACTTTAGGATCGAGGTAACATCATGGTTGAGTAGATAATATGTATGCCTTTCACCTTCAAGATTGTAAATTCCAATCTCCACTTGAGTAATGTTAGGATCGAGGTAACATCGTGGTTGAGTAGATAATATTTATGCCTGTCATCTCCAAGATTGTGGATTCCAGTCTCCCTTGAGTAATGTTAGGATCGAGGTGACAGCGTGGTTGAGTAAATGACATGTATGCCTTTCATCTACAAGATTGTAAATTCCAGTCTCCACTTGAGAAGGTGACTTTCAAAACCTGCTATCTACAGGATGCTAGTCGTGTTCTTCTATTAACCAGTTAATTGTCTTACTGTGGAAAAACTCAGATTTAAATATTTGGCCAGAAAACTCAAATATCGATCGAATTAAATGACCCTCATCTTTACAAAAACTCTCAAACCTGGGATCTCGTTCCAGATTTAAGAGTTTTTGTCAAGATGGGGGTCATCTAAATTAATTGATTATTGAAGGACGAGTTTTCTGGCCAGATGTTTTTTTTTCCACAGTAAGAGAGTTAACTGGTTAATAGCTAGAGAACACGTCATAAACAATAAAACAAAAACCCCCGCCCCCCCCCCCCTCCCTCCTAGAATAACAAAACCAAACCCAACAAAAAACCCAGACATGGCTAGCACGAAGGTGTTGGGCCAGAAAAAAGAGAAAGAACATTAACTGAATGCGGATTAGAACCAGATTAGTTTCGTGGAGAACTACGAGTGGTCATGACGGATTGCATGAAATTGCTATACATTAACTCTTCTAGTCACACATTCTTTCGACGATGTGTTTATTTCAAGTAGAAGTCGTTAGGTTCATTCATGTCATATCAAACCATTGCTCACAAATAGAGTTATATTGCACAAGTACATCTGAACATGAAAAAAAAAAATTGTTCAGAAATGAATTGCGTTCAATCTCAATCGATTTACAGTATTCTCAACTTGTCAAAAACTCTCCAACTAGGAGACTCTTTTTTACTTTGTAATCCCAGGTTTGAGACTCTTTTCTCTTTGCAATCCCAGATTTGAGACATTTTTTCACTTTGTAATCCCAGGTTTCAGACTTTTTTCACTTTGTAACCCAAGGTTTAAGACTTTTTTGTCTTTGTAACCCAAAGTTTCAGACTTTTTTCACTTTGCAATCCCATAGTTGAGGCTTTTTAAAACTATTTATATATCATCGTGATCGATCGATATTTGAAGTAATTTTTCTGTCCAATTATCAATAATGTGTTTTGGCATTGTACAGCATTGTATTATTATAGATACGTGGCAAGTTTATGCTAAATCATAAAAATGTAATATTAAATGATTAATGAGACACAATTTTCCATGTCCTTTAGTGCAAAGGTCGGTACGTTCACTCGCTCGGTCTGGCCCTGTTAAGTGATCATCACCATCATGGGAATCTGTCAAGAGGTGTAGAGCCCTATTTATTGATGGAGTAACGGATAGAAAATCAAACAACCCATGTGCGTGCACATTTAGTAGATCATTCGCTTTATATAGATAGTGTGCGCTTGGCTAAGAAGCTCATAAAAAAGGACCAACACACAAAACTCTGTGTAACCATGAACTTTCATAATCTGGATAATACAGTTAAGAGAGAATTACTCATAAACGTGTATGGTAAAAAAATGCAATAGCAAAGACCCGAGTGACGTCGACTTCATTTTATCTATATTTCACTTAGAACATTGCGTGCCTAAAACCCCACCTCCATCTGTGGACCACACTGCTTGTTATATGTTTTGTTTGTTTTTAAGGGTTTTACAGCGCTTGCAACACATTAAGGTCATTTCAGCGCCAGTAAAAAAAGAAGAAAATGGGATAGTAAAAAGTACTAGAATTACAATTAAAGCATCCAAGAATAAGGCAGACAAAGAGGAATTGGTTCAAATGGGAACAGAAGTAGATTCCAAGAGTACACTATCAGTGTACTTAGTTTGAGATCACCTAAAAGTCTCATCCAGACACAAGCACAGGTCTCCACTGAGAGGAATAAACTCAAATATTTACAAATCATATATATAATACATAAACAAAACATAATACAGTGCATAACAGAGGGATGATTTACAAGTGAAAAAAATATCATCTCCCAAAACTAACTATACATTTGACTGTTTCCCTTCCAGCCAGGGTATCCGGACAGGGCCAGTCCTTCAGAGCCATTGGGCCCATGGAGCCGGAGTTTATCCCGGCTGCTATAGCGTGAAACGGACAATAGCAATTGCTTGCTATCCTTTGGAGTAACAAATGTCAAATCTAACAGACTCAGCTCCCCATTCATTGCTGGGTGGACGGGGTGAGGGGGGGGGGGGGGGGTGGTCAGAAACAATCTCGATTGCACCCGGCATCGATCTTGGTCCCTTTGCGTGTGAAGCGAATGCTCTACCAACTGAGCGATTGGGCCCCCGTATTGATATATTTTGATATCGTTATACCCCTAAAGTAGTTTTTGGGAAAGAACATAATAGCAAAAATATTATGAGATGCCTGTTTCTATAAAGTACATAATCTGTGAGTTTAAGAAAAAAATTGCTCTCCGCTCCGCATATATGCGCGACTATGTGGTCTAGTGGTATGACACTCGCTTTCGGATCGGAAGGTCCTGGGTTCGAGCGTCGCTCGACGCCTAGTTGAGTCCTTTGAAAAGGCTCTTTACTCACATTCTCTCATCGTAATCAAGTATAAAATGAGTACCTGGCCTTTAACAGTGTTGTCTGTCGGAAAAAAAAACTGTATTATCGCTCAACCGGCGTCATGTCTCGGTCTTTATGTTACGTGTTGCTGTTGGACAGGAACCTTTTGTAAAGCGCATTGATACGTTTAGTGGATATTGCGCTATATAAAAGCTCAACATATCCGATTTTAACAACAACAACAACAACAAAAATAATTCTAAAGGTGAAATAATTGAATATGATATTATAGAGAGAACGAAGTTCACGTCACTCAGGTATTTGTTATTGTTTTTAGCCATCAATGTTTACGAGTAGTTTTAACTAAAACGAATTTACCAGATTATAAACGTTCAAGGTTACACGTAGTTTTGTTTGTTTTTATGTTATCTCCAGGCTGGCGAATGTTGTAAGTTATTTGGCTATGCGCAAAGCATCAATATGATAATGTTAATTCTTAAGTTTCTTAAGGTTCTTAATATTTTGCTGTCAGTTCAATTTTCAGCCGATGGTGAAAAATAGGAACAATCTTGATGAAAATAAAATGTTTCTGGTCATTTGCGGGGCATAATATAAGTGTTCTTGAACTCATTAGTTCCTAACGCGCGCTCTCAAGGTCGAGCAACAGTGAACCCACAACGGAGACTGACTCCGACGACCTGGCACTACCGTCCTCTGTTAGTCCGGATAAAGACTTCCGGTACGGACAAAATACTAAGAATAAAGAGAAGGGCCAATAGACCCCATACCAAACTCGAAAAAGAAAAACGGCAGAGGACGTCGGATTCTTGGTATGGGTAGGTTTAGCGGCTCCTCTCTTTTTTCTTAGTATTTTGTCTATGCCTTACATTTTTATCCGGAAGACAGCAAAGGACGGCAGTGCCGGGTCGTCGGAGTCAGTCTCTGGTGTGGGTTAGCCATTAGGAACTTATTCAAAACTCTGAACTTTAAAGTCCATGAATCTTATATTTGTGACATATCGTCTCAATCAGGTATTATGTTAGGAGGGAAGTAGATGCTGCAAACTAGACATAAAGTCCAAAATAGGATAAACTCTGACACAATGGGCCTAATGGTTCTGAAGGATTTCTTCTATAAATGGCCATAATAACTCATACTAAGTATTACAATTATTTCCTTTCATAAAATATACGACAAAATTTACTTGTTTCCACCATACCGATTTTCATAAATGCACATTTAGACCATTTCTGTAGAGTACCTCACACATTTCGGCTTAAACCAACGCCTACTTAATATGCGGGTCTGATATCCCAAATTGATATGGGCTCATAGTTGTGTACTCTCAAAACAATGGTAAAATATTGTCCATTATAACCATATTAAATTAACCCCATAACAGCGTTATGTTATTAGACCTGCAAATATGTGCACTTAGACTTAAACCATTGAATTACCCACCCAGACATAAATTTATGAACTGGTGTCAAAATGGTCATTTTCAAATAAGCACCGAAGACCAGTGGCTGATAATAGAAGCAATTTACCAGGCTTAATATTTGACAACGCTACAGTAGGGCAGTACGGACTACTGTGTGTGATTCTTGTAACCTTTCCCCCACAATAGGTTACTATTATAATAAAAACCGTGTAATCGGGACTCGTTCTAGTCATAAATATTTTCTTTATTTTGCGTATCAGCCGTGTTTTGATTTATCTGTATATAAAGGCTTTGTTAAATATAGACCACCACCCAACACAACATCTACCCCAGTCCACATTTTAAAAGTAAACAATACAAGAGATTTTAACAAATCTATGGAGTAATGGATTAAAAAGGATCGTAAATAGCCATTTACCACGAATAATTATGTATCGTCGGATTAGCTAACTGCAAAGAAGCAATATATATATATATATATATATATATATATATATATGTGTGTGTGTGTGGGGGTGTGTGTGTGTGTGTGTGCATGTGTGTAATTTGTTGCAACATTTCATTGGCACAATATGACCACGGAAAGCAGTTGTATTCCATCAATTCCACTAGATATGTTAAAATCTGAAAGGAAGAATTTAAGATTTAAAATATTTCTTAAAGGAGATGAATATTATGTATAATGATAACGGCATTCAATGACACAATATGTCCAGTATTACTTGTCATTACTAATAAATTCATGGCCGTCCTTGAGTTGACTTGAGAAAAGCTGACACCGTAGAGAAACAATATACGAGGAGGTGTTTTCCAAGCCTGTTCAATAGCATTTTCAACATTTACAGAAACTGTTCTCCTTTATTAAATTAAACTTGAGCATTTATATAGTGCAATGTCCACTAAACGTGATCAAAGCGCTTTACAAGGGACCCCTAGCCAACAGAAACACTTAACATGTAGGACGAGACATGACACATGTTAGGCGAAATTACATTTTTTTTTCTGACGGCGATGACGTTGGTAGCGCCCACGTACTCATTTTACACATGAGTACTTTCCAAGGACTCAACATGCGCCGTTCAGAGCGGGACTTGAACCCTCGACTTAACGATCCGAAGGCTAATGCCATACGACAGCATATTCAGTGACGAGGCATATTTTCAGTGCCACCTCCTCAAATAGGGATAAAACAAATTCATGTATAAAATAAAAAAGTATCTAAAACTTTTGTTTCAACAAAAAATAATAATAATTTTTTTTAAAGTAAAAAAACGTTGTAGACCAGATAAAACAAAGCCAAAAGCTATAAACAAACACAAACAACATTGCACCTAGAATAGATTCAAAATAACAAGCAACAGAATCGCGTTAAGGAGGAATGGTAGGTACACGAATACAATAGTTGATTGATTTTAGACTCGATTACACAACGTCCGGTACAATGGGATTCTCTGATATCCTCCACCAAGCAGTGAGTGATTGGGTAACTTGCCGCAATATCGCTTCCGACTGAATGCATTCCCGTAGAATATAAGGGCTTGTTCAGGGGCTTGCATTTAAATGTATCTTGTTAGTTTACTATACAGAAATCGAGTTAAACTCGGATGGCTCCAGAAACCTATTATAAGCGTTATTGGGACAGATCACTGTAACCTGAGTTGTTAGATGCCAGCCCTCAAGCATTGTATGAAGGTATATAGATAATGCATAAAATAAAGTATGAGATCAACAAGAATCACCCATCACCCAAGCCGTCTTAAAGGAGCAGCTTGGAGTTAATGATCGTGTCCAAGTTAATAATATTCTTTTTAAAAAAAACCAACAAAACACGAAATGCCTGTATTGGGGCTCCACTCCAGGACCTTCCAGACCGCAGTGCAATACCTTAACCACTCGGCCACCTTGCCCTCCAACAAGTCAAAAAGCTAACTCGTGACCCACTGTCTCAAAAGAGTATCATGTTCAAGACAACCGGACTCTCATTGAAAATGTAACATTATAATGACATGAGATTTTAGAGCGGGAGGAATGTGCCATTTTTACAAACTATACTCCTCGACCTTAATAAAACATATCTACGAGTAAAATCAAGTTTTATATTTTAGCATTACATTTTTGATTTTTGTAATCTAAACCAATTCAAAATAATACAGTTTTCAGGCGATGGTCATATTTAATG
>NC_088361.1:86485811-86490811 GCF_034508935.2 Berghia stephanieae | reverse complement strand
TTCTTCTTCTTCTTCTTCTTCTTCTTCTTCTTCTTCTTCTTCTTCTTCTTCTTCTTCATCATCATCACGCATCTTCTTCTTCTTCTTCTTCTTCTTCATCATCATCACGCATCTTCTTCTTCTTCTTCTTCTTCTTCTTCTTCTTCTTCTTCTTCTTCTTCTTCTTCTTCTTGTACTGCTACAACAACAACAACAACAACAACAACAACTACTACTACTACTACTACTACTACTACTACTACTACTACTACTACTACTACTCCTACGACTACTACTACTACTACTACTACTACTACTACTACTACTACTACTACTACTACTACTACTACTATTACTAATACTACTACTACTACTACTACTACTACTACTACTACTACTACTACTACTACTACTACTACTACTACTATATTATACCTGCGTGCGTCACAAGCATCGAGAAACAACTAAAACCAAAATAAATCACTCAACAAGTTTAACCGTTTAAGACTTTTTCTCAAGGTAGTGGATTTCTTGATGACATAGCTTAAAGCTTTATGGCCAAATTGGAAAATAAATGGGTCTCGTCAAAATATTCATTTTGGCCAGAAAACTTATAGATTGATTAAAATTAACATCAACTCGTCAAAATTTTCAAAATGTTGATGTCTTTGGCCGGAAAATGTTCCCATCTTGTACGGATCCATCGAAATTTCCCCTTATAATATATTTTAAAATAATATCAATTTTTTATAGCGCATTTTCACGGATTAACCAAGCTAAATGCGCTTCACAATGTTTCATTTATTTCATCAACTTGCCATTTTAAACATAAGTTCTATTTCATACAATACCGGTCGCCTGTTTGGCGTCCTCCTTGAACCAACACCTTTTCAATATCCGACACTACCCACAGCCAGGGGCGCATTTACACCTTAGTTGAATGGCATAATGAACGTTAAGTGCATTATCCAAGGACACAACGACATGGATTTTCACCAATCACTATCACCCATTGAGATTCATACCGATATAGTTACTATATAGTGCCCTTGGTTGAGAAACTCACAACATTGCCACCCGGAAATATAACGGGCCAACACACAAAACTATGTGTAACCTTGAACGTTTATAGTATAGTTGATACAGTTTAGGGAGAACTACTCATAAACGTGGATGGCAAAAACAAAGACCTGAGTGACGTCAACTTCGTTCTATCTATAAAACGGTCTAGAGACGCTGGGTCACAAATGTGTCCCATCACATGTAAACGGTAATATGTCGGAACCGTTTAGATAGTAAAAAAATTTTTTTTTTTTAATTACAGCGTTGTGCGAATATTTTCTGCTTCATTAAAATGAAAGAGTAATACTTCTTATGGGATTATGAATTTGAATTATAGTGTTTTTTTTTCTCTGATCATTGTAAAACTCTAAACAAGAAATGAAGTGAGTAGGAAAGTGCCAGAAGACAACAGAGAATAAAAACTTCGCGGCGGCGATGGGCGCTCGAACCCGCGACCTTGGAGTTGTACCAGTAATGCGCAGGTTCGAGCTCCAATCGCCGCCGCGAAGTTTATATTTTCTGTTTGTCTTCTGGCACTTTCCTACTCACTTCATTTCTTGTTATTATCAACATAAGTGTCTGTTCCACTCACTTTTCTGTAACTTTAACACACTCAATCCTAGAGAGTTTTGGCTACATTTCAAAATTGGAAGAAATGTATTAGAAATGAGCATGTGCATAGATAGTTTTATTCAACTATCATTAGCGTATAAAAATGAAGAACATTAGCTTTGGTACTACGCATATAATTTGTCTCCCAAAAAGTGTAATTAATAGGGATGGGGTAAAAGTGACCCGGGTAAACTACGGATATAGTCGGTGTCAGGGTTGAGTGAGTTAAAGTAACTTTTCCGTCATCTGGTTAGCCCCGACCCACCGTCTTAAAATTATGGTATTATGTTGGAATACAGTAATAATTGACTAAGTCAGTGCAGGGGATTAGACAGTAAAATGTTGAGACGACTGGATGCAATAAAAAAATGTGATTTGGCAGTTTACAGCACAGAAAAGGTCCTGTTTGATGACGGTGAGGGGGGAGGTGGAAGGGCAAGGGTGAGGGGTGGGGGGGGGGGGGGGGAATTGATTTACTTCATAGATTATGTGGTCGTCCAGAAGCCACCATACTTCGATTGACTGGTCAGTGAAAACATCATCATTCCGGCTCATTTTGCTGTCTAATCCCTGCACTGACTTTGTCAATTATAAGTGAGCTGAATTAGTAGCAGGCCTTAAGGAGCGTAAGGCTTATGGAACTTATGGAGTTAGTTATTGTACTGACTTTGTATTGAATTGAGGGAGTAGCAGTCTTTAACAAATATAAGCCCCAGTGGAGTTGAAGTTTAATCCCGGTTTCCGTGACGTCAATTTCTTTTTTATATCCATCTCTAAAGATGAGACACACGTGTATCGGAATGTACCCTCCACAAGATCAATCAGACAGAATCATCAATCAAAAAGTAACATAACATCAACTTGGGGATAGAGTAGCGTAGCGGTATAGATAGTCTTTGCTGTGTACTCAAATGTACAGAGTTCGCCTCCCACCGCAAAATGCAGCACTACGGCCCACGCCTAGTTTATTCAAATCTTACCTTTGGAAGAGAACCATAAGGACAAGTTCCCCCTTGGAGATTATTAACTCACTCAACCCTAACACCGACTATATCCGTAGTTTACCCAGGTTATTACATTTTTCGGAGACAAATTATAGGCGTTGTATCAAAGCTATTGTTTTTAGATTTTACATGTTAATAATAGTTAAATAAAACTATATATTATGTACATGCTCATTTTTAATACATTTTTTCCAATTCTGAAAAGTAGCAAAAATTTCTAGGATTGAGTGAGTTAAAGGGAGTGTTATTTATTTATTTTTTTTCCTTTTAAAAAAAATAAAGATTCACTTTATTTTCATCTAGTCTACCACGGCATAATACCTTCTTGAGACGATTGGTCACATAAGATGTGTTTAGTCATATTATGGTGGAGTCAAGATCTTGTTTGTTGACCGGGGAGGGGGGTGGATGTGGGAAGGGTAATTGCTTTACTTTGTTGTCGTCGTCGTTCAGAGGCCCCCACCATACTTCGATTGATTGACCGGCCAGTGAAAACATCATCATTCCGGCCATTTTACTGTCTAATCCCTGCACTGACTTAGTTATAACTGTGCTGAATAAGTAGCAGGGCTTATGAAGTATACGGCCGATGAAGTTGGAGTTAATCCCGGTGTCTGTAGCAGCAATGGCTTTTTTCATTTGACTCTGCAGATAAGACACTCATTTTAATCGGATAGTAATCCACGATAAAGGGGGGCGAAGTGGCCTAATTGTTAAGGCATTGCAGTGTGATCCGGAAGGTCCCGGGTTCGAGCCCCGCTTCAGGTACTTTCTTTTTTGTTTTCATTGGGCAAAGTTATTATCCCCTTAATTTTCTCGTTTGGACAACATGGGTGATTCCTGTTGACATCAGACATCTTGTTTGATGGATTATCTATATTCCTTCGTGGAATGCCCGGACGATGGTATATTGTGATACCGTGGCGGAAGGGCACAATTAATCCCCGATAAATCTATAACATACAACTGCGTCTAAACCCTGTATGATTTTGTGAGTTATAAATAAGTATGTTGACTGAGTAGTAGTTCCTCAGAAGCATAATGCCTATTGAACCGGAGTTAATCCCAGTTTCCGTAGCGTTAAAGGGACATGGCTAATTTTTGCTACTCTCTTGAATAGGACGCTAATTATTATTTTTTTTTCAAGTTAAAATCAGATCTAAAATGCACATCTCTTGTGACAGCGTGGCTCAGCGGTACTGTCTTTGCTTTGTACTCAAAAGGTACCGAGTTCCACTACCCGCCTCGTTGTGTGGCCTTGAGCAAGACACCCAGCAGTAGCTCAATTTGCGAAGCTGTAATGCGGCTGACGCATGCATGGGTTATTCCAGTCTTCCCTTGGAATAGACCCTAAACACAAATTTCCCCTTGGAGATGAATAAAGGGAGAATTATTATTATTATTATTATTATTATTATTATTATTATTATTATTATTATTATTATTATTATTATTATTATTATTATTATTATTATTATTATTCCCAAAGTCGTTATGGCTCGTAAGGACTACTTAACCAGTTCACTAGCTCAATGTGGAAAGACACGTATTTTAAAAAATGGCCAGAAAAGTCGTCCTTGAAATATCAATCTTTTTAAACGACTTTCATCTTGGCACCACAAAAAGAAAGAAAAAAGAAAAGGCAACAACCCCCCCCCCCCCCCCCAAAAAAAAAAAAAAGAAAAAAAAACAAACACAAAAAAGCAACACAAAATAAACATCTCAACCCTGGGACCTCGCGAGAGCAATAAAAGCCCTTTGAAAAAGAACATTTGGTCAGAAAACTCTAAACTTATAGATCGATTAAACTGTCAGAAACTCTCATACCTAAGTCTTTTTTAAATCGATATTTGAGGGAAAAGTATTATGGGCAAATTACAAAAGAAACGTTCTATTTTCAGTGTACAGTATTGTGGTAGCATATGGGACTTGTTTTATTCGTATAGAATTGAGAACAGACTCTTGATTGGTTGAAGAAAATAGTGAAAGAGGCCAAATGCAAGGAGAAAACACGCAAGAAATTTTAATCACCAGGACATAAACTTATTACAAGCCAAAACAGTTTCCAGGTTATTTATATTCCACCTTAATAAACAAAAAAAAAACAAAAAACAAAACAAAAAAAAAAAAAACAACGCACAAAAAGAAATAATTCCCCAGCTAGCTGTTGTAAACGTAATAGTAAAATGTAAATTTTATGATGAACAGGTGTCAAGACCATTATATTCCCGTAACTTATATGGACACGAATAATTGCATAAAATAAAGCGCCGTTATGTTCAATGCCTTTATATTATGTTAGTCTTCATTATAATTGGATCTGAGCCAAAGCGTAAATAGTAC
>NC_088361.1:86465811-86483311 GCF_034508935.2 Berghia stephanieae | reverse complement strand
GGGTGCAGTCGATTTTTTTCTGAATCCCTGTCTACTCAGCAATGAATGGGTAGCTGAGTTTGTTAGATCTGGCGAAAAGTCACCATCGACCCCTCTTATCACCTCATCCACCCCCTCTTATTATAACTTCACGTCTCTCTCTTACTCTTCAATGCTCGCTGCCCTCTAATGTGTGTGTGTGTGGGGGGGGGGGGGGGGGGGGGGTAGGAGTTGCGTGTGTGTATCAACGCCACGAACAACTCGATCAACGCCTTGGGCGATGCCATTATCTCCGTTAATGGGGATAAATTTCAAATTTTATTAAATTATCGAAGTAACAATGAAGTACGGTGAGCAAATAAAGAAGGCATCACCCCTCTTCTCTAATTAGGTTACAATTTGAAATGAGTGTGACTACTCCGTGTGTTTTACTCCTGTAGGCCACGGTTTTCATCGTGTAGCGGTCTTTAACGGTTCAAGAATGAACGGACCGGTCTAGAGACCGGTCCTTGCGGTCTTCATTTCCCAAGGACCGTAGGACCGTGGTCCTTAAGCTTGCCAAGGACCGCCCCGCACTGCCTTACACCCACCAATTATGAGGTCATGCTTTGAGGCAAGCTGATTTTTTTGGGGATGGTTTTATTCTTGTCTGGCGTTGTTACATTCACACGTTTTTCAGATCTTTACCATAATATGAAACTATATATCTGCCATTTTACACAGTACAAATCCCCCTAGGTGATCTTTGTGTATAAACTATCTTACAATATCCGTTAATGCTTGCAACTAAGTACTCAATCACCCTTGGGTCGAGTGGGATAATGTGGGTAAAGTGTCCATCCAAGGACAGCCTCATGATCGGATTTTTAACGATAACTATTGTTCCTTAAAAATGTATGTACCACGTTTAACATCACCTTGGCTTTTGATAAGTGGGAACCCTGAGCCACCGGGCCTACCCTGGATGATGATAACAGCATTTATGTAGCGCATAATCCAGTAAACGTGCTCAAAGCCCACAACAAGGGGTCCCTATTCAACAGCAATACTGATCATGAAGGACAAGACATGGCGACGCCTGTTAGGCGATATTACATTCAATTTTCCGACAGAGACAACGCTGTTAACGACCAGGTACTCATTTTAGATCTGAGTATGGTAGGAGAATGCGAGCAAAGAGACTCAACTAATCGTCACTCAGAGCGGGACTCGAACCCTGGACCTTCCAGTCCCGAAGATAAGTGTCAGACCGCAAGACCACAAAGCCGCAGATCAGTGGAGGAAATTGTAAACGGAAAATTAAATCCGTAATTTTAGAGGTAACGTTTATGTCGCGTGCAGGACGAAAACAAAACACGAGGTATCAAAGTATTAGATAGAAAGTAAATTTTCGGGGATTTAAAATAGGATTTTCCCCTCCCAAGGGTTGTGCGTGAGAACAACAATTTGCATAATCTCTAGGAAGATGTCAATTTTTTACGACGTTTCGGTTGAGAGCTGTGAAGTTGTAATTCATCTTGTGTAAGGTTGGTGTGTGTCTAACACTCTCTTGCTTTTGCTTAGAATTCCTTAAGAAAAGATATTATGTGACCCAACATCTGTCACTGGTATTATAATATGTAGAGTGTATCAAATGCTGAAATGTAGCATCAGTCACTAAGGAGAGTGAGTATAGCATTTAAGCAAGATTACTCGGTGAGAAACTATGAACATAAGCATAAATTTAATTTATTTGTTTTACGAGATCAGTAAACGTGATATAATCTTATTAATAATAATGGTATTATTACACCTTTTCAAATTGTAAATTTTCTATTTAATAACCCCCCCCCCCCTTCTCTCTCTCTCTCTCTCTCTCTCTCTCTCTCTCTCTCTCTCTCTCTGTGTGTGTGTGTGTGTGTGTGTGTGTGTGTGTGACGATATAGATCTAATAACAAAAATATTGTAGTTATAGCTTGTTTAGGTGTTGAAATAGGGTGGACAAAGTTGATACTCTGTCCAAACCTAAGAGAAACTATTTCCGCATTTCTATGTAAAAGACTGTCAGCTTTATTTTTCATTGTTCAATCCAGGGAAATGACTTCAACGAAAACGTTCCACCATTTTTCAAAACAACTTAGTCTTTGTGGCGAATGTTACGACAACGATCAATTAGCACTGCCTCAAATCCACCCCTAAAAGACGAAATAGAAAAAAGCCTGAGCCTTTATGTAAGGCAATATCCACTAAACGTGCTCAAAGCGCTTTGCAAGGGATCTCTGGCCTACACCAACACTTAAACTTAAATTTATCTTTTTTTTTAATGTCCCTGTTTATTTTTTCTCTTTTTAGAAAACTTAAGTTGAACCACGGACAAATGTGCAACAATCATCAACATGAGCATATTAACCAATAGTTTATAAATGGTATAATGTAATGAACCCGGTACTTTATACCTATTTTTAAGCTTATACAATGGGGGGGGGGGGGTATCCAAGAGAATGAGTCATATTTCATAAGTTTTTTTAATCTGTTTTTTAAAAAATAATTTTTCTTTATTCTGGGAAATTCAAAAATGTAACATTAATTTTCTTTATTGTGTTCATTCCGACAAAATACAAAATACGGAACAAATTAGACCGAAAATAAAAGTCAAAGACGCTCCCTAGGTAAGACATTTTAGGAAACTTTTGAAAATATTCTTAAATAGACAGGCCTTTGAGTGATCATTGATAATGCTGAAGTACAACCGCACTATTTTTTCCTGTAAAATTATTTTCACAACATATTATAAATGATATGATTAGACCTTACACAAAAACACACTCTCTCTCACTGCACATCAAAAGTTTGATTTGAGATTGAGAGGCAAGATGGTGGCCATGTGAGTCTGGGACCTAGTAAGAGTATTGGCGCTTTGTGTTACAAATTGTCTTGATATGTAGAGCGCCTTTAAGGCTTTGTACATTCTGCGCTCTACACAAATTATTTATTACATTACATTACACAATACTTGGTTGACGAGGTCGGTTGGGTATTTTACACATTGAAAATAACAAGAAAACATATACAGACATAAACTTTTCTGAAAACGGTGTGTTATATATTATAATATAGATAAGTCATTCCTTAATCTGTTAGCTGCTGTATTTAAAAATTTGGTCAGAAAACTGGTCCTTCAAATATCGATCGATTTAAATGACCCTCATCTTGACAAAAACTCTCAAATAAAAGGGGCTTCGCGACGTCCCAGGTTTGAGAGTTTGCCAAGATGAGGGTCATTAGAATTGATCGATATTTGAAGGACCATGTGGTCTAGTGGTATGACACTCGCTTTCGGATCGGAAGGTCCTGGGTTCGAGCCTCGCGCTCGGCGCATAGTTGAGTCCTTGGAAAAGGCCCTTTACTCACATTCTCTCACAGTACTCAGGTGTAAAATGAGTACCTGGGCGTTAACAGCGTTGTCTTTGTCCGAAAAATTGTAATGTCGCCTATTTTAATTGTTGCGGTTGATCAGGGACACCTTGTAAAGCGCTTTGAGCACATTCAGTGGATATTTCGCTATATAAAGCTCAATTCAAATTTAAATTTAAGGACCAGTTTTCTGGCCAAACTTTTAAAGACGTGTTTTTCCAGAGTACGGCTATGAACTGGTTAAACGACTCGATTGGGCTCGACTGTCTGACAGAGGAAGGGAACTATTCCATTTGGTATTCTGTTGGGAGGGGCGCAGCGAGGTGGCCTATTGGTTTAGACATTGCACTGTGACCCGGAAAGTCCAGGGTTCAAGCCCCCGCTTCAGGCACTTTCGTCTTTTTTCCTTGATATCAGGCGTTGGTTTGATGGAATATCTTTATTTCTTCATGGAATGCCTAAATGACGGTAGTTAACGATGTGGCGCTGAAGGGCGTACATTTAAAAAGTATTATTCAGTTAAAGAATTGAAATCAAAATGTCATTTATAATAAGACGGAAAGAAAAATAATAGTATTATAAGGAATGACTCCAGCTTTAAAATGAAGAAACGCATTTTGCCATAGAAATATAAATGATACTTTACTTTACTAAAATAAATCAGAGGAATAGAACGGTGTTTATACAATATAACTATGAAAATCGAATGGCTAGGATAGCTCAACAAAATTATAATTGTGTATTGGAAAAAAACGCAATGGTAATTTCCATAATGTTTGGCCATTTATAGAATTTTGGTGGAATATTTTTCTTTACATAATGTTTGACAATTTCATAGAGAGAATACAAATCTATCTGGAAAATACCTCTGGCAATTGTGCATCTTTCTAAACCTTCATTATAGCATCGATGTTCTATTATTGGATTCAAATTATTGGTTGAACTTTTGGTTGAAGTTACCATCAACGTATCTGCATTTAGACAAAAGATCAATCTTTGCGCCGTATTCCTCACAAAAACTAGAGATGCATGAATGGACCAATAAGATGGAGAGAAAAATAAAGTGAATAAATCTGACTCATATACACTCAAAACAAACAACGTTTCGGCCCTTAGCCTTCGTCAGGAGACAAACAACAAAACACATAAATTTAAGGTAACGAAAATCACATTATGTCAAATGTGGAAACAATGTAAATGTATGGAGAGTGTGTTGGATGTGGATGCAAGAAGAGACGCAAGAGAAGGGAGAGGGGGATAAATGGAGAGAGAGAGGATGAGAGAGAGAGAGAGAGAGAGAGAGAGAGAGGTGTAAGTTGATGTGAGTGGTCGGTCTAAGACATGTTGAAGGAGTTAATGTGTAGGTATGTATTTGGGTAGAGATGAAGATGTAGGAAAAGATGAGAAAGAATATTTGAGATTTTAACGTAATTTGAAGAGAATTAATATAGGGAACCAGAAAAGAAAGGGAAAAGAAATATATTTGAAAATTACATTTATTTTATGTTGGTGACGTTAAGGGTAAATTCATATATATTTATTTTCTCTTTCTTTTTGTTTTGTGTTGTTTCCTTATACACGAGTCACATTTACTCACTTCATTTTTCTCTCCATTCCTCACAAAAGTCTTTAAATATGGCGATTAGTTTTTATTATATATATGTCACATATTGGAAAATTCAAATTATCAAGTATATGTTTTATAGATGGATTGCGGTTGACATATGAATTCTGTTTGTTGTGTTCTTGCTAGTTGCAGACGAGTTCGTTTTTCACTAGATCTGCCAACTTTAATTAGCGGTTGTCACTCCATCTAATATATGATTAAAAGATAGAAAAATAAACATTTATGTAACGCATTTCTACGGGTTTATAAGTCTCATAACACATAGACATTCCCAATTTATTCCCCTAACAAATGTAACCGAAATTCTATTTTACATTTTGTTTAAAAGAAAATATCCCTGCAATATTCGTCACTGGCTTTAGCAAGGTACTAATTCACACCTCCGTCAAGTGGAACAATGTGTGTCAAGTACCTTTCCCAAGGATACAGCAAGGACTAGGGTATGCCTAATATTTCTTGGTAGAAAGACCTTGTTATCACCGAACTCAATTCTGCATTTGATATCAGCTGCACATAACAGTTATATTCCGAGAAATATACCCAGAATTGAAGAGGTTTAGGAAAAGGAAAGCGGTGACATGTGGTAGCAGAGATGTCCACTGGGAAGATAGCATCTTAGAGTGTTTGTTGGGAACAGAAGATCGACGAACATTTTTAGGATCAGATCGGATTCTGGAGTGTGCTTCGAGACTGAAAAAAAAACTGGAATAGATATGTTAGGACCTTGAAATCAAGGCAAAAATGTGGGAAGAGGGTGGTTGAAGCAAGAGGAACATAGGAAGAAAGGGGAAAAAAACAGCGGACTGTGTCTAAGAGAACAGTGGAATTTGTCAGAAATGAAATATTGAGTGTCTTGGAAAATGGAGAACATGAGATGTGTTGGGAATAAAGAGAACACCAGACTCTGTTGCAAGTAAAGAGAACATCGAAATGTGTATGAAATAAAAAGAACAACACCATCTTTTGGGAATAAAGAGAATACCGGAATGTGTTTGGAATAAAGAGAACACCAGGACGTGTTTGAAATAAAGAGAACACCATTATGTGTTTGGAATAAACATAACACCAGAATGTATTTTGAATAAAAAGAACTATAGCATCTACTAAAAATTAAGAGAACATCAGAATGTGTTTGGAAAAAAAGAGAACACAAGAATGTGTTTGGAAATAGTGAACGCCAGAATGTGATGGGATTAGGGAAAAAAACACCAGAAAGTGTTTGGAATAAACAGAACATCAGAATGTGTTTGGGATAAAGAGAACACCTGAATATGTAGGGGATAGTGAGTACCAAAAATGCACATAGAGACCAGTTGAGTGCAGAGGGAACATGGAATGACGTTACGAATCAGCATTAGTCTTCAATCACGTTTCCGACCAACATCTATTTCTGTCATCTGATAACATCTACATAATATTTCTAACATCACTGGGTAAAGGTGAGATGTAATAAACTATTGGTAGATGAATAAACCATTTTCATAAGCACTGGTAAACATAATCAGGTTATAATAAGGAAACTATCATGGTTTGGACACTTGGTCAGACATTTCTGCTTGTGCAAGATAGTTATGTAAGGCACGGTCCCAGGTCAATGGATAATAAAAAGACAAAAGTAAATGTGATTGGGCAACTTCAAGTAATGGACAGGTTTGATTTTATACGAGCTGATAGCCTGGCTAATCACCGTGATGAGTGGCACCAGATTGTGAAGGCAAAGTCACCTCCGATTAATATCTGGTCGTAGGAATGAGTGGGTGAGTGCGTGAGTAAATGATTAAGTTCCATTGTGTAAAATTTGAAAGTACACTTATTTCTAGTCATGACTATGATCATAAATATCATTTTGTACAGCCAATTCAAAAACTTTAGTAAAATATTTTTAGTCAATGATTTTCAAAGTTATTGATTGTTGACTAATTTGAAGTGGAGCATTTCCGATACCGTCAGAGTCCGATATATCTGGATTGGTACTATACGAATGGGTCCAGTCCAAATGGTTGAAATTGAATCATGGATAAACAGACACAATTATCAAGACATAAAGATATAAGATTAAATAAACTACCTTTCTAGTATTGATAGCACGGGCTTAAATAAAATTCTCAATTGTTCTGCCCGTCAGATCAATCGTATCGTCACACAAATCTATGTGTAACCTTAACGGTTATAGCACGATTGACTGAATTAAGCGAGAGCCAATCCTCTAAGTGATGTCTAAAACAAATTTAAAAAAAAAGAATAAAGTGAAGTTATCGGCATTCATTCTATCGACAAGATAAGTTCAGTTGATTGACGTCAAAGCACAGACTTGGAAGGGCTGTAGACAGGCTTGTTTGCATGGGCTTAATTTAAATAGCTCAGATCAGCGAGGGTGGACGTAAGGATGGTTAATTGCTATGGTCACAGTAGCATTAATCTTTTTACGGTTATATATCCGTATAGAGGTCCATACGTATGGCTACTTATTATAATAAATTGTATTATATTTTCTAATCACTAATATAGCAAGGGAAAACAAATTGTTGAATCATGTACGATTAGGTTATATTACTGTGCGGCTATAATGTGGTCTAGTGGTATGACACTCGCTTTCGGATCAGAATGTCCTGGATGCGAACCTCCCTCGGCGCATAGTTGAGTCCTTGGAAAAGGCACTTTACTCACATTCTCTCTCCGTATTCATGTGAAAAATGAGTGCATGGCAGTTAACAGCGTTGTCTCTGTCGGAAAAAAAATGTAATATCGCCTAACAGGCGTCATGTCCCGTCCTAAATGTATAACATTTTAAACTAAGTGTTGCTGTTGGCCAGAGGACCCCACGTAAAGCACTTTGAGCACTGTTAGTGAATATTGCGCTATATAAAAGCTCAATTACTTAAGTTACCCCCCCCCCCCTTCAAACCAATTAAGGTTAAGCATCATTAATCATAATAATACTGTATTTCAAATAGGACTTGTGTAAAGCTTTAGCCCGTAATAACAGGGTCAGAGGGCTTAAATAAATTATAATTGCTTCCTATTTGTTGAAAGTAATCTATAACTAGTGATAACAATATATTGATACTACCGGTACATGGAGGTATAATTTATTTATTGGTATAAACATATGGCAGTGTCACATATTGCATTTTCTCGTTGATCTACTCCAGACCGAATAGACAGGATATAAGACAAGGCGAGACGCCGAAACTTAACATTCTCATTGTCTCGACATGATATAAATAAACAAGCAAACCCCTTACATCTTCGATGTAAACACGCATCTAACGGTCAAAACAAAATAACAAAGAGTAGAGTAACATCAACTTCATTTATATTTTTATTTATTGTAAACAACCAGGAATATTTGTCCGAGCGAGATAGCGGGGGTGGCTCTATAAAGAATTTTGATTGGACAAATATCTACTGGTTAGCATTCTTAGTTTTTCCCATCTCTCTCTCTCTCTCTCTCTCTCTCTCTCACTCTCTCTCACACACACACATTCTCTCTTTCTCTCTCTCTTTTTCTCTCCCCTGTCTTCTCCCATCCCGTCTCTCTGTTGTTTGTGGTTGTGTGTGTGTCTGTGTGTGTGTGTGTGTGTGTGCAAGAGAGAGAGAGAGAGAGAGAGAGAGAGAGAGAGAGGGGGAGAGAGAGAGAGGGAGAGAGGCAAAGATATATATATATATATATATATATATATATATATATATATTATCCAGACTATAAAAGTTCATGGTTATACAGAGTTTTGTGTGTTGGTCCGTTATTCTATATGGCAATTTTATGAGCTTCTTAGCCAATGCATACTATCTATATAACGCACCGACACACAAAACAATGTGTAACCTTAAACGTTTATAGTCTGATTAATATAATTTAGCATTAACTACTCATAAAAAAAATGGCTGGCCAAAAACAATGACAAAGAGCATAGTGATGTCTATTTCGTTCTATTTATAGTAGGAGAAGAAAGTACACAAAGTGAGTAGAGTTCTTGGATATGTACTGAACCTACGAGTTTAGGTAAAATAATCACAACATCAGCAAAAGGATATAACGTCCCATCACACAAAACTGTGTGTAATCTTAAACGCTAAAAATTCGATTTATATAATTTAATGAGAAATAATCACCAAAATGGCTGTCTAAAAATAATAACAAAGAGCTGAGTGACGTCAATTTTGTTTCTTGTGTAGATAGTTCGAAGTTGACGTCACTCAGGCCTTTGTTATTGTTTTTTACCATCCGCGTTTATGAGTAATTCTCACTAAACTGTATTAACCAGACTATAAACGATCATGGTTACACACAGTTTTGTGTGTTGGCCAGTTACACTTCCGGATGGCAATGTTGTAAGCTTCTTAGCCAAGTGCATACTATCTATAGATCTCTGTTTGTAATCAGTGTTAAATTTCAACGCATCACAACACAATGCTGTGCTTTCGCTTTCTGTTTAAAATAGTGTCGTAAATCTAGGGATCGAATAAAATTGAATTAACATCTTTATACGGTTATTGTAAAGTCGACTTAAATCGAAAAAAAATCTCGGCGCCTGCATCGGATGATTAAAAATAGTAACGAACTGGCAAATTTTCATAGAATTAGTCTGGTTTTCTCTGTAGTCGACACACACATACACAGACAGACAGACAAACTTGCTCTTTCTTTTATTAATATAGATAGAATGAAGTTGACGTCACTCAGATCTTTGTTATTGCTTATTGCCATCCGCGTTTATGAGTAAATCTCACTAAACTGTATTAATCAGACTATAATCGTTCAAGGTTAGACATAGTTTTGTGTGTTGGTCCATTATATTTCCGGGTGGCAATTTTGTGAGCTTCTTAGCCAAGCGAATTCTATCTATTGACAGTATGCGCTGGCTAAGAAGCTCACAACATTGCCATCCGGAAGTATAACCGACCAACACACAAAACTCTGTGTAACCATGATCTTTTATAGTCTGGATAATACAGTTAAGTGAGAATCACTCATTAACGTGAATGGCAAAAATCAACAACAAAGACCCGAGTGACGTCAATTTCATTCTATATATAGACAAGCAAACCGTAGCCATGGTTAACTTTAAGTATGACACTAACCAAAAAAATGACGTCAAAAGACAAGTCTTTGGCCACAAAAGAAAACAAATCGCGAGTTATATTCAATAGGTCAACCAATGGAATCACTTGTTTCCTTGAGCTCTACTAACGACCACTCACTAGACGGTGCAAAAACCTTAAAAATGACGTCAAAATATAAGTCCTTCTGGGTACTAGTGTCAGGCTTTGGATAGTATGCGCTTGGCTAAGAAGCTCACAACATTGCCACCCGGAAGTATAACGGACCAACACACAAACCTATGTGTAACCATGAACTTTTATTGTTTCGTTAACACAGTTTAGTGAGAATTCCTCATAAACGAAGATGGTAAAAACAATAAAAAAGACCCGAGTGACGTCAGCTTCATTCTATCTATAAGTTAACGATGGCTACTCTAGAACCCACTAGGACTTATATTTTGACGTCATTTTTTTAGGTTCTTGTTCCGTCTGGTGAGTTGTCGTTAGTAGGGCTCAAGGAAACAATTGATTCCATTAGTTGACCTATTGAATACAACTTATGATTTGTTTTCTTTTGTGGCCAAAGACTTGTCTTTTGACGTAATTTTTTTTGTCAGTGCCAGGCTAAAAGTAAACGATAGCTTCGAGCAAACCCCCTACATCTACAATGTAAACAACGCACTTAACAGTCTAAAAAATAACAAAGAGCAGAGAACATTAAATAAGGAAATGGATGAAGTTGATGTTAAACGACCAGAAATATATTAATTTGTCTGAGCGAGATAGCGGGGGTGGCTCTATCCCGTATTTTGATCGGGCAAATACTCACTGGTTAGCATTCCATTCTTAGTCTTTCCCTTCTCATCTTACCTATATATATATATATATATATATATATATATATATATATATATATATATATATATATATATATATATATATATATATATATCTCGCTCCATTCTTCTTTTTCTTCTTCTTCTTCTTCTTCTTCTTCTTCTTCTTCTTCTTCTTCTTCTTCTTCTTCTTCTTCTTCTTCTTCTTCTTCTTCTTCTTCTTCTTCTTCTTCTTTTTCTCTCCCCCCCCCTCTCTATCTGCCGTGTGTGAGTGTGTGTGCAGAAGGTTGAAAGAGAGAAAGAGAGAGAGAGAGAGAGAGAGAGAGAGAGAGAGAGAGAGAGAGAGAGAGAGAGAGAGAGAGAGATAAACACTGATATTCATGAATGTAATGAAAGAGAACCGGCAGGTATAAATGTAATACGTTTAAGTAATATACTCACAACATCTGCCCGCCAATAATAAATTCTACCAACACACATAACTATAGATATAAATAAGATGATGTCACTCGGTCTTTATTATTGTTTTTTGCCATCCATGTTTATGAGTAATTCTCACTAAACTGTATTAACCAGACTATATACGATCAAGGGTACACATAGTTGTGTGTGTTTTACTTCCGGATGGTAATGTTGTGAGCTTATTTGCCAAACAAACATTATCTATAGATAGTATGAAGTTAACGTCACTCGGGTCTTTGTTATTGCTTTTTGCCATCCGCGTTTGTGAGTAATTCTCACTAAACCGTATTAACCTGACTATAAACGTTCATGGTAACACACAGTTTTGTGTGGTTGACGGTTATACTTCCGGATGGCAATGTTTAGAGCTTCTTTGCCAAGCGCATACTATCTATACAACTTATTGAGAGTTCATGTATATGTATTGGTGATATGTGTTTAGATAAAATAATCACAATATTCGCCAGCCGGATATACTTAACAACACACGAAACTGTGTGTAAAATTGAAAGTTCATAATCTGATAGATATGATTTTTAATTGATTGATAGAATTTAGTGAGAACAACCCAGAAAGATGGCTGGCTAAAAACAATAACTAAAAGCTGAGTGTCGTCGATTTTGGTCTTTCTATAGATAGAATGCACTTGGCTTAGAAGCTGATAACATTGCCATCCGGAAGTATAACTGTGTGTAACCATGATCGTTTCGAGTCAGGTTTATACAGTTTAGTGAGAATTACTCATAAACGCGGATGGCAAAAAACAATAACAAAGACCTGGGTGACGTCAACTTCGAACTATCTATAGATAGTGTCTGCGCTTGGCCAAGAAGCTCACAACATTGCCATCCGGAAGTATAACGGACCAACACACAAAACTATGTGTAACCATGAACCTTTGTAATATGGTTAATACAGTTTGGTGAGAATTACTTATTAACCTGGATGGCAAAAAAAAAAAAAAAAAAAAAAAATAATAACAAAGAGCCGAGTGACGTCAATTTCAGTCTATCTATCGATCTCTCTTTGTAATCAGTGTTAAATTTCAACCCATCAAAACATAATGCTGTGCTTTCGCAATTTGTTTAAAATGTCGTAAACTTAGGGATCGAATAAAAGTGTTTTGACCTCGTTATATGGCCATTGTAATATCGACCTAAATCGTATAAATGTCGACGTCCTGCATCAGACGGATAAAAATGTTAACGAACTGGTTAATTTTTATAACACACACACACACACACACACACACATATATATATATATATATATATATATATATATATATATATATATATATATAGAGAGAGAGAGAGAGAGAGAGAGAGATAGAGAGAGGGAGAGAGAGAGTGTGCGTAAGAGAAAGAGAGAGAGAGCGGGAGAAAGATAAGTAGAAAGATCATTCGCTCGATAGATAAACACGAAGAAGAAGATAGAGAGATAGAGGGAGAGAGAGGGAGAGAGAGAGAGAGAGAGAGAGAGAGAGAGAGAGAGAGGGATGAATAGATATATATATAAAATTATACAAGAGGAATGCTTCACTTCTTTAATAAAGCGGATGCTTGAAACACTATTATAGAAGTTGAACAAAATTACACTTGAATCATTTTATAGATATATAGATAGAGAAAGAGAGAAAGAGAGAAAGAGAGAAAGAGAGAGAGAGAGAGAGAGAGAGAGAGAGAGAGAGATAGGGATGAAAAGATATATATAAAATTATACAAGAGGAATGCTTCACTTCTTTAATAAAGCGGATGCTTGAAACACTATTATAGAAGTTGAACAAAATTACACTTGAATCATTTTATAGATATATAGATAGAGAAAGAGAGAAAGAGAGAAAGAGAGAAAGAGAGAGAGAGAGAGAGAGAGAGAGAGAGAGAGAGAGAGAGAGTATGTATTTGTGTGTGTGTGTGTGTGTGTGTGTGTGTGTGTGTGTGTGTGTACTTGTCGTAAACCCAGTCTTCTGTTTTAAGCCTCTCTGTTTCCAGTATAGTTAAAGTTAATGCAACCTATAGAACCTTATTCATTGAAGCAGCGACCTTCGACCCATACTTACTTGTAAACGAATCAGGCAGGCTATTTAGCATACACAATTAGATGCCTTTTCCCTCAAGATCATGCAAAGGATTTTAAAGATTACTTCGAACAAGTAGGCGTTTGAGACCGGTATTAAAAGGTAAAGCTGATTGGACGTGGTCCTATGGGCTCTAACTAATTTAGAGTTCCTCATGACCCATCTCATTATACATATAGATAGTATGCGCTTGGCTAAGAAGCTCACATCAGTGCCGTCCGGAAGTATATCGGACCAACACACACCACTATGTGTAACCTTAAACGTTTATAGTCTGGTTAATACAGTTTAGTGAGAATTGCTCATAAACGTGGATGGCAAAAAGCAATTACAATGACTTGAGTGACGTCAACCTCGTTCTATCTTTAAGGAGTTGAGGTTCATATGCTTCTCAAATTGTTCGTAAGAACTAGCCACTGGATGGAGAAAAAAATCGTCCAAAAAAACCCCCCAAAAACTCAGTCTGACTAAACTGGAGATCGAACCTCAGACCTTCTGATTGCCAGCCAGTGCTATTACTAACCTCTGTGCTGTAATGGTAACACGTCTGACCGGTACTTAAGATGTATGAGGTACGATCCCCTCTGCCGTGCTCTGGAAAACCCCATATTATTTTAAAATTTGGCCAGAAATCTCGTCCTTCTAATATCGATCGATTTAAATGACCCCAATGTTGAAAAAAACCAAAAACAAAACATCTCAAACTTGGGACTTCGAGAAGTCCAAAGTTGAGAGTGTTTTTTGTCCAAGATGGGGTTCATTTAAATCGATCGATATTAGAAGGACGAGTTCTCTGGCCAAATTTTAAAATATGGGGTTTTCCGGAGTACGGCAGTTCTGTCGAAGCAGGCTGAATTTTTAGGACTATTGATTTTTCTTGTATTTTTTTTTCTGATTCGTCTGACACTGTAGCATTCATATCTTTTTCAGATGTTCATATAAAATCAACCAAAGTCTCATATTATTTTTTCGCATCCGAGTTCTCTTCTTCACGACACATCAGATTATCTTTTCAATTCCACGAGACAGCCATTAAACTGGGTCTAATTGAAATCTATCAAAGGCTTCCATTTTATGATTTCTATTATTTCTTCGAGCAGCTTGAAGCAAACGTAGTTAGTTTCACGGTTCGGAATATGGGATTTATTCTGTCTTCTTCCTCTTCGTGGATCTAAAAACTTAGATAAAAAGTCTTTTAAAAAGCGGTCATAACATTTTAGAAAGATAGCTTTGTGTAGAATAAATTGAGCAAACGTCAATTCACTCGGCCTAGTACACGTTACCCAATATGAGTACTCCTATTTACTCTTGTGCGGCTATGTGGTATTGTGACATGATACTTACGGATCGGAAGGTCCTGGGTTCGAACCTCGCTCGGCGCATAGTTGAGTCCTTGGAAAAGACTCTAGAAAAGACTCTTTACTCACATTCTCTCACCACACTCAGGTGTAAAATGAGTACATGGCCGTTAACAGCGTTGTCTCTGTCGAAAAAAAAAATTGTATTATCGCCTGATAGGCGTCATGTCATGTCTCATTCTACATGTTACGTGTTGCTGTTGGTCAGGGACCTATGCAAAGCGCTTTGAGCACGTTTAGTGGATATTGCGCTATATTAAAGCTCAATTTAATTTTTTTTTCATACATCATCAAATCAGACCACGGAAAACAACCACAACCACACCAACTTGACATCACCATTCTACCGTACTCCGAAAAAAAAAAACAACAAAAAAACAGCAACACATTTTGTTTACAAATTTGCCGAAAAACTCATTCAAAAATTGATCAATTAAATTGGCCCTCATCTTGTGACAAGATGAGGAGCATTTTCCCAGATTTGAGTTGTTTTTGACAAGATAAGGGTAATTTTAATCGGTCGGTTGAGATTTGAAGGACTAGTTTTCTGACCAAAACTTTTAAAATGCCATTTTATAGAATACAGTAGCATTTGAGTCTGATCCGGAAACAGCCCCAGTTACTCTCCTTCCCGGAGAAATGGAATAACACCGGAAACGATTATATGATTTCTTCTGCTATCAAGTTGTCTCTGTTTTGGAGTTCGAGTGGTGACTCCCGACAGACGGGAATCCGACTGTATAAAACCAACTGAGTATATCCATACGAGCGGCTCCTGCCGAGATCGCGAGCGTTGGGTTGCGTGAAAAACTATGTGAATTCGCGTGCGTCGCGTCCCCTCGCGTGCGCCGCTCGCATCAGTAACGACAGGTTGTCAAAGTCTACCCACCGACCGAATAATAACAATATTATTATTATCATGAGAGTGTATGAGAGAGATGCAACTTTTCGTAAACAAACATCGTAAATTGGCAGGTTGGAAATAATAGAGGATTGTAACCGTTAACAGATAAAAACCTATTGTATGTCAACTGGTCTTATCTCGTTCATTGCATATTTGTACTGCTTTGTCGCTCGCGTTATGGGAATTGATCGTAATGATAAACTGTCGTCAACTATTATCTCTTCCTTTTTCAAAGTGTCAACGACTATTATAGGATTATCTTAATTAAATTCTAAGAGCTAAGCATTTGATTCGATTTTTTATTTTATTTTGAACAAACTGTGAAGGTAATCTTTAAGTTAAAGATCCATAAGAGATTGTGTAAGCAGTTACATTTAGATTTCACATGGATTAATTTGTTTTCAAAGGATACTACGTGACGCTACAATTTACACGATATTACATTGGTTTATTTCCACAACAAACTCATTCGGGATGAAGTTTGTTTATTCTTGAACCTGAATAATCATTTATCGTTTGATTAATTCGTATTTCAAGAATTACACTGATTAAGAAATCTGTGACCAAATCTTCTGGAATAATGTCATCTTTTACCTTTTCAAGGTTGGTGTCTTGTATTTTAATTTTTTTTTTTTCATTTTCTGCTTTGACAAAACTTTCGAAATATTTTTCTTCCTCTTCCATCTCTGCATCCTCATCCACTTCTTGTTTTTCTTCTTCTTGTTCTTCTTCTTCTTCTTCTTCTTCTTCTCTTCTTCTTCTTCTTCTTCTTCTTCTTCTTCTTCTTCTTCTTCTTCTTCTTCTTCTTCTTCCTCTTCTTCTTCTTCTTCTTCTTCTTCTTCTTCTTCTTCTTCTTCTTCTTCTTCTTCTTCTTCTTCTTCTTCTTCTTCTTCTTCTTCTTCTTCTTCTTCTTCTTCTTCTTCTTCTTCTTCTTCTTCTTCTTCTTCTTCTTCTTCTTCTTCTTCTTCTTCTTCTTCTTCTTCTTCTTCTTCTTCTTCTTCTTCTTCGTCTCGCTCTTATCCTAGACCTCTTCTTTCTCTCACTGGTCTTCCTCTTCGTCCTCCTTTTGTTATCCCCATCGTCTCCTCCCCCTCTTACTCCTCTTCTCCTCCTCCTCCTCCTCATGATCCTTCACCTTCCTTCTTCTTTCCTCTCATACATTATATGTCTTCATTATTAAAGACCTCATATACTCCCGGTTTACTCTCAGTCTTCATTCATCATTAACTCTTACTCCACCCCCCCCCCCGGCCCGCCCACTTCCTCTTTCTATAAATTTTCCCCCATTCAACTTCCTCAATTTACTCTACACATATAATATGTATAAACTCACTTTGACAACATGGGTGATTCCTGTTGACATCAGACATCTTGTTTGACGAGTTATCTATATTCCTTCGTGGAATGCCTAGGCGACGATATCTTATGATATCGCGGCGCAAAAGGCATAACGTAACGTAACGTATATAATATGGGGTTGCTAGGTAAATACAATTCTAAAAATACAACTTATAAGGGATGTTTAAATAAACATAGAGGTGTAACCTTTGTATAGCATACTCAGTAGCTATTAGCTGTAGATGGTAAAAATTAGTACAAAAATAAATATAACACCTTCAAAATATTTTTTGAAAATATCATAGAGAGAATGTTTCAGACTCAAACCCCTTCTCCAGCCAATAACAAAATCTGATATAAAAGTCAACAAATCATTTTGTTTATTCTGTTTTATCTGATTTTTAATGCCTTAAGAAGGAATTTGAGCCCCAAACATTACCGTGTTTGGTGAGGGTTTTATTTTTTCCTTTGTGAAGCTGT
>NC_088361.1:86450811-86463311 GCF_034508935.2 Berghia stephanieae | reverse complement strand
CCTCTACGTTGCCATATCTTTACTTATACATATACACGCATCTCCAAGCCCTCTCTGCTTAGTTGTTACACCACTTTCCCAGCTAATATCAGTCATTTTAAAATCGACATTCCCTGCCTACAATTATTATGCATATCATTATTGTTTGCTATTCCCATTTCACCCCATTCATAAAATAACACGATGCAATTATCACTGATGCCTATTTTCGCCATACGCAACGTTATTGAAAATTCAATAATTCTTACTTTTATATTTAAACAAACAAAAAACAAACGTACAAGGAAGTATTTGTAATAAGGGGAATTTGCATTCATTACATTTAATATAAAGCTGACAGTTTTTTATTTACTCTGCCAAAAATCAATATTTTATTCTGTCATTTTGTTTTATTCTCTAGTGTTTAATTAGGGTTTAAAATCAATGGGCCTCATCAGTAGTCGGAATTGGCTTTTGCATTCCAGTATGTCAGTCACTCTATGTAATTAAAACAAATTTAAAAAAGTGGTTACTTTAACTAGTTTACTGGCGTACTCTGGGAAAAGAAAACTCGAATTAAAACTTGGTCAGAAAACATGTCCTTCATAATATTATAAAGATTTAATTGACCCTTGTGTTGGAAAAATCTCTCAAAACTGAGATCCCGCAAACTGTGTATCTGAGAATAGTTGCGCATTATCAAAGCATTTCATTTTCTTGTTTTAACCCGTGTTTCATCTATTCCAAAAATGGTTAAACTAACAAAGTTTGACCGTGGTCGTGCTCAAGGAATTATTTCCGCTGGATTATCAATTCCTATAGCTGGATTGCAATTTAATCTTTGTCGTAGAGCTGTGCTGTTTAAACTGAATCTGCATCAGCAAAAGACCGACCAAGATGATCGTCCAAGGACTACAACTCCTTGCATATGTGGCCTCCAATAGTGTTTAGTTGATTTGTCCTTAAATTATCTGGCTACTTCTTATATTGTTTACTTTCTGGTTTCCTACTTCCGATTGGAGTAATATTCACTTTCTCTTTGATTAAACTTTTAATATTATCTTTCACTTGTCGTGAGCAATCCGTTCTTTTTAACAAAGTAAGATCGTAACATTTTACCATCTTACACAGAGACAGTGCGATTGTCAATTGTTACGCTCAAAACCTATTAATTTATGAGTCGTAGTAGCACACGAGTATATCGATTTGCTGGAGTGTCTCGTCAAATCGTTTTAAATCTCTCCTTACCACCTGCCATTTTCAGGATTTTCCCCAAAAACTTCACACCCAACTAACACACAAATATATTTTTATCACTCAAACACCATAGCAGTAAGTTGTTGCGATACATAATTTCTTTAGCAAGACGTGCTCTACAACACACTGTTCATTTTCTTTACATTTTATTATGTACAAAAGAAATTTAAATAAGAAACATGTTGGTTGTATCGTAACGAATGTGACGATTTTCCTATAATTGGTAAGGAGATGGTTAAGCCGTTTACGGAATCTTGGAATTCTTCCATATACCATTCCAGGTAACATTCTTCTTACTCTAGTGCACTTAAAAAATCGCATGGGCAGGAACATCTCACATTACCACAGAGGAACTGAAATAATGCTCTCTGTACTTACAATCAATGTTCTGAGATGACCCTCAAGATCTCCTGACTTGAATCTAATCGAACATTATTGAGGTGAGCTTGATAGTAGGATAAGGAATATACCACGCCCACCGCAAAATGCCAAGAACTTGGGAGTTGCTCTGCAGCAAAACTGGCAAGAAATTCCCTAGAGAACAATCCGTAACTATACAAGTCAATGAACCGCCGATCTGCATCTGCAATTCAAGTTGTCGGGAGTTCCGCCGCATGTTGATCAAACTGTAAAACGGTTATCTACCAGGTCAGTTATCTCCCTTGACATAGCTGATTGGTATTGTGTTAATTTGTGTTTTATTCAACGGTCTATACCAAATTCCAACGAAAACAAATATAAGTTAAAAGAGATATTTAACTTTTATTAAGGTGTGACTCAGTTTTTGAAAAACCGTAGATCAATAGTTCATTAGATACTTTTAATGTACATCTGAGTCCATTATCTCCTACATGCTATTATATTGTGATAACCCTCCGTAACAGCTTTATGATTATATGTACATGAATAAATTTACCTTTCTTATCAGATTGTTGTCTTGTCTACCCCTTTATGTTGAGTGTATTGTTTACTTTTTGTATACATTAAGCTTGATGCGATGCAAGGGAAAACCTCAAGCTTTTTGTTTATTGTGTAACAACTAATCTCCTTATCATGAGCGAGATGGTATATAAAGCACAGCATTTTCACAAACAGTACCAGGGCCGACGTATACATATGGCGGTCTGACATCCGATTCCACTTATGGGCCTAGTTTAACATTGTTGCAATGGATAATATTTTGCGTTATTCTTTCAGATTTTCATTACAACAATGAGCCCATAAGGAATTGGGTTATCAGACCTGCAAATAAGTGCATCTCGACCAGGAACGATATCAGCATCTTTAGTTTTTCTCCTTGAGTCAGTCCCTATTGCTCACATTTGCTGCACTGCGCTGCTACTGATGTCATGGGGAACTACCTCAATGAAATAAATCCACGAGGATGAGTTACGGGTTATATTTTTATTTATTTCTTGTGGTATGACAGTCGACTACTGACCTTAGTTCCCGCATCAGGTTACGCAGTGGCGGCTCATAGTTGAGTCTTTGGACAATACTTTTTAATCACAATACATCATCATCATTGACTTTTTCACCCTGGGTCAGGATATAAGCCACAGACAAACAGTTTGCATTCTATCCCGAGCTAATTTTTTTTATCTTGTTCCATGTTTTATCACTTCTCTGTATATCAGCTTAAAATCTGCCGTTGCAGAAGCTCTTCGGTCGCCCAAGCTGAAAAAAGGAATAGATTGTCCGCCTGTGTTTCTGTAACAATTTGAGTTTTACGGAAGGGGTGTTAACCCTTCGACAACCCCAACCTGGAGGACCAGGCGACTCAAAAAGAGAGAGTCACACACCAATAGTCGTCTTTTACGACCAGCTGGCTTGGCGTTGGGATATTCTTGCAACCTCTCAGCTGAGGGACTCTGGACACTACACGGCGGGTCTCGCAATACACAGATGTAAAAATCATTGACTGATCGGTAAAAGCATTGCCTATGTTTTGAATCACGCAACTGAGTCTGTGACACAAGTGATGGTAGATCGAATACGAATTCAGAAAAGTGAGTGGAGCAAGCACTTATGTTGATAATAACAAGAAGTGAGAAGTGAATAGGTAAAAACCGGAAAAAATAGAGAGTAAACACTTTTCATCTGTGAGGAGTTGGATCCAGGACCTGACTGATCCGGCGTAACAGTCTTGGGTCTTGGGTTCAACTCTCCATTGCCGCAAAAGTATTTAGCATCTGTTGTGTTCTGTCACTTATCCGCTCACATAATTTCATGTCATAGATCGAATATGGGAACGTTTGCGTCGCTGTCCCCAAACTACACTGAATTTACATTTTTTTCAGATCTTTATGTTTTGAATTAAAATTCCTAATTTTTTGTATAATGTACAAATAACCGTTTGTTCGTTTTTTTTTGTGTGTGTGTTTTAAAAAAAAAATCTATTCAATTTTTTTCTATTTTTCAATTCAATGATACAAACCCCAACAGGAATTTCGAATCACCTTATAATTGCCTTTTCACAATTAAGGTCAATTGGAATTTCAAATTTCTCCTTTTAGCATCTGCATCATCCCGACATAAAATCGGGATTTTAAGCGATAGTCACATATTCTTTTACTTACCACTGTGTTAAAAGCGTTGAAAACGTACGGTTTAAGGGAACGAGGGGCGGGTTGAATACTTCTTAACCATGTAATTGCCGTACTCTTGAATCAGTCGTATTATAATTTTGGCAAGTAAAGTCGTCCTTCAAAAATATAAATCGATTCAAATGACTTCATTTGGACAAAAACTCTCAAATCCAAGATGAGAATCATTTAAATCGATCGATATTTGAAGGACGAGTTTTCTAGCTAAATTATTAAATACGTGTTTTTCCAGAGTATGACAGTTAGCTGGTTAAAAACCCTCATCGAACTCAACTGTCTGAGTGCAAGTCATAGGGGGTAAAGATTGTTTATAATTCACATTTACATCATTCCGATAAACCTGAGAGGAATAGCTGTCTGTTTGTATCTAAGCTTGACACGAGCAATAGAATGATTCCCTGCATCAACATTCCATCTTCAGCTGACCAATGCCCATGGGAGAGGGAGCACAAGTAGTTTACCTTTAGTTTCCTCGCTTCCAATTCGTAGAGTAAACATCCACCAGCAGTTTGGTGTCACTCTTCTAACTGATGTTAGTTTTGTTGATTTTACTTACTTAGTTACTTACTTAAGTCTTGATTCCTTGTGGGACATAAGGCCGCTACAATACTCTTACATCTGACTCGGTTTTTGGAGGTCTTCTTTATCCGGGCCCAGGTTTGTCCGGCTGCCTTCAACTCGGTCTCAATGCGTCGTCGCCATGTTTGCTTTGGTCGACCAACCCTCCTTGTTGGTTTTACCACCTTAGATTGTCGTGCCCTGTCAGAACACTTTTTTTCTAATATAATACTTACAAGGCGAGACGTTAGAAAACGGAGTATTAGTTCGGCATGAGAATAATGACGAACTGTGAATTTTAAGCTTAATTTATAAAATTTGAGTTAAAATAGATTTTGATAATTAGGAGAGGAGAGATAAATAGATAGACATAGATAGATAGATAGATAGATAGATAGATAGATAGATAGATAGATAGATAGATAGATAGATAGATAGATAGATAGATAGATAGATAGATAGATAGATAGATAGATAGATAGATAGAGATATATTGATGGAGGGAAAGAGAAAGATAGAGAGGAGAAAGAGAGAGAGAGAGAGAGAGAGAGAGAGAGAGAGAGAGAGAGAGAGATAAAATGATAATTTGACTTTAGATTATTTTTTTTCATGCCTTTCGTTCAGACATAAAACCAGTTCTAACTGATGGTAACATTTTTTAGGAAGAATTCCTTTACTTCACCGATAGATTAAAATGGCCCAAAATTGTCTTAAATGTGAAACGTCGAAGAAGTCCAGGATTAAGACTGATCATTGAGAGATCTCGTCTTATCCCACCATTTTTAATTTTAGTACTCTTGATAAAAACCAAACAAAACAAAACACGTATTAAAAATTTTAGCCAAAAAACTCTTCCTTCAAACATCGATCGATTAAAATGACCCTCGTCAAAAATTTCTCAAGCCTGGGACTCCACTCGTGAATTCCTAGTTTGAGAGGTATTTTTTTAAACAGATGAGGGCCATTTTAGTCGATCGATATTTATTGAGGGAAGCGTTTTCTCACCAAAAAAATTTAACGCTTTTTACCTTTCTGAGTAATGTAGGACACGATGTAAACGATTCATGAAAAAAAAAAAAATAAAAAAATTAAAAAGAGAGAGAGAGAGAGAGAGAGAGAGAGAGAGAGAGAGAGAGAGAGAGAGAGAGAGAGAGAGAGAGAGAGAAAAGGCATTTTGTCAGTGTACTGAATTGTACCGAGTACGCTAAGGTGAAACGATGAGAATGAAACCAGTTGCACTTGCTAGGATGACAGATGTTTCAAATCACTTTGGTTATTCTGGTCTACATTGGTATCTAACATAAAAATGTGTTATAAATTAAAAAAGGATTATGTTGATAATGATGCACCTTGAATACCAAATCAAGCTGCCAGGTGGTTTGGACTGTAAGTAAGCAAGTAATGTACAAAAAATGAGTTTTATAACGATAAAAATAAGCAAAATTATACTAAACGTGGAAAGTTTCGAGCTCAAACCCCTTCTTCGGTTAATAACAAATAGTTAAAATATGATGTATATTGGCTGAGGAATAGGTTTTGTTTTTATTTTTCAATATTGTCGCAGTTGATATTGTTTTTGTTAACGTTGTTATTGTCTATAATGTTGTTTTTGATTTTCCTTATTGTTAACGTTGTTATTGCTGTTTACATTGCGTATGTTAACGTTTTTAATTGTTGTTTTTGATTTTCCTTATTGTTAACGTTGTTATTGCTGTTTACATTGCGTATGTTAACGTTTGTAATTTTTCAATATTGTCGCACTTAATATTGTTATTGTTAGCGTTGTTATTGTTGATATTGTTAAGGCTGATATTGTTATTGTTGTTACTGAATACAAAAAGAAACAAAGAAATGTGGCTAGGTGGTCTTGTGGTATGACACTCGCTTTCGGATCGGAAGGTCCTGGGTTCGAGCCTCACTCGGTGCATTTTTGAGTCCTTGGAGAAGGCTCTTTACTCATATTATCTCACCGTACTCAATTGTAAAATGAGTACCTGGCCGTTAACAGCCGTTTCTTTGTTCGAAAAAAACTTGCAATATCGCCTAAAAGACTTCCTGTCCCGTCCTAAATGTTACATGTTGTTGTTGGCAAGGGACCCTTTGTAAAGCGCTTTCAGCACGCGTAGTGGATATTGATCTAAATAAAAGCTCAATAAAAGCTCAATTTTTTAAATAGATAAAATCAAAAACATAATTTGATCTTTCCAGTTTTTTATATGTATAGGATACTCTTCTCATTGCTGCTCGCATTTCTTTTTGTATTAACCTTCTTCTTGCCAACTATAGGAAAATCATCACGATACAACCAACATTTTTCGTATTCAAATTTCTCTTGTACATCATTACATGTAAAGAAAATGAACAGTGTGTTGTATTATAGAGCGTGTTTTGCTAAAGAAATTATGTATCGCAAGAACTTTACTGCTATTGTGTTTGAGTGATTAAAAAATATATTTGTGTGTTTAGTTGGGTGTGAAGTTTTGGGGACAATCTTGAAAATGGCTGGTTAGGAGAAAGTTAACCTAAAGGAAATCGATTTTCTGATTTTTTAGAGTGCTTTTATTTTCCCCCAAACGGTATTCTATTCATTTTAATAGAAGCTTGAGTTTTCCCAAGGTAAAACGTTTAAAGTGAGTCACATATTGCATACTATAAACACGTTTTTTTACTTCAGTTTAGTCAGAAAACTTGGACTTCAAAGTTCAACCAAATGAATAAATAGATAAATAGATACATTCATGAACAAATAAGTAAATAAATAGATAAATAAAAAATAAATACATAAATGCATAAATCTATAAATAAATAAATGAATAAATGAATAAAAATACAAATAAATGAATAAATAAATACATAAACGCATACATGCATTTAAAAAAAAAGATGGATAGATAAGTAAATAACTAAAAAAAAATGAATGAATAAATAAACAAAAACATTTAAATACCACATTTCCACATATTAACCATACTCAATGCGCTCCAAAATATTTCATTTATTACCCTCTCAACAGGCCATCTGGAACCATAAAAAGATTTCCTTCTTGTAATAACACGCGTCATTGCCTGTACCCAGGTATTAGTTCACACATGAATCGAGTGGGGTATTATTCATAACATTCCTTACCATTAATAAAAGAATGATCCACAATCACAGTCATCATTGATCAACACCTTCGCAAAGTACCGTCAACTGGGGTAATTTTGCCTAAAGGGGAAACTTTGCCTCTTGAATTTTGGATCAATTAGAGATTATAAAGTTCTGTGGCAATTAATTTCTTTGATAAAAATTCAAGTTCTTTAATGGATACAATAACTACAACAAAGCTTAGATTAGTCGAAATGCTCCAAATTCAGAGAGGCAAAGTTTCCCCTTGAGGCAAAGTAACCCCAATTGACGGTATATATATATATATATATATATATATATATATATATATATATATATATATATATATATATATATACATATACAAATTATTATTTTAAAAATAATCTACGAGTGTTGTTTTAATCACCTTATCGGGAAACGTGAGTAAAACCTTTCATTAACGTTATATCGCGTATGACATCTGAGCGTCGTCAGGGGAACAATTCTTTTTTATAATATGGATCATGCAGGGAGGATAAGAGGGTGGTGGTTGTGGTGAAGGGAAGAGGGTGGTTGCAATCTTCCCAGTACCACTAAAATGTTTTTGAAAATGTCAGGTACTTTCTGGTATAATGGTATTTTACTCGCTTGTTTAATTTTATTTGATTTTAGAATTTTGAATTTCAGATCAACTGTCGGTGGATCAGCTGCACACACCCATACACACATATACACACCCTATATATATATATATATATATATATATATATTATATATATATATATATATATATATGTGTGTGTGTGTGTGTGTATGTGTGTGTGTGTGTGTGTGTTATGAGTTGTGCATTCTGTGTCCATCGTTTTCCCATCTCTCTTCTAAATGTATCTCTATCTGTCAAGTGTCTAGCTATCTACGTATCTACGTGGGTACCAAATCTATCTATCCATCCCATCCATCTAATTGTCAAGATTTTTCTGTCTGCCACACACACACACACACATACACATACAAACACATACACACACAAACACACACACACACACACACATGCAGCTACACATTCTAGACGTTTCGATGTAGATATTCACCTCCCATCTCTTGCTTTCTACTGAATATCATGTTAAATTGTCCTACCTACATTCATAGACATCTACCTATGCATCAATTTATCTAGTTGTCTATCATTTTTGTCTGTCACTCCTAAACATGAACGTTTCCATTTAGATATTCACCTCTAATCTCTTGCTATCTACTCAATATCATGTCAAAATGTCCTACCTACATATACAACTCCCTATCCATCAATTTATCTAATTGTCAAATAATTTTTGTCTGTCATTCCTACACATGGCCATTTATATAATCACCTCCAATCTCATACTATCTAAACTATATCATATCAAAATGTCATACCTAACTAAACTTCTATCTATCCATCCGTCTATCTTATAGTCAATATTTTCTGTCTGACATCCTCTCTCTCTCTCTCTCTCTCTCTCTCTCTCTCTCTCTCTCTCTCTCTCTCTCTCTCTCTCACACACACACACATATACACTCCTACACCTCTCGCCTCTTGCTATCTACATTAAATCATGTAAAAATGTCAGATGCCTTTTATATCAACATCTATTATCGTGCATTTGAATAAAAAGTAAATATGTAGAAATAAATCATTTTCCACTTATCAATCCAATGTCACAATGTTTCTTGGTTTTTTTCTTTGTTTTCTTCTTCAGCAATAAATACAGTGTGCAAAATTAACAGAATATTCTGCCGAGCTTCAGATGAACAAAAACACGTTATTTTAAAAATGGCCAGAAAACTCCTCCTTCATAATATATTGATCGAAGAAATTTCCCCTCATCTTGTCAAAAACTCTCAAACCTGGAACTTCAATGAAGTCCAAGTTTGAGAATTTTTGACAAGGTGAGGGTCATTTTAGTCGATCAATAATTTGAAGGACGAGTTTTCTGGCCCTAAGTTTGAGAATGTGTTGTTCCAGAAATCGTCAGTATTGATCACTAGCTAAATCGTTCCCCCAAAGCAAATCAAATACACGGCAATTCAGTGACAAAACGCTTCTTGTCATATTGGTTAGAAAACTTTCACTTTACCTATAGATTGAAATTTTATTAATTATTTTATTGATTTCTTTATTGTCTTTATGGTCTTGAGGTTTGAATATACACTGTGGTCATGTGACACTCTTGTTCGAGTCCCGCTTCAGCCGCGCAAAATTGACTTCCTGGACAAGCTTTTTTTAAAACTCAAATTCACTCATCTTACGCAGGTTTAAAATGAGTACCTGACCAGTAAAACCTTTATGTATTCTGGCAACAGAACCATATTATAATAGCGCACTAATGGCATCATATTTCATCCTTCATCATAAATGGTCATATTGGTTAGGTACCCCTTATAATGCACTTTTAATCCACTAAACTGTGGATAATACGCTTAATTAGACTAATTCTTTTCCTTATTTTCACGACGTGATTTCGCACATTCTGCTCCTTTCTGTGTGCAATGCTCTTTCTGCGGACACCAACCACTGTAGTTCTCTGTCATTCTTTAAAGCCTCTTTGAAGACAGACTATTTCCTTTCAGTTTTCTGTGAGTGATGCTATCGATTTTATTGAATGACATAATATATGATCGCATGTGCATATTATATGAAGCCCTTCCGAGCACTTTTGGTGGAAAGGGACGCTATAGAAATTACGCATTATTTTATTATTATTATTATTATTATTATTATTATTATTATTATTATTATTATTATTATTGTTATTATTATTATTATTATTATTATTATTATTATTATTATTATTATTATTATTATTATTATTATTATTATTATTATTATTATTATTATTATTATTATTATTATTTTAATCATGTTTATATACATTTTAAAAAAGTCTAAAATTTAAGTTATTTTAACTAGTTATGCAATAATGATATGTCTATAATTAAAGTAGAATCATTATTTTCGTTTTGGGTTTTGTTTGTTTTTTGTTTTGTTTTTTGCCAAAAGGAATCAATGCATTTTCTTTTTGTACTGCGGTATATGCTTTTCTATTCTTGTCAATGCAGATTCTTTTTACAAATCGCTGCTGCTGACGTATCGAAATAATCGAGCTGTACTCACGAACTTTGGTTTGTGTGTAGGCGTCTCGGTGCAAGATAAAGTATAAGTGAATACGCTAGAAGCAATGACATTTCTGCCGTAATCTGAAAAAAAAACAACAACACGTTTTTAAAAATTTGGTCAGAAAACTAGTCCCTCTAATATCGATTGATTGAAATAACCATTTTCTTGTCAAAATCTATCAAACCTGGGACTTCTCGGCGTCCCAGGTTTGAGAGTTTTTGACAATATAAGGGTCATTGTTATCGATCGATATTCGAAGGACGAGTTTTCTGGCCAAAATTTTAAAAGCTTCTTTTTTTCAGACTTTGGCAGACTATTGATAGCATTTTCCTTTATATGCATCTTAGGATCGTACTTGCACAATACTTATGCTACTCTGATGGAATAATTCATCAAAGCAAATATAGAATCTTGATAAATAAGGACATGCACCAATGTAAACTGCAATATAATACGTGTTGAATGGATAGTTACGTTACGTTATAATACCACGGCTTTTATTCTTTTTTTTTCACTTTAATTATGATCATCGTCATCTTATAATCTTCATTATTACCCATCATTATTGCCGTTTTAATCCTTACATCATTATCATCACCACTATCATTACCATCCTCACCATAGTTATCATCGCCAATATCACCATCATCATCAACTTCACCGTCATTATTATTATTATTATTATTATTATTATTATTATTATTATTATTATTATTATTATTATTATTATTATTATTATTATCATTATTATTATTTTTTTTGTTATTATTATTATTATTGTTATTATTATTACTATTATTATTATTATTATTATTATTATTATTATTATTTATTATTATTGTTATTATTATTATTATTATTGTTATTATTATTATTATTATTATTATTATTATTATTATTATTATTATTATTATTATTATTATCATTATTATTATTATTAATATCATTATTTTTATTATTATTGTTATTATTTTTATTATCATTATTATTATCATCATCACCACTATACCAAAACCAACACCATTATCATCATCATCATCATCAGCATCATCATCATCATCATCATCATCATCATCATTATCATCATCATCATCGTCATCATCGGCATCATCATCATCATAACCATCACCAAGACAAACAATGTTGTACCAGCGGCATCGTTTCATTGTCTCTCCAAACGCCCGCCCCTACAACGACCTGTGTTAATCACCAGAGATTGAAATACTTCAGATGTAGTTTTGTTTACACCGTTTGGATGTACTGGCCCTTTTCATGCTCCACTCGATGTAGAAGATATTTATACAGATGAGAACTCCTTTTCTGAAGAGAGGGTAGTTCAATGGTTGATCGGTTATATGGTCTTGAGGTATGATACTCGCCTTCGGATCGGAAGGTCCAGGATTCGAGTTGGGCTGTGAGATGCGTATAGTTGAGTCCTTGGATAAAGGTCTTTACTCACATTTTCTCACCGTACGCAGGTGTGAAATGAGTAAATAGTCGTTAACATCGTTGTATCTGTCGGAAAAAGTGATATCGCTGAACAGTCGTCGTGTCTCGTTCTATATGTCAAGTGTTGGTGTAGACCAGGAATACCTGGTAAAGCGCTGAGCACTTTAGTCGATATTGTGCGGGCCATATAAATGGTCATTTGTTTTGATCACTCACCTCCGACTCAAAGAAAACTGTATCGACCCCGGATGCATTAAAATACTTGACTTCTTTCACCCCCCCCCTCCCTCATCTTCTACTTCCATCCTGCAGAAATTGGATAGCATCTGTTCGGCGGGGGAGGGAGAGGGGCAGCTTGGCAACTAATATCCTATCGAAAGAGTAGCCAGAAATTGTTAAATGAT
>NC_088361.1:86440811-86445811 GCF_034508935.2 Berghia stephanieae | reverse complement strand
CTTGATATATTTCCAGTCAACTGGCAAACATTCCTTAATTCAATAACTACCTTTAATACATGCCAATCAGACAAATAAGTAACAAATCGCTGTACATGAAATGCGAAGAAAACGGCGCTATCGATTCAAATTTTGGAAACAAGATTGGGACTATTCTTCACACTAAGCAAACATAACAAACAACAGAGGCAGACATGCATATACACCACGATAAAGACTTTAAGTGCCTCGATGGCACACACAAACTGAGATGCGAAAAGGATTTAGAATGAGATCCGTCGCAGCAGAACGTCATCAGTGGAAAGAACTCACTAAACAAATCAACGAAGCTGACAAAGCGTCCCAGTCCGAAGATTAGGAAGCGATGGGCAATATGCCAGTACGTCAAACAGACAAATGGGTCTGTCCCACAGTGAGTGTATATCACAATATTTGGACATATTTGTTAAGAAATTGCATCTCGCAACACCTGACGACACTGCATTTTTTTCAGTCGTCTGTGTTAAAATTGAGTGATGCTCAAGATCTGTGGGTTATTTGTTTGCTTCGAGCGATAGGGAAGTACTTATGTGACTATGGGTCTTCGGTTTACGGTCATCGGTAAATATCATGCGGCAAAATATACTTTATTCTAAACTTGGGGCAAAAAATAAAATCTACGAATTGTTTATACGACTCATTAAAAAAAACAACACGATAATTGGTTAAATTTGAAAAATGTATGTAATGTAAGAATCTAGATTGAACAACGCGAGATTCATAGTACAAGATAATAGTTAAAGAGGTATCCTCTCGTCTCAATAGCTTGCCAGGCATAGCAACTGAAGGTCAGCAAGGAACCATCTTGAAGCGTTTCCAAAAGATTGCTCGATAGGTGGAACATGCATCACGTATTTCTGTACCACGAACGCGTGGATAGTTAGTTTAATTCCCATTTAAATGTTTATGCATTGCATATCATGCATTGCGGCACGCGGAAAAGGCCTACACTATTATTATCCTTCTTGTAAAAAAAAATAATTGAGCTTTATATAGCGCAATATCCACTAAATGTGCTCAAAGCGCTTTACAAGGGGTCACTGGTCAACAGCAACATTTAACATGTGGGACGGGACATGACGCCTGTTAGGTGATATTACAATTTTTCGGACAAAGACAACGCTGTTACCGACCAGGTACTCATTTTACACCTAAGTACGATGAGAGAATGTGAGTAAAGAGCCTTTTCCAAGGACTCAACTATGCGCCGAGCGCGAGACTCGAACCCAGGACCTTCCGATCAGAAAGCGAGTGTCATACCACAAGACCACATAGCCGCACGTACATTTTCATACACAATTTCATATCAAAGATTTATCATCCTCTATCTAATGACATCTACTCAATATTTTCTTTCTCACTTATAAAATAGCACAACACCAAACAAACAAACAAACAACACATACACACACACACACACACACACACACACACACACATTACAGGACATTTCTCCTCGTCCATTTCCTTAATATGTTTAAGGTTGTTTGCACAGGGGACATTAAGACTTCAACTTCATCGCATCAAATAATGTAAACGATTTGAGAAGGCGGAACGTTATCATATTTAAAAACAAAAACAAAAACAAAAACGTGAGCTTTTATATAGCGAGCGCAATATCCACTACACGTGTTCAAATCTCCCTACAAGGGGTCCCAGACCAACAGCAACACTTAACATGTAGGACGTGACATGACGCCTGTTAGGCGATATTTAAAACTGTTGGACAGAGACAATGCTGATGAAGGTCAGGTACTCATTTTACTCCTGAGTACGGTGAGAGAATGTGACTCAAATGTGACTCACAGACTCAACTATGCGCCGAGCGAGGTCGAACCTAGGATTTTCCGATCCGAAAGCGAGTGTCATACCAAAAGACCACATAGCCTCTCTCTCTTTCTCCCCCCCCCCTCTCTCTCTCTCTCTCTCTCTCTCTCTCCTCTCTCTCCCTCTCTCTCTCTCTCTCTCTCTCTCTCTCTCTCTCTCCTCTCTCTCCCTATTTCTCTCTCTCTCATTTTTATAGAGCAATATCCACTTCTGTTCTCAAAGCGCTTTAATGGGTCCCCAGCAAACAACTATCAAAATATAGGACGGGACTTCGTGCCTTTAAGGCGCTTAAATTTTTTTATGTCAACAGAGACAACGTATATACCTACCAGGTACTCATTTTGCATCTGACTGCGGTTAGAGAAAGTCATTGAAGAGACATTTTTTTTCAAGGACTCAACTATGATGGCTGCGAACCAGGGACCTATCAGTCTTAAGGCCAGTGTCGTTCTCTCTCTCTCTCTCTCTCTCTCTCTCTCTCTCTCTCTCTCTTTCTTTCTTTCTATCTCTTTCAACACACACACACACACACACACACATACATACAACACAGACACATGCACAAGCACACACACTCTCGCACTCACACTGACTCAATCTCGTTGTCTTTCTGTTATATGCTGCAAGATAAGTGTTGTACATCACTTTACAGAAACAACACTAAAACACTCAAACACTAACATTGATAGTAAAACTAGAAACTATCTAGTTGAATTCGAATTTTCAAAGAACACAAATCTTGAAGATGGAAAAATCTCCTCGGGTGTGTTTACATTGAGTAAACATCACAATTCTGGCGGGAGTCCCTGTAAACCGCAACCCTCTGAGAAAACACGTTTCAACATATTTGATCAGAAACTCGGTCTGTCTCTGAATTTTGGCCAGAAAACTCGGCCTTTAAATACCGATTGATTAGAATGACATCATCCTGTCAAAAACTCTCAAACCTGGGACTTTGGAAAGTTCCAGATTTGAGAATTTTGGACTGTATCAGTGGCATTTTAGTCAATCAGTATTTGAAGGCCGAGTTTTCTGGCCAAAATTCAGAATCCAGCAGTCGTTTGTCGTTTATGGCGAATCCATTCCCCATGTTAATTACGTCCTTGGGAAAGGTTGTGTGATCTCAATAGATCAACAACTATTTACTCAATCTCTACTCTGCCGTACTCTGGAAAAACCCATATTTTAAAATTTGGCCAGAAAACTCGTCCTTCAAATATCGATGGATTTAAATGACTCTCATCTTGGCAAAAACTCTCAAATTCGGGACTTCGCCGAAGTCAAGGGTTTGAGAGTGTTAGCCAAGATGAGAGTCATTTAAATCGATCAATATCTGAAGGACTAGTTTTCTGATTAAGTTTTTAAATATGTGTTTTTCCAAAGTATGGCAGTACTCTATTGTTTGGCTACATGTTATATTACAGACAAAATTCAGAAAATATACTCGTACTCTCTCAAAATGAATATATTATATATGAATAACAGAAAAATAATTTTTGATTCTATGTAGTCTTGTGGTATGAAATTCACGTTCGGATCCGAAGGTCTTGGCTTCGAACCTCGCCTGGCGCATAGATATGTCCTTGAAAAAGGCTCTTTACTCGTATTCTCTCACTTTACTCAGGTGTAAAATGAGTATCTGGCTGTTAACAGCGTTGTCTCTGTCGGAAAAAAAATAATAATATCGCCGAACAGGCGTAATATCTCATTATACATGTCGCTGTTGGCTGGGGACCCTTTACTTTGTAAAGCGGTTTGAGCGCGTTTAGTGGATATTGTGCTGTATAAAAGCTCCATTTTTAATTTTTATTTCTTATTTCGACAGTTTTAGAATAAGTTATACTTTTTCAAACATTTCTGCGTGTTTGAGCTATGATTAATTATATTTTGACTTTGATATCAGGTACAGGGCCAACGTATTCTTATTTGCAGATCTGATAACCCAAAATTATTATGGACTCATTGTTGTAATGGACATATACTCAAACCGACGCAAATTATTGTCAATTACAACAGTGTCAAATCAAGCCTCCAAAATGCTGAATTTCCCTATACCCCCCCCCCCTCCCCCTAAAATGTCGGAAAAGTAAAAAGTGTGACGTCACGACTTTTAAGCGCTATTATAGTGAAACTTTTCAGCCCCAAAAATTTAAAAATTCAGTCGTTTCTGTAGTGTAAGACTGAACCGTTAGATCATGTTTCATGGGTGAGCCGATACTCCTTATTGATGTCAATTGACTTGGGATGAACACGGGTCACAGTAATCTAATCTAGCCTACAGTATGTTAATAAATACTGGATATAGAACAGGCTGAAACAGAGCAGGTCAATCTTTTGGATTAAGGTACTTCTTAGAAATTAATCACCAGAAGACCCAACCAATGTCCTTCTCTGAAAATAAAAACCAATATTTTTTTAATTTCCAGAAAACTCGTCCTTCATAAATAACTATTGACTAAATTGACCATCATTTTGTCCAAAACTCTCAAACCTGGGACTTCTTTGAATTACTTCATTGAGGCCTCAGGTTTCAGAGTTTTTGCCAAGATGAGGAAATTGTCGTTGCTTCTTATGCGAAATGTACCGAGTTCGACTACATGGCATTGCGGCTAACGCCTGGGTTATTCCAGCCTATCCTTCGAATAGACCCGAAAGACAAATTTTTCCTTCAGGATGAATAAAGAGAATGTTTTTTAGTTGTTGAGAATGTTATTATTTTCATCCAGAAAAATTATAAAGATGCAAAATAACGGAATGCATAGGCGATTGCTATTATATTAAATCTCCCACTATAATTTTGTTTAACAGGAGAAAAAAATGAGCATGGTTAAATATAGCACCCCCTTTTGTTAATCGTGAGAACCGTATGGCATAAATTACTTACTTTTAGTGCTTGACACTCGTAAAAATAACTCATTAAAAAAATATGGCCAATAAACTTTTACTCAATCATTAAAACGATGAAAACTTGTCAAAAATTCTTAAATATTTTATCTACACCCGAAATTATTAAATAACCTCGCGAGATCCCAGGTTTAATAGTTTCTAGCCAAGATGAGGATCATTTAGATCGATCAATATATGAAGGACACATTTTCTGGCTAAATTTTTAAATACAGTGTTTTCCCAGTGTA
>NC_088361.1:86430811-86438311 GCF_034508935.2 Berghia stephanieae | reverse complement strand
TTATTCTTGGAATCATAATGATAATCATCCTAATGAAAATCATCATCATCGTTACCAATATCATCATTGCCAGTTCATAAAGATCCGTAAAGGTTTATTATGACACTTTGTCTGACAATAAAAATAAACATCCCGTAAAAGCAAGGATCGTACATTTCCTGTTTGTCGGTGAATCATGTAAATGTACTATGACATCAAAGGGTTTCGGTTACAACATTATTTGTATGGCTCCCTCTTCAATGGATAATTTTCCCCATAGCTAATCCGAATCGTTTACCTTCAGTTCTTTTTAATTATGAAACAAACAAACATCAGACACGTAAACGGCTTTGTTGTATAGTGGTATGATACTCAGAATGTCCTAGGTTCGAGCCAGCTCGCGAATTGTTGAGTCCTTGGAAAAGGCTCTTTAATCACATTGTCTCACCGTACTCAGGTGTAAAATGAGTACCCCGCCATTAACGTCGTTGTCTCTGTACGAAAAATAATTGTAATATCGCCTAACAGGAGTCATGTCTCGTCCTAAATGTTTAGTGTTACTGTTGGCCAGTAACAAGGCACCTTGAGCACATATGGTGGATATTGCGCTATAGAAAACACTCATTTTCAAACACAGTGACGAAAATATAAAAATATCTAAAAGCCTTTTAACCAGATAATTGCCGTGGGCTAGAGAAGCGAATTAATAAAATTTGGAGATAAAATTCGTCCCTTAAATATCGATATTTAAATGACCCTCATCTTGGCAAAAACTCTCAAACCTGGGACCTCGCCAATTAAAAATAATATGTGTTCTTCCAAAGTACGGGAGTTTACTGATTAATTCATCCCGAAGGGAAATTAGTTATGTCCATTGAGAGAAAAAACACCGAGACAATCAACCCAAATATCAGCCGAAGTGAAGTTATAATTGAATTTGAATTCAAGTTCCCTTTATTCATCTGCAAGGAGAAATTATTCTCGCAAAAAAAAAACCTCAGACAAAACTAATTCGTCAGCCGCAGTGCAGCGCCACAAAGTGAGCTTTGGGAATAGAGTTTCTTGCTCAAGAAAATAAACACCCCCCTTACCCCCCAAAAAAAGAACAAAAAAAGAAATAAACAACAAAAGACAAAACAAATAAAAAAACAATTTTAGAGCATGGAAATATACCTCGAGTTCTAAAAGCACACTTTATCCACTCGGCAGATTACAAATACTACGATAATGCAATATTCTTGTTTTATTAGACCTTTGGTGTGAGAAGATCAAACTTGGTTTTAAAAATAATGAATTGTTTCATTTTCCTTATTTTCACTTTGGTAGGCTTTAGTTAAATAAGATGAAAACTTTTCAAATCAAATCAGACCTTCAAATATGTACATCTAACATCTAACCCACCCAAACATAATAATGTTTTGATACGGTGGGTGAGATATTTCTGACGGAGGAGATACAAATAACCCCCCAAAAAAATAAGACGACATTTTGATAAAATACAGGTTTCAGTAAACTGCCAAAAAAACAGACACAGATGACACCAGCGTGATCCTCCGCCATAAAACTGCACTATGTCGGTAGAAGAAAGGTGGCGAATTTTAATTTTTAATACGCTTCCTTCGTAATGACACATGGCAACTTAGTAACTGGCTCTAAACTATCGGAATAATTGCGGACGCCCTTATGAAATATTTCTCCGACGAGCATTAAAGTGTATCCAAAGGAGAAAAACATGATAAATATGTTCATGATTTGACTTTTATACATTCTGATCACATGACATATGAAAAGTTATAGCCAGCATGAAGAATAAAAAGAACCGATTTTCTTTGTTTAGAACCACGCTGCTCGCCGTTTCTGGGCGATGTAAAATCAGACTATTGAATCCAATTAAGATCGCAAGAATTTGTCAGTTTTTAGTTTGTGTTTAGATATAAACTTAGACTACAATATCATTTGACTAGCTCCCAATAAATTATAGTGATTAATTAGGGAACAGGCACTGGCGTAAGATAAATATCTGAAAGACTGTTTCTATCTGATACTGTACCAGACAAAGTAGAAGAAAAATATAGGAAACAATCATCCGGAATAATCAGCTTGTCTGACTAGGGATTAGGTCGGTCATATTTTGGGGGATGAATGTCTTGTCTTTTTCATATTCTATTTTTAATGGTACTGTTTCATTTACGTCTTTTCAGCTATTCAATAATACTAATCAACTTGACCCAAGTTTCATACCTAGGACAATAAATACAATTTTTGACATCTATCGATCATGCATTTATTTTTACAGGTCTGATAACCCAAAGTGTTATGGGCTCATTGATGTATTGGAATTAGTCTCAAACCAACGGAAAATATTGTCCATTAAAACAATACTAAAACTAGAAGATACGCAATATAGGTACACTAACCTGCTCAAAGCGCTTTACAATGGGTCCCTAGCCAACTGTAACACTTAACATGTCGAATGAGACATGGCACTGCTGGTAACGGCCAGGTATTCATTTACACATGAGTACGGTGAGAGAATATGAGTAAAGAGACTTTTCCGGGGACTCAACTTTGCGGCACTCAAAGCGAGTCTCGAAGCTTGGACCAGCCGATCTGAAGGCGAGAGTCATAGCACTAGACCACATAGCCGCACAAAATATTGAATCAAGCTCATAATTGTGTTCAATTATCCGACCTTCAAAAATGTACATTTAACATCTAAACCACCCAAACATAATACCGTTTTGAGGCGGTATGTGATATATTTCTGGCGGAGGAGGCACACACACACACACAAAAAAAACAACCAAAAAACAAAAAAAAAAAAAAACAAAACAAAAACAACCCAGGATGTACACATAATGTGTCGAGATCAAATAAGATAAAAGGAATATTTTTACACGTTCGTCGCCCCTTTGATTTCCCAGGGGTACATTTTTTATATTATTATTATTCTAATGCTAATTCCAGATCTTTGATAACGCCAATGTATGTGGGAAATATTCCTTGTCGCCCTCTGTGATAGATCTCAACAAAACAAGACAAAAATATGGAGATTGTGAACAGCTGTCTCCAAACAATGTTCTATATCAAGATGATCCTTAAACATTAATTTAAAAAGAAAACAAACTTGTGAGCCTTTTGTATAGCGCAATTTACACTTAAGTGCTGAAAGCGCTTTACGAGGGGTCCCTGACCAACGGCAACACGTGACATGACGCCTGTTATGCGATAATACAATTAACGGCCAAGTGCTCACTATACACCTGAGTACGATGGAAAAAATGTGAATAAAGAGCTTTTTCAAGGACTCAACTATTCGCCGCCGAGCGAGATTCGAACCCAGGACCTTCCGATCCGAAAGCAAGACCACATAGTCGCCTAACTCATTACTTTATAAATAAAAATAATACCTTTAGTGAAGAAAGTATGTTTCGTTTTTAAAACTATAAACATGTTAAATGACCCAACATAATTTAAGAGTTATAAAGCCTATTATCCCACCCCTTTCCTATCATTTCGTAGTAAATACGTAATCGTTGATTGAATAATGCTTTGAACGCGTTGAATCTGGGTGGGGCTCCTGACTTCTCTATGTGGGCAGGGAGGCACTTACTGTGTCCTCTATCCCCTATATCGGTATTCCAAGTTGATTTCTGGTTTTGTCTTGGAATGGGAATACTGAGTTTTGTCCTGGCACAGGCCGGAATCCCTGACTGGGAGGGAAACAGTCTAATGTATAGGTATAGTTTTGGGAGATGATATTTTTTCCCCATTGTAATTCATCTCTCTATTATGTACTATTACATTCTTTTTCTACACAATATATAGGTTTGTTAGCATTTGAGTGTGTTCCTCTTAGTGGGGACCTGTGTTTGTGTTTGGATGAGACTTTTAGGTGAGCTCAAACTATGTACTTACACTGAGAGTGTGCTCTTGGAATCTACATCTGTTCCTATTTGAACCAATTCTCCTTTGTCTTACTTTTCCTTGGGTGATTTAACAGTAATTCCAGAATTCATTGACTATCATATCTCCTCCTTTTTACTGGCGCTGATATGACCTAAATGTGTTGCAAGCGTCGTAAAACCCTTAAAAACAAAAGAACAAACAAACGCGTTGAATAACATTTTTATTCAACGATTGCAGAATATTTTTGCACATTTTATGGTGTGATTTAAGGTGTAAAAGACAGCTGATTGGTAATTAAACATAATGTTTTGGTGCGCATGAATGCAAATCCAACGTTTTTAGTTTTGGGTCAAATTGCCATTCAAGCAGAAGGAGAAAGATACACATTATGATGAATAGAAGTACTATTACCATACCATTTCGTTACAAAATATCTAATAATCTTACTTGGAGGGGTACAATAAACGTATTCTTTCATTTCTTTGTATTTATTAAACTCTTTATATTTTTATTGTGGAATAACACATACTCGCAAGCTCGTTGTGTTAATGAGCACGATAAAAATAACTCGTTTAATAAATAAAAAGAGATGAAAGAATCGTAGGTCTATATTAGCCATTAAACGACACCATTTCTTATACTATTTTACTCCGACATAATACCGGTGTGACGATGTAAGTCACAATTTATGAAAAGAAAAGCACGACAAAAAGCATCTCACAATGCCAGTGCGATATTTAAAACATATGTAAATGTGTGTTAATATGTTCTTTATGTTAATTTTTGAAATGCAGACAGAACAGGCACGCCTTTCAAAGCCCTCAATAAATATTTACTGTTACTATTTTAGAAGAGTTTTTATTGCTGCATGCCCTCATTATATATCCAAAGTGTCAAAATCTTGGTGAGAAAGACGAGAGTAGGAAAAGTAAGAGAGATAGAGTGTGCCTGTGTGCTATAGAAAAAAAAAATAATAAAAGAGAGATAAAGAGTTAGAGAGAGAGAGAGAGAGAGAGAGAGAGAGAGAGAGAGAGAGAGAGAGAGCGCCAGAAAGTGTGTGTGTGAGTTTGTGTGTGTTTGTGTGTATGTGTGACAGAGAGAGATGAGGAGGGGGAAGAAGGAGGAGGATTAAGTAGGAGAGAGAGAGAGAGAGAGAGAGAGAGAGAGAGAGCGAGAGAGAGTGAGTGAGAGAGTGAGAGAGAAAAATAGAGAGAGATTGAGGAAAAAGAGATAAATCAATAGAGAGATAGATAGATAGAGGGAGAACGAGATAGAGAAAGAAGAGGATGGAAGAGAGAGAGAGAGAGAGAGAGAGAGAGAGAGAGAGAGAGAGAGGGAGGGAGGGAGAGAGAGTGAGAGAGAGAGAGAGTGAAATACAGAACGTAAGTGGAGGAGAGACAGAAAGAGATAGAAGAGAGAAGGAGAGAGAGTAACAAAATAGAGATAAAGGGAAATATAGAGAAAGAAAAAGATAGAAAATGAAAGATTGGTAGAAAAAAATAATATAGAGTGAACAAATAGAAGTAGAAATTCAGAAAGGGATTTTTGGCTATCGGAAGTGTCTTGGACACCAATACTGCGTACACGGACAAAACGTTTATATTCATTTTGGCCAGATCAGAAAACTTTTACTCCGTATGAACTGAGACAACTCCATATCTCTTGAAAAGTTTTATCTCAAGATTTCAAAGAAGTCTCAAAATTTGGGAATTTTTGACCACCTGGGATATTATATCAAAACTATCGTCAAATGACTGTAGAATCAATTTTGACCAATTTGGGATTTTGCTTGTTTTGTTGGGGATTTTTTTTTTGTGTGTGTGGCTTGTGTTACTTGTCAGTGGAGGCGGTAGAATAGATCCTCAGGCTATTGGTTTGCCAGTTGGTGTATTTTTGGTTTTACGAAATTACTTACATCTCATTTAGAATACTGTATACTTCTCCCGCCTACTTGTTTCCGTTTCCTATCATCATCAGCGTCAGCATCATCATAGATCTTGTCTATGATTTCGTTACCATTACATCTCTTTATAGAAACCTTCGAATATCTTTTTAATTTTGCGTTTACATAGAGCAATATCCACTAAACGTACGCATACCGCTTTACATGGTGTCCCTGGACAACAAGAAAACTTAACATTTAGGACGGGACATGACGCCTGTTAGACGACATTACACATTTTTCGGACGGAGACAACGCTGTTAACGGCCAGGTACTCATTTTATGCATGAGTACGATGAGAGAATGTGAGTAAAGAGCCTTTTCCAAGGACTCAACTATGCGAAAGCGAGTGTCATACCACCAGACTACATAGCCGCACAGGCAGACAGAATAACAGACAGATCGAATGAAACCAATTATAATAATATGTAGCCAACAGCATCTAACGGTACGTTGTAGTGGGGGAACTAGTTGCCATAAATATATTAAAAATAATATGAGAATGTCAATAGAGCGTTGTCATTGATTCACCATGCTTAATATGCTTAACCTATATGCTCGAGCGCAGTTCGCGGCGCTGCACTGCGGCTGCCGCTTGTGTTATTCCAGTCTTCCTTTGGAACCAATGATCCCATTGGTTGGACTATTGGATAAACAACTCACAATATGTCTTCTGTTGTTGATCTCGATTTGCATTTTGACGTGTTTTTTTTTTTTTTTTTTGCCGGTGTCAGACTATGAGTTTGCGAAGGCAACTGTCAGAGTCAGGCTATAGGTATCGACGGGTACATTCGGTATCAAGCTATGACTTTACGAAGGCTATGGTCAGTGTCAGGGCATGGTTCTAAAAGAAAGGACCTTAAACAGAGTGGGTGTGGTCTTCTTTTCTGTTAGAATACGATGACTTCCGCGCCATGCGCAGAGCCATTTCCATTTTAATGGATACTGGGTCTAAATCTCAAATGTTTACATTAGATACCTCTTAATTGTCTATAAAATTCGGAAGTCTTTGCGATTTTTGTTATCATAAGAGTTGCTATGATATAAATCTTTATCTCATTTATAATGATTAACTTTTTGAAATTCACACTACTTTTCCCTTTTAAATGCTAAATTAGTTTAAAACAAGATTCAAAAATTCGATAATAAGGAAATCGTTCCCTGTGGAACGATGGAGAATGTCAATACCTTTTACTGCAGACTTTTAAGCAAGTCAATTTTAAAAGTTTCGTTTCAAACTTAATGATATGTATGATTTTTCCAAATAGTAAATGTTACAATTTTTTTCGAAATAACAAAGTATTTATTTTATGGCAAATAAAATCAATCTGTTTACAGTCAAACAGTACCGAAGTTGCTTCCGCCTTGTATTTACACTAGTGTTGGGCGATATCAGAAAATGTCGATATCAATACGATACGATAGAACACTGATACTGAGCTTTTAACAAGAAATTCTGATTATCATTTCCATCGCTTTGATCTGATATATGGAAACTGCGACCGCTAATTCACAGCTCGATTTTGCATTTATAAACGTAACATGTATAAACCATGATAGTTTTGTAAATATAAGTCAATAGTTCCGTGAGAAACAACATATCGTTGAAAAAATTGTTTTACTTTGAATCGAGGCGAGGGAAAATAGCGAAAGGTAGCGCCTTGCTTAAC
>NC_088361.1:86415811-86425811 GCF_034508935.2 Berghia stephanieae | reverse complement strand
ATTTTATAATATTTAGTCTAACTGGTTGGGTAACAGAATGGTTGGGAGGGGGGTGGGGTAGTTACACAGTTTAACAAAATCCCTGAATGTAGGATGAAATTGGAAATTGTTACGTGGTAGTGAAAGGAAGCACACTGATGTGGACTCAGCTGCAGGTCTGATCATCCGAATTGTTATGGTCTTATTTTTATCATTATGGAAATATTCCCAAACCGACGCATATGGTAGGTTTTCGTAATTGCGTGTCATACCCAATGCAATACAAATAAATACAAATCTCGACCTGGCAGTGAACATATCCATAGTTACTTTCAAATTTCAATGATGTGGCCCTAAATGATGTGTGCCAGGCCGTATATACGATATACTTTTTTTGAAGCCTCAGATTAAATACATTTTGACACGTAAGGTCATCACAAGATATTCTATCAATACATACACGGAGTGGTAGTACCGACTGCTTAGTTGTTAGAGCACTCACCATACATAAATTAACTTGAGTTAAATCAAGAGTGAGTCAAGAATTTTCTTTTTTTCTGATACCCGTGCCCACCTTGCAGTGATTGGGTATCTGGTTCTAATAGATCTTACGAAAAGTACGTTGCGATCGACTACCGTCCTATCCGAAGGGTAGCAAGAAATTGATATCGTTCGTTTCACGATACATAAATTGCGTCAAGGCACACACGGCTCTGAACTACTAGTTCACTTTATACACGGAGTAAAAGTTTCTGCCCAAAACGGAAAAAGGCGTTCTGACAGTGATCTGCAAAATATTATTTGATAACTAACCGATATAAGAATGTGGGTCAGTTATAGGGACTCGTAATACCCAAGTCTGATTAAGTTCCATTGCTGGTAAGCCCTTGATGAAGACTTTACGTCACTCATCGATATTACGTCATGAGGTCACATGCCCTTACTCTGTTTACATGTACTTTTATTGACCAATGAAATATAACAAACTATAACGGTTAAATACCATAATTATCATGGTCTGACGAGTGCCCAAGAGCTAACTCGACTACATTTATAAAATAAAGATGTGATAAATAAGCCCCCCAGAATTTACTAATTACTTTTTTTAAAAGAACAAATGACGGGTTTGTTTATGATGATATCAATAGAAAGATGACATTTAATGAAATGAGTATTATTATAAATGAATAATGATCACAGTTACAAATCAGAATATGATGATATTACGTAAATTATGCGATCTTGATGAGATGGTGATAATGTTGGATATTGCATACGGACTTGTGGGGTTCCACTTCTAGTCTGAGAGTACTTGCAATTCTTTTCGTCAGGACTCGGTTTTGATAAACTCTTGATAGTAGTACGTACCACTGGCAAAAATGAAAAAGGAAGTTCCGGCGTCTTGATGGCGGAAATAAAAAATAGAGACGCCTTCCACAAAGAGTAAGATATAAATCACAAAAATATAGATAGTATGAGGAGTGGAATGGGTGTGGCCGTCAGACGTAAGTTCTTGAGAGAAGTAAATAATGAAGATCAAATCAATCCGCTTTTATGAGTGGCTACTTGACAAAAAGTTGAAAGAAAAGTATTTCACTAATTTGAAATGAATTCAGAGAGAAGGCTTTTAAAGGAAAGATAATCTAATAGTAGAAAGTAAAGCCTGCCGAAATATAACTGGAGTGAGATGAACTGCGTTCTCTTTTGTATTACTAAAATAAAACTCTTTAATGAACTAAAGGTGAATCATTGTTATGTGACAATGTAATATTCTCGAATAGACGAAGTTTATACAAAAGAATTTGTGTAAAGTCATTCTAACTTGTCGTTTGTATGTCCGCCCTTCTAAAAGATAAAATTCTTTGAGATGACTACTAAACATGAGATCGCAGGTCCACGCATTCAATCCAAAGAAAAACAAATGAGAAAATTGATGTGTTACATTTCAATAGAAAGAACGAGATTGACGTCGCTCAATCTTTGTTTATTATTTTAACCAGCCATTTTATTAGTTTTTCTCATTAAAATTTTAACAATAAGACTATAAACGTTTACGATTACGCGTAATTTTGTGTATTGGTAAGTTATAGATAGTATGCGCTTGGCTAAGAAGCTCATAACATTGCCATCCGGAAGTATAACGGACCAACACACAAAACTGTGTGTATCCATGAACGTTTATAGTCAGGTTAATACAGTTTAGTGAGCATTACTCATAAACGCGGATGGCAAAAATTATAACAAAGACCTGAGTGACGTCAACTAAGAACTATCTATATCCGACTGGAGGATGTTGTGAGGTTGTTAACTCAATGCATAGCATAAATAAAGAACTAAATGCAGTGATTTTACAATTAAAAATGGAACAAATAGACTATTTTTAGAATTACATTCTAAGCATAATCCATATGTAACAGATTTTCATGTGTAAAACCATTTGTGTTGATTTGATGTGCAATGATCCTATAAAAAGTCAACTATCATTTTCTCGTATTATTTATAACATAATATCATCTTCTACTTCCCCCTCTTATTATCCGACTGACCCAGTCAGGCTGAGCAATACTGCCCTCATCCGTACAATTTTAATAAATTAATACAACTCACGATTTGATTTGTTTTGGTGGTTGTCAGCTTGTATTTTGACTCACACAAAATAAACCAGATGCATATCTTGCCGATAATCAAAAAGATATGTTTTTAAGCTTTAAGTTTCAGTCTTTAAAAAATAATTAACAACACGCATTTTTTACCGAAAGGTCAAATTGTCGATTTGAAAACAATGTTTGGTGTGTGTCACACTGACCCTGTGAATATCAATTTCCTTGATAGTTGTCTACTTTGCCAATAGCTTGCTGTGTTTGAAGGTTACATCCTGATGACCGACTGACTGTAGAGTTGAAAATCTCCAGGGGGGTGGGACGTAAAATTGCTGATGTAAAAATAAGGCGTGTTGACTTATTCAAAACGAGTAATATATACCGATACTAGATTACAAATTCTGTTGTCTCCTCTCTCTCTCTCTCTCTCTCTCTCTCTCTCTCTCTCTCTCTCTCTCTCTCTCTCTCTCTCTCTCTCTCTCTCTCTCTCTCTCTCTCTCTCTCTCTCTCTCTCTCTCTCTCTCTCTCTTATTTGACTTTTTGCGTTTTGAGCTTGAATTTATTAGAGTGTCTGAACATTGTCATTAGTTCAGATCTTTTGTTTAACGTGCTATTGTTTCTGTGGTTGTGTAATAATGTTTCCAGTTTCTCTGTCAGGCACAGGTTGCATTTTCTAGCACCGCATCTGTAGGGGCTGCTTTGCCTGACGACCTACCAGGTTATTGTTGGTGTTGCTAGAAAATGCAACCTGTGCCTGACAGAGAAACTGGAAATATTATTACACAACCACAGAAACAATAGCACCTTAAACAAAAGATCAGAACTCATGACAATGTGCAGACACTCTAATAAATTCAAGCTCAAAACGCAAAAGGTCAAATAACCCTTCCCCCCCCCCCCCCCCCCCCCCCCCCCCCCCCCCCCCCCCCCCCCCCCTTCGCGACCCTATTATACCCCCTCCCCCTCCCCCCCCCCCCCGGCCTCCCCGCGCAACAACATTCCACAACAATATCATACACACACATGTATACACCACACACAACACACCCACACATACACACACACACACACACACACACACACTCATAATATAAGCAATGAGAGCACACTACAACAATGTCACTATACATCAACACTAATCACCACTACACAACGGAAGCAAGGACAAGCACCTCAAATGGAATACATTTTTAATTCGGACATTATGCCGAATGAAGACGTGGACGAAAGCCACAGAAACGAACGTCTTGGCCATATAATGTGAGTGACAATTTATATTTTATATTAGCTCCAACCATCATTATCGAGCACTTTCGTACCTACGAGTACCACCAACACTCATATATATATATATATATATATATATATATATATATTATATATATATATTATATATATATTCTGTAGTGTTTCACAATAGAGAGAGAAGGGGGAAGGGGATAGGAACAGCAGAAGGGGTCGAGGGTAACATATGGTTTGTAGATTAAGATATATATAGAGAGATGAACATATATATATATATATATATATATATATATATATATATATATATTATATATCGAGAGAGAGAGAGAGAGAGAGGTGTGTGTGTGTGTGTGTGTGAGAGAGAGAGAGAGAGAGAGAGAGAGAGAGAGAGAGAGAGAGGGGAGGGGGGTGTGCTTTGGCAGAGGGACAGACATATAATTTGTTCATTATGGGTATTCGTCCTTCCTAATTTTGTGGGAGTCATACTGACCAGTGGTCATTGAGTGACCATTGAGTGAATCGTTGGCCACGCTTCAAAACTTAATTACCATTTTAGATCTACTTGGCAAGGATAGCCCTAAAAACTGCACTACACTGATGTACGTTCTGTGGTCAATAAGATTTTGATAGATCCATCTGATTGCAACAGATCTAAATATCGATTCAGCTCTGAAACTCTGAACCATTTTATAGACAGAATGCGGATGATGTCAGACTTATGTTTGCCTGTATTAATTCCCTTGCTAGCCAGAGAGTTAACAAGTTCCCGATAGCCAGTTAATAACTGCCGTAAACTGGAAAGAAACGTATTTAAAAATTTGGCCAGAAAACTCGTTCTTCGAATATCGATCTATTTAAATGACCCTCATCTTGGCAAAAACTATCAACCTGGGACCTCGCGACATATGGTTAATCCAGATATAAAAGCGTTTGAAATTTGTAGGTCAATTTTTTTTGTTTAAATGAGAAAAAAAATGTGTTTTTCTTTTAGCTGTATGGCAATCTTGGCAAAGGCCCTTGAATCACATGATGCATAGTGGAGAAGAAAATCTTCAAAAGATGAGCTAACACAGTTTACTGCCTAAATTATTGACAGTGAGTAACTCGATCTTGCTGGCAAACGAAATCTTTCCTTTTTCTAGGATTTGGATGGAACTAATAATGTTTTTTCGTGTGTCAAGGCCGTGGGGTCACAGTGTGGTGTAAACTTATGATTTTGTAATAAATATTATGACATAACAACAAAAGAAATCGCATCCATTGAGTAAATGCATTATAAAAATACGTAAAGAATATTACCTTATTTTTCATTTGCTAAAAAAGACCCTTTAAGTTTGATTATCGGTTGACTTTAAATATGACCCTCAATTGGTAGAAATCCTCAAACCACGACGTACATGATTTTGTTCTATTATTAGATTATGATTTGATATTTTTAATGGGTTTCCAATGTCTTATTACCTTGAGATTCCGTAAGTAAATACTAAAGTAGAATCAAGGGAAATAAAAACCAAGCGCTGAGGTATTACACAATTTGCCTGATGGTATCAAACTTTTGAGCAATATAATCTGACATACCCTAAAAATAAAGTGTTTAAAATTTTGGCCAGAAAACTCGTCCTCCAACTTTCAATTAATTATAATGGCCCTCATTTTGGCAACCATTCTAAAACCTGGGACTTCCTGGAGACGAAGAAGAAGAAGAAGAAGAAGAAGAAGAAGAAGAAGAAGAAGAAGAAGAAGAAGAAGAAGAAGAAGAAGAAGAAGAAGAAGAAGAAGAAGAAGAAGAAGACAAAGAAGATGGTGAGAAAAAGAAGATATAGAAAAGAGGAAGAAGACGAAGAAAATGAAGAACATGATGATGATGATGATGATGATAATAATAATGATGATGATGATGATGATGATGGTGATGATGATGATGATGATGAACGGGGAGGAGGAGGAGAAATGATGATAAATAGGGCATAAAAATGGGTACTTCTTCAACTCATCTGGCCGAACAATGTCTTATTTCCTTTCATATTGGATGTTCCAATCTGTCTCGGTCCTCCAAGCTTGTCATTCTCCCCATAGCCAGAGAGACGAGTACCCGTTTCCCTTTCAATGGGTTTCTTCTAGCTGGAATCAATAAGACTGCCCGCAAAATTCGATAATGTGACAGATAGCTATTATTATATACACACCGGTTCCTTTCCCTCTACTCAAATTGATACGTTTTGGGTTGAAACCTACAGCCTACATATAACACACCGGTTCCTTTCCCCGTTCTCAAATTGAAATGTTTTGGGTTGAAACCTAAAGCCGACTCACACACACACACACACAGACACACACACACAGACACACACACATACACACACAAACACACGCATATTATATATATATATATATATATATATATATATATATATATATATATATATATATATATAAATCTGTTCCTTTCCCCCTTCTCAAATTGATACGTTTAGGGTGGAATTATGCACCATAGCTATGCCTTACATCAATAACATAATCTTTTCATTTGACTATGGAAATCCCTGTGTGCAGATATGCAGTTTTGGATCGGAAGGTCCTGGGTTCGGGTCCCGCTCTGAGCGGCGTATAGTTGAATCCTTAAAAAACGCTCTTTACTCACAGTTCTCGGGTGTAGAATGAGTACCTAGCCGTCAACAGCGTTGAGTCTCTGTCGGGAAAAATGTAATATCGCCTAACAGCCGTCATATTTAGTCCTACACGTTTTGTTTTTGTTGTTGTCTAGAGACCCCTTTTAAAGCATTTGAACACTTTTACTGGATATTTCCTTCTATAAAAGCTGGAGTTAAATCAATTTCGGGAAAATCTCAATTTGACGAAGATAAGGCTACGGATTTAATACGATTTACAAGGGCCCCATTGCCAGCCCAAAGACATAACATGTAAGACCTGTTGGGTGATATAACAGGGTTTTTTCCCCGACGGAGACATCGCTGTTAACGGCCAGGTATTCCTTTTACATCTGAGTGGGGTGAGAGAATGTGAATAAATAGCGGTTCTCCAATCTTGGATCTTACAGTCCGAAGACGAGAGACATACCACTGGACCACATTATCCGCACAAGACACTATTCTATGGCAAACTACGTTCCACCAGATCTAACAGACCCCATTACCCAATTGCTACTGGATGGACCGAGGTCAGAAATAAAAACAAGACAAAACAAACCAAAAAAAACAAACAAACAAAACAATCGATCCCTTTCCCATCGTGCTCTACCAAAGCAACCGTCGGGACCGCAAATTGTAGTAATGCTCACGTTTAATAAATATTTCCCTGCCATCCCCCTTAACGCTATCAACGTCATCTATCTAGAATCAATATAATCTCTAAGGTTTTGATAACTTTAAAAAGACCTTTTAAGAAGTTCCGTTGAGAAGAACTAGGGCAGAAATGTGTTTAGGTTGGGACGCATTAATTTTAGAAAAATAAGAGCGCTTTTATTTCTCCTTTTAATTGGTTTTGTATCTTAAGACACAGTGAAATCCCAATAAAGCCAACACCGCCGAACGAATCATAGAGATTGGTTGACTTTAAACAAAGGTTGATTTTACCCATTTTTAATCGAACACACTTAGATAGAAAGGACAGAAAATTTGATACCAATAAGTAGTGTTGACTTTAACAGAAGTTGAATTTAAGAGTGTGAACTGCAGGCGGATTACACTGTATATTATTTGGCAACCATAAGCGTATCGTCAGTGCTTCACTTATCTAATAGCGTGGCTTTTAAAATCAAACGCTACTTAAAGATACTTCAATCTTTAATTTACAATCTCTGAAAAGGGCTTTATGATACAGCTTGAGATAAAGTGGATAAATGCAAGTAAAAGGGATAGAAAAGACCAGGTTTTTCTTTTGAATACTTTACTTCCACTTTTTGCTCGTCGTCGTCGTTCTGTCCTCCTCCTCCTCTTCTTCCTCCTCTTCCTCCTCCTTCTTCTTCTTCTTCTTCTTCTTCTTCTTCTTCTTCTCCTTTTTATTTTTCCTCCTCTTCTAACTCCTCCTCCTACTACTACTCCTCCTCCCCCTTCTCCTCTTCGCTTACTGTTGCTGTAGGTCCTGGTGCAGGTCCTTCTAAAAGCGACAAAAATAGATTCCTTTTAATAAGTTGACTGCCGTACTCTGAACAAACGTGAATTTAAAAAATTGACAGGAAATCTCGTCCTTCAAATATCGATCTGTTTAACTGACTATCATCTTAGCAAATACTCTCAAATTGGGAACTTCACGAGTTTTGTGGCCAAGTTTTGTAATGCACGTTTTGTCCAGAGTACGGCTGTTAACTGGTTAAAATGCTATTTACACTTATTCTTTTGCTATATGGTTATGTGGTCTGTGCGGCTATGAGGCGTTGTCTCTGTCCGAAAAAAATTGTAATATCGCCTAACAGGCGACATGTCTGGTCCTATATGTTACGTGTTGCTGTTGGTCAGGGACCCCTTGTAAAGCTCTTTGAGCACGTTTAGTGAATATGGGAAAATACCAATTGAAATAGATGGAAAGATCATAGAGCAAGTAAAGTCATTCCAATATCTAGGAGCATTATTGACAGAAGATGGAAAATGCGATGCAGAAATCATCAGACGAATTGCATTGGCCAAGAGTAAATTTTTAAAAATGCATTCCCTAATCACATCCCACGACCTATCACTTACCTACAAAAACACGTCTGGCAAAATGCTACATTTGGTCAACATTACTTTATGGATGTGAAACAAAGACACTAGAAAAGAAACTCAGAGCATTTGAGATGTGGACCTATAGAAGAATTGCTAGGGTATCCTGGAAGGAAAAGAAAACAAATCATCAAGTACTCCAAACTTTAGGAATAACATCAACAACGATCATTTCAACTATCAGAAAGAGGATAACCCGATATTTCGGCCATATCAGAAGGCACGACTCACTACAGAAGACCATTGCAGAGGGAAAAATAGAAGGCAAGCGTGGTCGAGGACGAAGAAGGACAAGCTGACTTGGAAATGTCGCAGCGTACGTAGGAAGCCCCATAAATCAATGTGCGAAACTCGCAGATGAGAGAGAGAGAGAGAGAGCTGGCGAACCATGATCTCCAACGTCGTGTCCGACATGGAACATCGGTAAAGTGAATATTGCGCAATATACAAGCTCAATTTATATTCACTTTAACCAGATGTGCGCCATTTTTAGGCTCGTCTCTTATCGAAAGAATAATAATTGTAGCAGAGCGTGACATGCGCCATGATGCCTCGTCCTACAAGTCTTGTGTTGCTGTATATGGAATGAAGATTACATCAATTCACTCTTTGTTTTTGTTTTCAGACCGCCGGTTGGGTGATTAGTTTTCACTAAATTCTCTCAATCAGACTATATAATTTATGTTAAAGGTTACACATTGTTTTAGTTGTTTTGTACGTGTGTGTGTGTTATTTTGTTTCATTTGACAGGCTCATGTTATGAGTATTTCACTTAAACGTATGCCATAAATTAGCATCAGACATCCGGCAAACCCAGCTTGGAGATAATCAAGTGGATATCACCTTCTATAAAAGCACAAGATTTTGAACTTTGAATACCATACGGGCAAGATCAATATTATGACAAATAAAAAAAGGTCCTCGTTTCATCTCTGTCAAGCAAGATGTCCAAATATTTCATAACTGCAAATTAAGTGACACTTGATTACATCTTCCAGGACATGATGGGGACGTTTATTTGCTGGATAATGTCAAAACTAGATTTTAAATGGGATATTTTGAAAAATAGCTAAAAGAAAGCCACTCCCCTCCCAATTAAAATAAGACAAATAAAAAACAAACAAACTTGAACGTTTATATCGCGCAATATTCACCTCAATGAATTTGAAGTCATTTACAAGCCAACAGCAAAACCTGACATGTGAGATTATACTTGACGTCTGTAAGGCGCTAATATACCATTTTTATTTCGCAAAGTCCCAGGTTTGCGAATTTTTGAAAGTGTGTAAAATAATATAGTTTATTTAAGTGAAAAAAGGCAAAAGTTAATATTTCTGATCAATTTCAACTTAAAATTCTCTTTGTTTTGTTTTTTCTTCAGGTACAACACAGCATAATACCGGGCTGACGAGGTAGGTAGCATTTTTAAAATTATTTTTTTTTAATGAAGAAAAGAAA
>NC_088361.1:86338311-86410811 GCF_034508935.2 Berghia stephanieae | reverse complement strand
ACAAAAAAAAAAAACAAAAAAACAAAAACAAAACAAAACAAAACAAAAAGACAACACATAATAGACTATTACCAATTCTACCAATTCAGAGCTTGAAACGCCCATAACGCGCCAAGTAATAAGTGAAGCCATAAAAAAGCTCAATAACAACAGATCGCCAGGTCTAGATGGTGTTAGAACAGAAGAACTAAAATGTCGTGGCGACGAAGGCATGCAAATACTAGTTGATATGTATAATAAGATATTTAAGACAAAACAAGTTCTCAATCTTGAAAGTTGAAAACTCATTCTGCTAAACAAACCAAATAAAAAGAAAGGCCCTTTAGAAAGTTTGCGACCGATAGTTTTATTATCCACGCTAAGAAAAGTTTTAAGCACAATCACGCTCAACAGAATTAGAGAAGAGGTAGAGCGAGGAATATCTTTCAACTTCACAAAGCGGGTTTAGAAGAAGTAGAAGCACTGCAGACATAGTATGGGCCCATCGATGGCTGAAAGCCAGAACGGAGTAACATAAGAAAGAATTTACCATACTTGGAATCGATATGAGTTCAGCTTTTGACACCCATATATAGAACTAAGTTGTTGTCAATCCTTGACTCATTCTTGGACAAAGTTCACGTGAAGCTCATAAGATACCTATTATCAAATACTACATTGCAATTTGAATCCGGCAGAGAATTAATAACAATATCAACCTCAACTGGATCTCCTCAAGGAGACAGCATGAGTCCAATTCTATTCACGATATACTTCGAATCGGCTATGAAAGATTTAAGACCAAAATTACCACCAATAAAGAAGATCACTCGTGAATTGATATACGCAGATGACACAGACCTAATCTTTGAATCAGAACATCAAACGAAAATATACTTGCCAATACTATCAACTACCCTAGAAACATGGAATCTGAAAGTGAATCAATCCAAAACAGAATGTACAAAAATCAACAGAAATTTAAATGAATGGAAATGTGTACGTAAACTAGGCAATTTGATCAACGAAAATGAAGACATCAGAAAACGAAAGCAGCTGGCCACCAATGCATTCAACCAACTACAAAATCTATGGAATAGAAATAACATTATCAGTGAGAATAAACGAATACATATTTACGAGGCACTGATTATTCCGATATTGACATATAATTGTGGAACTTGGGGCCTCACAAAAATGATCTTAGAAAGTCTCGATTCATCCCACCACAAACGATTACGTCGCGTAATCAAATCTATTGGCCAGAGACAATTACAAATACTGATCTCTATGAAAAAAACAGGGTCCAATGCCTGAGTACAAAGAAAAGCGATGGGGCTATTTGGCCACATCTTACGTCGAGAAGATAACATCCCAGCTCAAACTGCAATGACAGAATATCTCCTTCATGGCAACAAACATGTAGGGAGACCACCAACATCCATAGTAACTACCCTGAACCAGGATCTCTCTACATATCAGAAATATATGGATTCAGATGAGGCAGAATTAATCCCTGAGGAACTAAGAAATACTGCATTGTCCTCCGTACTAAAGTCACTACAAGATCTTGACAGTCTCAAAACTCTGGCGCAGGACCGTGACCAAGGGAAACAATTAACAACATGGATGGAGAGAGCAACTATACTTATCGATCATGAGTGAATCACACAATTCTCAGCAAGCGTCATTCGAACTGCGAAGCTTACTACTACTACTACTACTACTACTACTACTACTACTACTACTACTACTACTACTACTACTACTACTACTACTACTACTACTACTACTATTACTACTACTACGACTACTACTACTACTACTACTACTACTAGGTACTACTACTACTACTACTACTACTACTACTACTACTACTACTACTACTACTACACTATTACAACTACTACTACTACTACTACTACTACTACTACTACTACTACTACTACTACTACTACTACTACCCACTTAACGTGCTCAAAGCGTTTTACACAGGTCTCTGACTAACAGCAACACGTAACATGTAGAACGGCAGAGACAACACTGTAAACGAAGTCCCGGGTTTGAGAGTTTTTACCAAGATGGGAGTCATTTAAATCGATCGATATTTGAAGGACGAGTTTTCTGGCCATATTTTTAAATATGATTTTTATAGTGTACGGCATTACTCTTATTCTGTACGACATTATGAGATGATGAAATATCTGAAGTTAACATCTTCATAAGAATAAAAAAGGAAACATCTCCTCAAGCGCTTCGATTCCCCTGACCCCCATGTTAAAAACCTTTCACCTTTCTAACCATTTACTTTTGTTCCTTTCTCTTAATGTTTCTTTCAAACGAAATTGTCTAATTCTGTACTGTCCTTATTGATAGTGTGTGTAATTCTTTATTCTCTCTATTGATCTTGTGTATAATCCTTTATTCATTTTATTGACATTACGTAAAAATGTATTCTTTCTATTGATATTGTGCATAATTCTGCATTCTTTCTATTGATTTTGCATGTAATTCTTTACTCTTTATATATTGACATTATGTAAATGTTTATTCCTTCTATAGATAATGTGTTCTTCTTTTCATCGTTTCTTTCAATATACGACATGTGAGACTATTTTGAGTCAACCCAGAACTTTTAAAAATTTACTTTGCTCATTATTCAAGATCCAATATTGACTTTTAGAATTGTATTCGTTATAGGGTTTCTATTTTGAGGCGGTTGACTATTTGCTCTGCCAATTTTTAAAAACTTTACTCCAGTCAATTGGTTTTAAACTCTGAATGTTCCATCCTTTTCATATGATAATTAATTCCTCTCAACTTCCAGCGTCTCTCGTGCCGGTTAATGTTGTTTTTTTTTGGTTTTTTTTATCAGGGTAGCCAGAATATTTTTTACATAAAATGCTAAATGAATCGTAGAAAAATGCCAGATAGTCGGCGAAAAATGCAAACTAGATTTAGACTTCACTCTACTGTAAAAGGGAGCATGAACGTAGAAATTATTAAACATTTTTTATCACTCCATCAAAAATATATTGCCGTTTTGAAGTAAACATATATTAGGGGAAATTGGTTGTATCTTCGTCTATTAATTAGGGAAATTTAGGTTATTTTCAATAAAATGTCAAACAAAATTTTACCGAAATGTCAAACCCAGTTGTTGTGTTCCAACCGCCTTGAAAAACAAAAACAATAAAAAATAATAAAAATTAAAGATAAAAAAGAGACCGCCAAGTTTTTCCATTTCCATAGAAAATGCTAAACTGGTAACCCTGTCTTGTATTGCATTTCACCACGGCAAGCAATAATAATTATTCGTCAGACAAAATCTTTCTTACAACGTTAGACGAATCTAAATGATTACTGTAAATCGCAATACTGCCGAACTCTGAAAAAATACATATTTAAAATTTTGTCCAGAAAATCCATCCCTTAAATATCGATCGAACAAAATATAACCCTCATCATTTTAAAAACTCTCAAACCTTGGACTTAAAAGAGGCCCCAGGTTAGAGAATTTTTGACAGGATGAGGGTCATTTACATCGATCAGTAGTTGAAGAACTAATTTTCTGGCCAAAATTATTTGTGCGTGTATTCTGGGTTTGTTTTTTGTTTTTGTTTTTCTTTTTGTTTTTTCTTTTTTAAAGGAGTATCTAAATCAGAGTAGGAAAAACATCTAAAATTCTTGACTTTGATCACGGAAAAGACTGAAAGATACCATTTTTGTGTTGTTTATTACTGGTATTTTCCCCTTTGATTTATGTTTATAGACTTCTTTCTTTGCCATTGGCCTTAGAGACCAGACTAATGGCTAGGTCAGGTAGATCTTCGTAGCTATCATAATAATCAACCAAACACTCACAAAACAGATATATCTATCTTGTGGCAGGAACATTTTATCTTGTGCGGCTATAATGTGGTCTAGTGGTATGACACTCGTTTTAGGATCGGAAGGTCCTGGGTTCGAGCATCTCTCGGCGCATAGTTGAGTCCTTGGAAAAGGCTCTTTAATACTCACATTCTCTCACCTTACTCAGGTATAAAATGACTACCTAGCCATTAACAGCGTTGTCTCTCTCCAAAAAAAATGTAACATTGCCTAACAGGTGTCGTGTCATGTCTCGTTATAAACGTTACGTTTTGCTGCTGGTCAGGGACCTCTTGTAAAGCATTTTGATCACGATTCGTGGATATCGCGCTTTATAAAAGCTCAAGTTTTTTTTTTTTTTTTGTTTTTGTTTGTTTGTTTTTTTAAATCTTTATTCCAAAACAGTAATCGAATAGAATCATTCCAACTACTCAAAAATTCGTAAACCCAGGACGTTTATATTTTAAATTATCAACTTTAGGGGTTTTGGACAAATATCAGGTCCCAACAGCTCCGTTGGTAGAGCACTCATTTCACAAGCGAAGGCGCCGACATCTACTATCCCCGATGTAATTGAGATTTTAATTTTACTGACCTTCTGATCACCCAGATGTGATCGGGTACCTGAGAGCGTTAAATCTGGCGGAAAGTACTTTGAGATATTTGGCGTCCTATCCAAAGGATAGCAAGCAATTGCTTTGCAGGATCCCGCTATATAAACCGTTTAAACTTCAGGCTGCATGGGCCTGATGTTTCTGAAGGATTACGTATTTTTTGGAGGTTGGGTGGGGAGGATGGGGGGGGGTTGTTATTTCAATGGATCCATTTTTGAAGTTGAAGTTATCTGGCAGAAATGTGAAAAGAATCGTTTTGTCAGGGAACGCAGTGATGAGGCCTTTGTCATTATGGGGACCGGAAAAAAAACACATTGTAATATTATGCCGTCATTCTAAATTCACGTATAGCCACGACGTGTACTTATTTGCAGGTCTGATAACCCAAATTTTTATGGTTTCATAGCTGTAATGGAAACACTCCCAAATCATCGCAAACTTTTCTCCTTTACAACACTGTTAAAACGAGCCATAATTCCGTAATGTTATCAAACCTGTTAATATGTTCAGGACATAATATTATAGGTGTCCGATTTGTCTCGACATAATACTGTTTTAAGACGAGTTTCAGATATATGAATTATGGCTTAGCGAGTTTTAAACATTTTTCTACCATAGGCATATCTCATTTTGCCTCTTATTAAAACCATATCTATTATACTTCCGTACTCCGGGAAAAGAAGTATTTAAAATTTTTGCAAGAAAATCGTCATTCAAATATCAATCGATTGAAATGGCTCCCTTGGCTCAAAAGGGTCGAATGAATTCTCAGGTTTTGTAGTTTTTGACAAGGTGATGGTCTTGAGTCTTACTCCCTTAACCCCAATCGGAGCATAATAGGTCATTAATGGTACCTCGCCATCAGACTTTTCTTTGGGTTTGTCTTTTCAACCTGCTTCCTTCCATTTGTAACCGCCAACTATTTCTTGGAGTTCCTGGTCTTATTCGACATCGGGGACTTCATGTCAGAGCCTGTCTTGTGATGTTGCGATCCGGTTTTCTAAGTGCATGACCTATCCATCTCCACTTTCTTCTACTGATTTGCATATTCAGATGGTCTGGTACGACAGTTTAGATAATATATATATATATACATATATATATATATATATATATATATAACAATATATATATATATATATATATATATATATATAACAATATATATATATATAATGTGACCTATTGTCTCAAAACGGTACTATGTTTGGATGAACTCAATGTGAAGGTTCAACTGTTCAACTTATACAATTGTCTTGATTTAACATTGTTGTAAAGGAAATATAATTGTTGTTGATTTGAGAGTATCTCCATTACAACAATGAGCCCATTTGGTTATCACACCTGAAAATAAGTACTCACTCTCACTCACTCAATCCCATGACCGGATGTCGTCCGATGGACTTGCGTGAAGCAGAAGTTACAGTCTTCCTCCATGCCTGCCCGTTGCTAGCCCTATGTAGCAGATCCGGAACCGACACTCTGTCCATTCTTTATATTGTCCAGCCACATCTTCCATATCTTCTTTGGCGCCCTCTTCTGCGCTGGAAAATAAGTACACGATGGTTCTAATACATGCCTTCATTAATGAGAATTAAAATCGCATTTTTGGATATAAACCTCTGAACAATTGTGTGTCTGACTGGTAATCTGAAAGTCTGATGTTCGATTCCCAGTCTAGGCAAGCTTAGCCTTTGAGATGATAATCAGAAGGTCTGATGTTCAATCCCCAGTCGAGGCAGGCTGATTCTTTGGGTTGATTTTATTTCTTGTATTTGTCGTTTTGCTTTTCCTTGCACTCTTTCATACACACATTGTCACCTTTGTCACTTTTTGGATAAAAGAACACTTAGCCCCATATTTCTTAATTCTTGTGATTCTGGCTTAAAAGACAGTGTCCTTCAACTCAAAATCAATGCGGTATTATGTCCAAATAAACTTGATACTGGGATTTCAATCCATAGCCATTGAATACATGTATTATCGTGAGCGATGAAGCTTCACATACAATCATATCAGTAAAAAAAAATGCACCAACCCAGTGCATATAATATGCGACCGATTTTACATACTTAAGTAGGGTATTATAGAAATATGCTTATTATTATTATAGGGTGTTCGGCGGTTTTCGGTGGGTTTCGGTGGGTTTCGGCGGGTTTCGTACTAAAATCTTGATTTATCCCAAAGCCACTTTTAGCTTTTTTCATGAAATACAAAAAAAAAAAAAAATAAAAAAAAAAAAAACAATCACAAAATTAAATGATAAATGTTACTTACGTGACATCAACCGCGTAATTTGAAACTTAAGGTTAATTTCTCTTCAATATTGTGGATAATATTTTCTATTTCTTGCATTGTTAAGAAATTCTTCGGTACTATTTCCCATCATTTAATTTCTAAATTACTTTTCGAAATCCGATATATCCGACATAATACCATTTAGGGACAGGGGGTCAAACATAATACGATGTTGGCTCGAATAAAGAATCGAATACAGTTAATCGGTAAATGATGGGTTATTTTGAATACTGATCTCATGACCTGAAAATAACAAATCTCAAACGTTTGATGTGGTACTATAACCAGCAGTGATGAGAAAAACCCGACTGCCTCTCTGTCTGTGTCAATAGTCTGACATGCTACATGCGTTTCTTCCACATGCGCAGACGTTACGTAAAACCCACTATAATCATAGTTAGTTGGTCTTTGTTAGGTTTTGTTTTGTTTTTGCCTGGTACCTATTTAGATAGTGAACTTTTGTTTGATCGCTGATTGGATACTATAATTTATTATATAGTTTCTTGGACTATTATGAATTGCTTACGTTATAAATTATGTTGGCTCGCTTAGTCCAGTGAGTGGTTTGTTTGTTTACCTTATCGATGGGGGTTTTAGATGAGTGTCCGAGACTGATTTTAGTATTATTTTTCTTGTATTTTTCTACCTGCATTGTCTGGCACTGTTTCATATACACATTTTCAGATGTTTGTGATTGGTTATTTTGATATATCTGTATGTATTCTAATGGTAGGACACTCATTTTCGGATCGGAAGGTCCTAGTTCGAGCCTCGCTCGGCGCATAGTTGAGTTCTTGGAAAAGGCTCTTTACTCACATTCTCTCACCGTACTCATGTGTAAAATGAGTACCTGACCGTTAACAGCTTTGTCTCTGTCCGAAAAAATGTAATATCGCCTAACAGGCTAATGCCCGTCCTAAATGTTATGTGTTCCTATTAGCCAGGGATCCCCTGTGAAGCGCTTTGGGCACGTGTAGGGATTATTGCGCTATAAAAAAAACTTACTTTTTTAATGATATATACGAGTATCTAACAATATCGTCATTGATTTTACCGACGTTGATTTATAATTGGATACTTTAAGCTAACAAATGATTTCTGTTGACAATATCCTACGATAAACTTTTGAATTGAAGTGATAAAATGTTGTTTTTTGTTGTTGTTGAACCTGCGCATGCGTCACGGAAGACTTAGTATAGTCATATTTTGATACAGTGTTATACTTTTCATGCCCTTTTGCGCGCAGTTCAATCCTGGAGAACTTTTTACTCGTTTTATTTCGTTGTACATCGACAAACGCGTATTAAGTTCTTGGTCAGTAAACTCGTCCTTCAAATATTCTCAATTAAAATGAGCTTTATCTAGCTTGGCAAAAACTCTCAAGCCTGGAACATATTTCTTACGTAAAAACAAGAGAATCGAGTAGAACTAAGTACAATAAGAGAAAAGTTCTGACAGTTATAAATAATTTACTTGCCATTTGAGACACGTTTCTGTCACAGAAGTACGGAGGGAGGGAATAGTGATTGTGATACAGAGCAATGACCTTTTTAACTCCAATGTTGACACCAATGAAACAGTAACAGACCACTTGCTTGAATGTCATCCTCTTGAAGACCTTAGATGCACATTCCTCCCACCAAATCCAAGCATCAGTAACACACTTTATGGTCACCTGGAACAACTACAAAAGACGTCTAACTTCTACGTCATGGCACAAGACCGAAGGGCTAGAGCCCAGGTGGTCGCTGGTTCGGATAAGTCAGTAAGTAACTCCAATGTTGAATTGGAATGGATTGGATTGGATAAGATATGGCCTAAAATTGACTACGCAGTCCAAAATAAGAAACTTAAGCAAGTTAAATCTAGACTCTTTATTGAAGAAAATAAATGTTTCATTAACACACCGGAAGCACTCAGGCAGTCATCAACAACAGCAAGAATTTCCACGCAGACCTGATGATGGTGAGAGAGGTCTGAAACATTACTTTAGAGATCAAAAATATGATATACAATTTATACATATATATATATATATATATATATATATATATTATATATATATATATATATAACAGCTTCCAATAATACCAAAATACGAAAACACGGAACGTTTCGTGTTCAAAGGCCTTCCTCGGCCATAAACAAAGACAATAAAAACATAAATGCACTATTGCTTTTGTTGTTGATTGAAAAGGGGTGTTGAGTCCAAAACGTTCTGTGTTTTTTAAATTTTCTTTGAGGTTTTTTTTTAAGCTGATATATTCATTTTTGTTTATGATTTCTTTTACAGTTCTTTTACAACTTCACACAGCTTATTATCACTAAGTCAGACCAACAAAAAAATTGTGCTAAATTAAATTATGTTCCAGCGTCTCGAAACCACTAAAATTAATCTAGAATTAAAAGGACCAGAAATAGGAACTTTGAGTTTTTTTTTTTGCAATATAAGAAATTAGAAATTATATCTATCCTCCACCATTAGTTGAGCATATCGTTTCGAAATATCGATATATCTATATGAAGGAAAATATCGGATCAAATCGATTTCAAAAAGCCACATCGATATCGCAATTTACTAAGGCTGCCGAATCAACACGTGCATGGCCAAAGTTGGGCACTTCTTTTTATTATCGACTTATAATTATGGAGACGAAAACAACACAAAATCAGTATACAATGAAAAACAATGAATAGAGGGGTAGGGGTTTGGGAGGGGTGGGGGACAAGTATATTCATCGGAAATCTTTATCTTTTTTTGATATATCAATGTACAATTCCTTTGCATCGATAAATATCGATATATCGATATTTCAAGTGGTGAAATATCGTATCGTATCGATCTCGAAAATGTGTGAATCGCCCAACACTATCCACCAAAAAGAGAAAAAGTTATCCTCTAGTTATATATTCGTGACTATTCATTTAATTTCGAAGAATCATTTCATTCTGGCATAATACAACTTTGAGACAACAAGTTACAATACTCAATACCTTACTTCATTGTTATTGTGAATATATTGGAAGGTGTCGTTTCAAATTTTATTTTGATACTATGAAATAGATGGATAGGTAGATAGATAGATAGATAGATAGATAGATAGATAGATAGATAGATAGATAGATAGATAGATAGATAGATAGATAGATAGATAGATAGATAGATAGATAGATAGATGGATGGATGGATGGATGGATGGATGGATGGATGGATGAATGGATGGATGGATGGATGGATGGATGGATGGATGGATGGATGGATGGATAGATAGATAGATAGATAAATAGGTGGATGGATAGATAGATAGATAGTTAGATAGATAGATTGATAGATAGATATATAGATAGATAGATAGATGGATTGATGGATGGATGGATGGATGGATGGATGGATAGATAGATAGATAGATAAATAGGTGGATGGATAGATAGATAGATAGTTAGATAGATAGATTGATAGATAGATATATAGATAGATAGATAGATGGATTGATGGATGGATGGATGGATGGATAGATAGATAGACAGAAAAAGAGAGATAGATAGATTAAGAAAGAAAGAAAGAGAGAGAGAGAGAGAGAGAGAGAGAGAGAGAGAGAGGAGAGAGGAGAGAGGAGAGAGAGAGGAGAGAGAGGAGAGGGAGAGAGAGAGAGAGAGAGAGAGAGAGAGAGAGAGAGAGAGAGAGAGAGAGAGAAGAGACAGAAGAAATATTTGATTGAGCCTTTAAGAACCAAATATTTATAGATCTTTACAGACAAATCAGTGCCATGCGTATGATTGCTAATAATCTAGAAATGATAGGGGGCGGGGGCGGGGATGGATAAGCGATACTCGCAATGACAATGTTTACCAAGTCTGGAATCTAGGATTGCCTTTGGGACATTCTTTTTATAGTCACAAATAAGACAGCAGAAAATGAAAAAAAAAAGTACAGAGGAAATGAACACCAACATTTCAAGAAACGTAAGACCATTTTGAAATTAAATACTCTTAAGAAAAAAACAAACATTTTTTTTGCCTGAAAACTCAAACTTCAAGTAGCGATCGAATAAAATGACCCTCAATTCACTGAAGTCCCAGGTTTGTGAGTTTTTGACAAGTTAAAAGTAATTTTTTATCGATCCATATAATTAGAAGGATGAGTTATTTTTCCAATTTTTTTTTAAGGTGTTTTTTCTATAGTACGGCGTGTCTGGTGATGGAACCCACTGGATTTGTGTAACCTTTGACCTTTTTGATACTTAAAGTTTTCGTGTACAAGACGATGTCGTAACAAAGACTGAGAGAAAGCACTTATGACTGGAATCAAAACATTTCTGATCTCATTCTTATTCTTAGACGATCGACTTTTTAAGGTATCTGTTTTGTTGTTTTTTGCTTTTTTTTTTGGATGGATAGCGTCATGCGATTGACGTCATTCCGTTGTTTGTTGAGGTTTCCTGGACAGCCAAAGAGATGAAAATCTTTCAAAAATTATACGAAGGCCGCGTCAAACTGGTATTACATCAGACTATAAATTATGGGATACCGATAGCTCAGTTGGTAGAGCACTCGCTTCACCCAAGACCAATCTCGGGTGCAGTCGAAAATGTTTTTAATGTTTCTATTGCTACGAATTTGTAAGATTCCTTGAGTTCTTAATAAATATCTAAATGTTGCTGCTCGAAGATCGAAGAAATAAATAATGTGAAGTTTAATGTAAGCTTCAATTTAATATAATATACGAAAACAGATTATACGGCCGTTTCGGGTTTCCCATTTATTCATCCTGTTTTGTTGATAAAGAGGAAACCCGAAACGTCCATATTATCTGTTTTCGTATATTAAATAGAAGCTTACATTCAATTTCAAATTGTTAATTATGAGTTCTTTAAAAAAGCGACGGGGGAAATTCGTTCCCGATCTTCCGAGATAGACAAGGATTTTAAGAAACGATTTGTTTAATTCGATGAAGTAGAAAAGGGCTGAAATTGGCTTTACATTCTCATGCGTTTATTTGTGGCTGTTTTAAATCAGAACCCAACTCTATGTCATAATTTTTATTAAATGTAGGCGTTAAAATAGACGGTGAATATAGTAGGGTCTGTCCGAATCGGAACACACTGCCGTTTTTATATCCGCCTAATTTGTGACCCACCGTGTCAGCTCGGTATTATGCCAGATTGACCATAAAAAGAAATTTTGAGTTTACAGTAAAAAAGATCAGATACGGAACATACAAAAGAATAACTTGAGAATTTATAAGTGCAATAGCCACGAAACGTGCTCAAAGCGCATTACGAGGTGTCCTTAGCCCAATAGCAAAACTTGAGAAGTTGGTATACATGGCGCAAGTTAGGCAATTTTTTACTTTTTTTTTCGACAGAGAAAACTTTGCGAACGGTCAGGTACTCATTTTACACCTGATTACAGTGAGAGAATGTGAGAAAAGAGCCCTTTCCAAGGAATTAACTGTGCGCCGCTCAGGGCAGGACTCGAACCCTGGACGATCCCGTTTGAAGGCGAGTGTTATACCACTATTATAAAAATAATCACTGCCCTCAACCCAACAACCTTATTTTGACTAAAGTTTCGTGATTTAGCCTTAAAATCAAAATTTTAACATAAGATTCAGCCCGATGTAATATCGTGTTAAGACGATTGGTCACACTTAGGGCGGGCAGATAACTATTCACTCACTTGTTCAGAATCAAGAGATCTCTTGCCTTCTAATTATTCTCCTACTTTCTGTGGCTATAACAGGAACGTTCAATAAAGAAAGAAAAGTAATTAAGGAATGAAGGAAATAGGGCCACTCTAGAGCAAGGCTAAGAATCGCATGAGAGTATCGAACAAGGTTTGGAGAGAAACAAAACAAGTTCGATTCCACGAAATAACAATAAAGCACACGGACTTGCCAGGGTGGCCAAATAACTTTTACCTAACATGCCAAAAAATAAAGATCCATGAAACCCCAATACGCACTCGTCCGAACTATTCAATGTTTTAATCGGCTTAAAATGAATGGTATTTTTAAATAGTCTCTAGCATACTAATCTTTATAGTGCGTCCCAAGGCAATAAACACAATTTTCTGTTTATCCATCTTTAAAGAGAAAGAAGCAAATCATCGTGCAGATAGACGCTCATTATTTTTCTTTCTTTTTTTGCTTGTTATCTTTGGAATTCCCCCAATGGGGTCTGTTTGATATAGCTGTTCGTTTTTATTTCAGAGCTCACTGATAGGTTTGACAATTAAACATGTAGATTTGTTATGCTTGTATATTCCTATTTTTAAAATCTCCTCAGTAATGACATTAAAAACCAAAAGACTTTTGCCGTAAACAACCAAACGGGAAGAAAATTGGATTTAAAGACCAAACTGGAAACTATTCTTTTGTCATCAAAGATCTGTCGTCTTAGGCCAGAGGACTCAAATTGCGATTTCCCTCATTTATCTGTCTCCTCACGACAACCTATTCCTGGCGAATTTTCGATAAACAAGATTTCGTTACATAATTTATGGTGATATATAAAAGAAAAAAAATACAATTCCCTTTATTCATTCCATAGGGGAAATTTGTCTTTAGGGTCTATTCCAAGGGCAGACTGAAATAACCCAGGCGTCAGCCGCAGTACAGCGCCGCAATTTGAGCTAGGGCGAAGTGACTTGCTCAAGGCCACAAAGCGCAGCGGCGGATGATCAAACTCGGTACCTTTCGGGTACGAAGCAAAGATCGTACCGCTGAGCCACGCTGCCCCATAACCCCGCTGTCCCAACACTAATTTGTTATTGGACATCGGCTCAGTACCGTACGTATAAAAGAAACTAATTATTCACAAATTAAGGAGCAGACACTTAATCCTGAATTAATCCTTCAGCGATGTTATGATTTTAAGAAAAACGTGAGCTTTTATATAGTACAATATCCATTAAACGTGCTCAAAGCGCTTTACAAAGTGTTCCTGACCAACAGCAACTCGTAACATTTAGAGCAAGATATGATGCCTGTTAGGCATTATTACATTTTTTCCGGTCAGGTACTCATTTTACACTTGTGTACGGTGAAATAATGTGTATAAAGCGCCTTTTCCAAGGACTCAACTATGCGCCGAGCGAAGTCACACTTAGGGTCCGACAGCGAGTGTCATACCACATGACCACATAGATTATACTATGTAATGATATGAACATTTTTATAAAACAACTTTTTTTTCTTTCTTTATTTTTCTTTTTTTTTTTTTTTTTTTTGTTTTTTTTTTTTTTTTTTTTTGGTATTTTTCTTTCTGATTTGTAGGAACCGATGTGTACATATATGGAGGTCTGACATCCGAACCCACTTATGGGCATAGTTTAACATTGTTGTATTGGACAATATTTTGAGTCATTTTTTTTAGTTTTTCAATACAACAATGAGCCCAATGAGGGTCTAGTACATTTTCACAATATTAATTGATCATTATGTATGATATTTTTCTTTTGTCAGAAGACGATAGTACATTGTTCCGGTAACAGGATCTGTTATTATCAGTTAAAAGTAATTTAGCTGATCGCCACTTTCTATCTATAGGGTAACTCACATTATATGGCCTATTTATCAGGAGGAGCCCGGCCCAAAAGAGCGACTCACGTCGCTAGTTGCCCAATTACTGCTGGGTGGACAATGTGCGGCTATGTGGTCTTGTGGCATGACACTCGCTTTCGGATCGGAAGGTCCTGGGTTCGAGCCTCGCTCGGCGCATAGTTGGGTCCTTGGAAAAGACTCTTTACTCACATTCTCTCACCGTACTCAGGTGTAAAATGAGTACCTGGCCGTTAACAGCGTTGTCTTGTCTAAAAAATTGTAATATCACGTAACAGGCCGCATGTCCCATCCTATATGTTAAATGTTGCTGTTGACCAGGGACCCCTTGTAAAGCGCTTTGAGCACATTTTATGGATATTACGCTATATAAAGCTCAATTTAATTTAATTTAATTTAAGAAAATTTAATCTCAGCTGCATCCAGGACCAATTCCACCCCCTTTAATTGCGAGGTGAGTGCTCTATACACTGAATCTATCGGGTTTCAAAGGTAGGAGAGGCTGTAAAGAATCTTCTGTTTTCCCGTCTCTTCTTCGTTATAAAGTTGTCAAAATTGGCGACTGAATAATGCGGGATAGGGAACACTCTCTGATTTATTATAGTCCCCGAATAAATCAATGCTCCACTCGATGAGGTGTTTGTTGTGTGTTTGAGTGTGTGTGTGTGTGTGTGTGTGTGTGTGTGTGTATGTGTGAATGTGGATGGATGTGTGTTTGAGTGGGTGTGGTAGTTTTGGTTTGTGTGTGTGTGTGTGTGTGTGTGTGGATAGTGCGTGAGTGAGTCTGTTGGGAGATGTGTGAGCGTGTGTTTATGTTTTGGTGGGAATAAGGATTTTTGGCTAGAATACCCCTCCTTCAAATACCGTTGAGTCATATGACCGTCGTGAGGTCCCAGGTTTGAGAATTTTTGGCAGGATGAAGGTCATTTAAATCGATCCATATCTTAACGACGAGTGTTCTGGCCAAATTCTTAAATACGTGTCTTTCCAGAGAGAGAGAGAGAGAGAGAGAGAGAGAGAGAAAGAGAGAGAGAGAGACAGAGAGAGAGAGAGAGAGAGAGAGAGAGAGAGAGAGAGAGAGAGAGCAATGCAGTTAATTGGTTGAATTTGAGTTGATATAAATTTTAGTTAGTTTAGTCTCTTTCATTCCGAAACAATTCTATTTCCTATTTCTGAGAGTTTTCACACAGGACTAAATTTTCTTTATCTAGTTTATTCCCACAAAATACCAGATTGAAGCGAAATATTTAGGCTGATTACAAAATATAGCCGTACAGGTTTAACTCACTCAATCCTAGAATTTTTTGTTACTTTTCAAAATTGGATATATTGGATAGACATGGACATTTTTTGTTCAACCACCATTAACATATAAAAACTAAAAACATTAGCTTTGATACTACGCCTATCATTTGGCTCATAATAAATGTAATAAATAGGCATGGGGTTAAAGTAACCCGGGTAAACTACGGATATAGTCGGTGTTAGGGTTGAGTGAGTTAAAGAAATGGCCAGAAAAATCTTCCATTAAATATCTATCCAGTAAACTGATTCTCATCTTGACAAAAAAAAAAAAAAACCCTCTCAAGCCTGGGACTTCGCGCAATGTATGGCACTTCGTCTTCAGACAGATCCCTTTTTCGGATCCTGCTCTGAGCGGCACAAAGTTGAGTCCTTGGAAAAGACAATTTTTTGCTCACATTCTCTCACCCCTCTTAGTTGTAAAGTGGTGCAAGTCCGGAAACAGCTTTGTCTCTGACAGAAACAAATTGTAGTAAGTAGCGACTTACAGATGAATTTTCCTCATATTAATAAGTTAACTGTTGTTGGCTTTGAACGCTTAAGCTTATAAAGTTAACATTGCTAAACACAAAAGCTCAAGTTTGTTTTATTTTGTTTTGTTTCGCTTTATCTCCCCTGAAATGTGTATGCATTTGTCAACTTCAGATTTCTACTCATCGATAAAAGTCTATTTATGTCAATTTTATATCGGAAAAATATAAAACATTTGGCAAAATTGATGTTATTCTCGCTAGAACGTGTATTCCATAGGTAAAAAATCGATATCATTATAAAAGAATGGAGCTACCGCCTTAAAAATAGTATATTATATCAGATGGTTAAGTTTTTGAAAATTGAATAACTATGAAGGATTTTTTAAAGTTATGTATTATTGAGGGCATTACCTATTTATAGTTGTATAGTGGTAAAAAACTAAAATCTGCCATTTTGCCTTTGATTTTATATACTATCGTAAGTGACATCGGTAACTTTAATAATATATAAGATATATATTATTACGTTATATATATATCATACAATTACATGCACGCACACACAAATACACACACACACATACACAAACACAAATATGCGCCAAAGTAAACATCCGGAACACAAAAAAAAATATTCAAGATTTACAGGAAACATTGTTTGCCATTTTTCCTCCAGACTTAGATTGCATCTTTTTTGTGTTTACTGAATAACATTTTTGCTTTGAGATGATGCAAAAACATAAAGATGCAATCTATGTCTGAAGGAAAAATTCCACATAATTAAGAAGCCACAAAAGGCTACAATAAACAGAAAAAAAGAAATATTTAACACGTGCCCACACAGAAAAAAGTATCTATTATAATAAGTCTGCTACTCACATATATAACCCCACACAACAATAATCTCCAAATCATCTCCCCCCCCCCCTTCTTTGCTCATCACACGCATACCTATACACACACACACACACACACACACACACACACACATATATATATATATATATATATATATATATATATATATATATAACTCGCAATATTTGCAGAGAAATAAAAGCTATTACGAGCAGACACATCGATGTTAATTTTTATACTACTGTATTATGGAAATTAACACAGACCGAGAGGAATCTTTTTAGTGATAAAAAATAAATTCGGTCCGTAATAAAGCTTATAGGTGCGCGCAAATGAATTTGGCAACAGGGTGGTCAGATGGCGATTTTCAAGGCCAAGATCAAATTAAGGACCGATCATTGTTTCCTAGCTGATGCTCTAAATAACAAGTCGGTTGATAGAATTACCCATAATTATAAAGGTTTACAAATTACTATTGTCTTTTAAAGAATAGTAGAATATATTTCACAAAGCAACTGGACATAACTAGTGTTTTGGGGATCACAGACGAGAGTATGTCAAATCCTTCATTTCTATGCATTGTGCTCATACCTGTTTTGTTTTTTTGCGTTGGCACGAAAACTAGGTGAAACTTGTCGCTTATTATCATGCGTGAAATCAACGACGATTTCATGTCATCATGACTTTTATATCACTTTTTTATATTTGTGGATGTGGGCCATCCCGACTTTATACCATTTTGAGACAGTGGGTCATACAATAACTTTGAAATATTATATTTTTCCTATCTGGGTCACCTGTTCTGCCCGCCAGATCAATTTCACCAACACACAAAACAATGTGTAAACGTTGACAATCATAATCTTTAATAGCGACTCTAGTGAGAACTTATTACTAAACAGGTCATTTAAAACAAGAAACAAAGGGACTAGTGACGTCATCTCTCTTCATTCTCTCTCTCTCTCTCTCTCTCTCTCTCTCTCTCTCTCTCTCTCTCTCTTCTGTGGCTTTGAAATGTGAGGATAAAAATACATGGAGAGATAGGGAATTATAAAGAATTCAAATATTTTCTCCTTGTCATTTCATCCTTCTGATCTATTCATGAATGCATCTTCAGTTGCGGAGAAGTGAGAAAGCGAATTGATTTTCTAGGCCTGGTAAACATCAAAGAATTCTGAGTTCAGATGTCGCACTTTTCCCATATAATAATAATATGATTTATCTATCTAATTTCAATTACCACTGTATGATATATCTAGTAGAGATCTGAAAAAGTGTGTAAAAATCAGTGCCAGACAAAGCAAGAAAGAAAAATACAAGAAAAAAAAACATCCACAAAGAACCAGCTGATTGACTGAGGATGTAACCTGAGACCTGATTAACGGTCTGAATTGTGTTTAAAAATGATTTGTGAGTGATTACGTATTTGATTTGTTTTTGTTTTTGTTTTGTTTTGTTTTGTTTTGTTTTTTTTTTGTTGGTTTTTTAAAAATGTTTGTTTCTTTTTTGTTTGTTTGTTTGTATGTGTGCTTGTTTATAGTTACGTCGCAAAAGGTCAGGCAAAAGGTCCCAGTGAATTTGTTTACACAAAACTGGCTTTCTACCCAGGTACCAAACAACTATTTGTTTGAGCATGGGTTTCTGATAAATATCCGACGCCAAGTTGGTTGCCAGGTCGACGTATATTTAGAGTATGCAGTTGTCGGACTTATAGATAGAACGAAATTGACGCCATCAGCTTTTTGTTGTTGTTTTTCGCCAGCCATTTTTATGAATAGCTCTCACTAAATTGTATAAATTGGACTATAAACGTTTAATGTTACACATTGTTTTGTGTGTTGGTTGGTACGTTATATCCGGCTGGCAATGTTCTGAGTTGTTTTTGTTTTGTTTTTTTAACTAAACGCAATGCATCAATACAATATGGGAATATGAAGGCCATGGCGGCGGGGCGAGGGGGAGAAGGAGAACCTTAACACACCTTCTTTTCTGTTTTGAATTCGACTACAAGCTGTTGATTGTAAAATGTATTAAACGTACACTGAATATTTCGGGCTCAAAACCCTTCTTCAGTCAACAAAGACAATTAAAACGTTACTACTTCACGTGGGGTCCAGAGAGACTGGTGAAATATCTCAGCATGTGCAGTGGATATAAACGATAGAGGAAAATTAACGAAATATAATAAAAAACGCTTAAAATGTCTTTAAATTGCAGCTATGTGGTCTTGTGGTGTGACAATCGCCTTCGGATCAGAATGTCTTGGTACGAAACCAATCTGAGCGGCACATAATTAGGACCTTGGAAAAGGCTCTTTACTCACATTGACAAAATTGAAATAAGTATGTTTATATATAGAGCATGTCCTGTAAAAGTAATGTACTCAAAAAAGTCTTAACACGTGACATGTATGACGAACATGACGCTATTACATATTTGTTGAGAGAGACAAACTGTTATTGGTCATATTTCCATTTAAACCTAATTGTTTTGAGACAGTGTGAATAAATAAGCCTTTTCGAGGACTCAACCATACGCTAAACGCACAGACTGGGACTCGAATCCTGGACATCCTGATCTGAAGGCGAGCGTCATGCCACTTGATCATATTGCCGCACAAGTACTTTGAAGAAACTAAACTAACTCTCTTCGTTGAAGGCATCTTTAATTTTAATTTAAATAAATAAAAATAAAATTTCCTTTATCTTTTATAGAGGAAATGTGTCTCTAGGGTATATTCCAAGGAAAGACTAGAATAACTCAGGTATCAGCCGCAGTGCAACTCGCAAATTGATCTAGGGCGAGGTGACTAGCTCAAGGCCACACAGCGCAGCGACGGGTGATCGAACTCTTCGGGTACGAAGCAAAGACCGTACCACTGAGCCACGCTGCCCCCTGGTGTTAAGATCGGATTTCAGGCATCTCGTTCACCCCGGCATAATAACGTTTTGGGACGATAGGTGATAAATAAAGGATTGCCTAAATTTATGGGCATTTGAAGTAAAAATATTCTGACCAAAAAGAAAAGGCAGTATGGCTTTAGTGATCTGGATAGAATTAATACTGAGATTTTTTTAAATGTGCACTTTTAGATAAAAGTGACAAATTAGGGAGCAGGCACTGGTTGAAAATAAAGATCTAAAAAGTGTGTGGGAAACAGTGCCAGAAAAAGAAAGAAAGAAATATCAAGAAAAGACCTCATCCCAAAAGCCTTTTCAAGGACTCAAATTATGGTCACCGCTCAAACAAGACTCGACCCAGGAACCTTCAAGCAAGGTCATCTGACGAGTGTCAGGTCACAAAGACCATATCGCCGTACATTGTCCATAGTTGGCCTTCTCATTCTCTTGTGTTATAAAGAACAGAACTTGGTTGACTCTTGCACAAGTTGAATATCATGCGTTTTATAAATAGAAAAAGGAAAACGGCTTTTACAAAGTGGAAAATATCCGCCAAGTGTGCGTTCTAGGACTAGACATTTCGTCTAAAAGATGTTATAACAATTTTTTGACAGGGCTATTACTGACCAGGTGCTCATTTTATACCTGCGTGCGGTGATTGAATGTGAGTAAAAATACTTTTCCAGGTACTCAACTTTGAGTTGCTCAATGCGGGACTCGAACTAAGGAACTTCAAGTCAGTAGACAAGTGTCATAACTCAATAAACACCAACAAAGCCTCACTTTGCCCACCTTTTGTCTCCGTGTAATCTTGTGTTATGGACAAATTGATTGGCTTTTATCCTAGCTGATTATTATAAGTTTTATAAATGGACGTGGGGTAAATGGCGGTACTATCTCAACTCCAAAAGCCTGATATAATATTCATAACAGCGTCGTTATTAGTAGTGTACACGTCCGGGATTTATGGCCCCTAGAGAAAATTCCTATTCTCAATGGTCAACTAGTCAACAATGACCTGTAAGAGCTTTGGGAACTGGCTCATCAAGACTTCAACAGGCCGTCAGCTAAGGTAATCAAAGGACAATTCCAATTTTCATCACATCCAGAAAGCATGTTTTTTTTTTTGTATTCAACGTCAACAATAAAGAGTCTTTGAGCGTCCATTTTAAAGCATCGCAGTATAGAAGGAATTAAATAATTCATGTCACTCAGCTCTGTTGTTGATTAGTTCTCACTTAATTTTATCAATTAGACTATAATTATTCAAGGTAACCAAATTTGTGTGTGTTGTTATGTTTGATTTGGCTGGTGGATGATGTGCGTATTTACCTAAACGTATAGTATCAATAGAATGAATGAAGTTGACCTCGCTTAGCTCTCGATAAGCGCGTGAAAATCTTAAATTATAACTTGTGTTTACAACCCGATAAACGTGCATTAAATCCTATGTTATTCAATCTCTTCAATAAAGCATTAACATTACTTTATATTCAACGTTCCATTTCATAGTGCAAACGTCACCTCCAAATAATACGGCCTTTAGAGGGTTGGTATATCAGATATATCGTGGCCTACGTATATATATATATATATATATATATATATATATATATATATATATATATATATATATATATACATATATATATATATATATATATATATATATATATATATATATATATATATATATATATATATATGCGGGTCTGACATCCGAACCCACTTATGGGCCTAGTTTAACATTGTTGTAATGGACAATATTTTGCGTCTTTTTTTTTTTTTGAGTGTCCATTACAATGGGTTATCAGACCTGCAAATAAGTCCGCGTCGATCGTGGCACAATGAAGGGCGCCTCCTGTTGAAAACATTTTAAATTCAGTCAATTCAGAAGGTAAATCATTCAATATGAAACAAAACTAAAATCAACAATGGCCAGCGCCTAATGGCAAATTAAAACAGTCTTTGAGGAAAGAGAGTTGTGGGGAAGATACGATAACTACACAATTAAAATCCCAAAATATGCGTAGAAATTGGACTTCATAACATGGAATTAGATAGATTGGTGCTCAAATTTCTAACAAAAATGGTAGGCTACGTCTTTGTTTAGAGAGAGAGAGAGAGAGAGAGAGAGAGAGAGAGAGTGAGTGTGAGAGAGAGAGATAGATAGATAGATAGATAGATAGATAGATAGAGAGAGAGAGAGAGAGAGAGAGAATGAGAGAAAGAGAGAGGGGGAAAGGTTAAAGAATCCTAGTAAGATATAAAGGGAGAACGTAAACCGGGGGAAATGAGAGGGGAGAAGAGAAGGAGAAAGAAGGATAGAGATAGGGAAGACGAAGAAGAAGAAGAAGAAGAAGAAGAAGAAGAAGAAGAAGAAGAAGAAGAAGAAGAAGAAGAAGAAGAAGAAGAAGAAGAAGAAAAAAAGAAGAAGAAGAAGAAGAAGAAGAAGAAGAAGAAGAAGAAGAAGAAGAAGAAGAAGAAGAAGAAGAAGAAGAAGAAGAAGAAAAAGAAGAAGAAGAAGAAGAAGAAGAAGAAGAAGAAGAAGAAGAAGAAGAAGAAGAAGAAGAAGAAGAAGAAGAAGAAGAAGGGTGATAAGGAATCTTAACGAGAAATGAAGTATACTAGAGGAAAAAAAGGAAGTTGAGAAGGGAGAGAACGAGCGAGCGAGCGAGAGAGAGAGAGAGAGAGAGAGAGAGAGAGAGAGAGAGAGAGAGAGAGAGAGAGAGAGAGAGAGAGAGAGAGAGAGAGCGATAGAGAGAGAGAGAGAGAGAGAGAGAGAGAGAGAGAGAGAGAGAGAGAGAGATTGCATTCTTTAGTCTGTTCAGAATGACAATAATTAAATACGAATAACGGCAATTGAATTGGAAGACAGTTTCAGTAGTAGCCCATTCATTGTCAACAGAGATGTGGGTGGGTTTTCTGATTGCTGCGGCTAAACATACAAGTAAGACAGATGAACTTACTTTGTTGAAGACGGGGATTGGGAAATCAATTTTAAAAGATAACGGTGACGAAACTCGACTGCTAAATACGGGAATGCCCAAATAGTTGATGACATAAGGCATCTCATAATTGATACTGAAATGAGTTCTTGACTGATATCTGTGTTCCCGGGCATAACAATTATGCTAAGCCACACTTTCTTGAATAATCAGTATGTGTACCTATCGCTCATAAGCAGACCTCCCTCTCTACTAACGAAAAATTCGTAGAATTACGATATTTTACCTGCAATTTCAGATCTTGATGGGCCTCTCATGTTCATTAAAACTTATTGAAAATAAAAATTGATGTCAGACTACATAATTTTAAGGATTAGGGCTGTCATTTAATCCTTGTGAATGTAAATTGTTGATTTTTAAAGTCAACTATAGCAACTACAATTTTATCTCCCAAAAAATCACGAATTCTTAGATTTTCAAATTGGCAGATCTGAATTCGTCATATTTATTTACGAGACATTTCTTGTTGAACTATTTATATAAAAAGTGTTGGATTTCTTTGAACATAAATCAAACCCTGTTCTCCGTGAGATCTATGTTCTATTTTCTCTATGGCTTTAAAATGTGGTTATCAAGTGCTGCGTGTGGCTACAGAATAATTGTTCGTTGTCTGTTTCTTGTTTTGAATCTGAAACAGTTATCTTTTTCGAATCTTCCCCCAATATTTTGTTCTTTGTCACATTGTAATACTTAAGCTTGTAATATTTTCAATTGGACGAATGTACATGTAGTGTTCTGCAATATTATTAATGTGTAGGCTATCACTGAAAAAATATAATCCCATTATTTGTTCATATTGATCAGAAAACATTAAGTTCAAATAGAGGTGGATTAAAATGACCCGAAGCCAAATGTCCTAAAACTGAAATTTTTTTAATGTCTCGGGATTGAAAATTTTGGTCAAGTTTTTAACCGTTTTAATCGATCTTTATTATAAACTTTCAGTGAACGCTTATTTTTGTAAATGGTGGACACCGTATATTACATAATTTGCAGGTGTAATAAAGCAAATTGTTATGGCTCATTGTTGTAAAGGAAATATCATTCTTAAATCAAGATATTGGCAGTTAAAACAATGTTAACTCAAGCCCCTTAATATTTATCTATTAGACCTGATTTTTACAGGTCAAAAGCAAAACGTGCACATCAACACCTATCCATGTTTGCCATTTTTTTTAACTATAACCTAACTAAAAATTTGTTATAATAATATAATATAGATTCTATCGTTTCCGTTTTGCGTTTAGCCGTAGCCTTCGTTAACTAAAAGTCTGATACTAACCCAAGAATCAAGACGAAGATCACGGGAAAATGGTAATTTTGAGTTGAAATCAACAGCTTAACCAATTGAATCATTTCTTTCCATGAGCATTTCTAAAAACTTACTCACTTTTCACTTTCATCGTCTTCTTTTGTGACGTATTTGTCGGTCAGTATCAGGTCTTTAGTTTACGAAGGCCGCGGTTTTTATTTCCGCCTTTCCATTTGGTAGATAATCATTCTAAATTCCAGAAAACCATCGATTAAATACTCGATTACGTTCTAACATGCTAGGTTCTCGTGGATTTAATATGAAGTCTTTTCAGGTTATTGAAATGTATCCTTATCCGGAATGATTTTTGGGACCTTTCGACAAGAGTTGAGGTATTCGTTTCCAATTTAACAACTTTACTCGAACGAAAGGATATTGAATTACTTTTTCGAATGAATTTGGCAAACAGATGTTAGAAACGAGTGCAGTTCAGTTAACCGATACCAAGTCCTTGTATGAATCACGAGCAACTATTGATTTTTAAGATGACGAAAAAAAAAAAAAAAAAAAAAAAAAAAAAAAAAAAGTCTAAAATTTTACAATTTCTTGTCATTATAACTTTGGATCCATTACTTCATCTGGTTCACCCCGACATAAAAACGTTGTGATGATATGGGTCACATGTTTTGAAAGAAACATAGCGGTGTTCAGATCACAACCTATCCAGTACTTTGAAAATGAATAGAAGCATCTTTTTGAATCACAGCTAAAATCATTGATCAACCAGTTAACTGTCGTACTCTGGAAAGACACACATTTAAATATCTGGCTAGAAAAATCGTCCTTTAAATATCGATCGATTTAAATGACTCTCATCTTGCCGAAAACTCTCAAACTTGGGACTCGTGAAATAGATCGATGTTTTAAGAACGACTTTTCTAGCCAAATTTTATCGAGTGTCTTTCTGGAGTGCAGCAGTTATTTCTCTTTGATTCAAAACGCAAAGCTTCGAACCTAGACAACTATTCAGACGCGGGTCGCCGTCCACGAGGATTCGATCCAAGCCAACTTTCTAATCTGCCGTATTCTTAAAAAAAAAACACGAACAAAAATATTGTGCCAGAAAACCGCCCTATACATATTGATCGATTAGAATGATCCCCATTTTGTCAATATCTCCCAAACATGAGACATCCTTGAAGTTCCAGATATGGGAGTTTTTGACGATATGAGGGTCATTTTAATCGATCAATAATTTGTAAAGCCAGTTTATCTGGCCAAAATTCTTAAACGTCTTTTTTTTATGGTAGCATGGTCGTTTTCGGACACATCTGCGAGTGTTGGATCCAAGTCTACTTTCTATAATTACAGAACATTTATTTCGTTTCCTTCGTAAGGAATCAATCGCTATGTTATCCAATATTCTTTGACCCCATCGTACCGATATCGCTGTGATTTCATGGTTGCTTTTGGTTCACCTCATTTGTAGAACTTTTCACAATGCTCTATCGTTGTACACTCTACAGAAATATTCGAATTCACATTAATATGTGGCATTTCAAAGCGATCATTTGTGTGTGTGTGTGTATATATATATATATATATATATATATATATATATATATATATATATATGTGTGTGTGTGTGTGTGTGTGTTAAGGGGGAGGGGGTGAATTAGATGCTTCAAATTGAAGTTAATTTCTTATTAATTTTTTTTATCACGGACTAGCAAAGTAATTCCCAGTAAACTGGAGAAATGCGGCTATGTAGTCTTGTGGTATGACACTCGCTTTCGGATCGGAAGGTCCTTGGTTCGAGCCACGCTCGGCGCATAGTTGAGTCGTTGGAAAAGACTCTTTACGAACTTTCTCTCACTGACATATACTTATTTGCAGGTCTGCTAACCCAAATTGCTTGGAGCTCATTGTGGTGATGGAAATATTCTCAAACCGACGCAGAACATTGGCCATTTCATCGATGTTAAAAACCAGCCCATAACAAAATTCGGCTTTGAAAACTACCTAGAGGTTCTTAACCTAGACCTTTGTATATAGCGCGATATCCACTAAATGTGCTCAAATACTTTACAAAGGGTCCCTGACCAACAGCATCACGTAACATGTAGAACGAGACATAACGCCGGTTAGGCGATGTTACAATTTTTTTCCGACAGAGACAACGCTGTTGACGGCCAGGTACTCATTTTACACCTGAGTACGGTGAGAGAATGTCAAGGACTCAACTATGCGCCGAGCGAGGCTCGATCCCAGGACTTTCCAATCCGAAAGCCAGTGTCATACCACAAGACCACATACCCGCACAAATTCGGCTATACCACCTGATAATACGTGTACGTGGATTCATACTTACCCTTAAAAAAAATAATATTACAAACGAGGATTAACTTTCCAAAATGCCTACAGTTTTGTAGTTTAAATTACTATTTTCTTTCTAATCACAGTAATGCATTCGCTGGTAGCATTTCATTTACCGCCTCCGCTCTCAGAATAGGAGATATTCTTTACGCCAAACTCAACAGAACTATTTATTCTTTGTACCCCTTCTCGTAATTCGGTTTCCCAGAGTAGAGTAACAACCTTGATAAATCTAATGGCACAAAATGGATTACCACTATTATACGCCTTTCTGGCAACACTACATTACCCTGAGGGGGATAAAACCAACCATCTATAATAAACAGGCCAAATACTTTTAGCTCAAGTTTAGCTCATCCATTAAAATTGACCCAAACTTGCCCAAAAATGTCAAAATTTAGACTTTCAAGAAGTTTCAAGTTTGAAAGTTATGTAACTAGTTGAATGGTTAGTTTAATGAATTGACATAATTTGGAGTGAAAGCTTACTGGCCAAAAGTTAAAAATTGTGTTTTGCCAAAATACGGCTGGAAAGAGGTTTCCTCTTTTTCCGTATCTTTTTTGTCAACAATCTTGGGCTATAACTGACATCTTGGAGTAGCCAGGAAGTGCATCAATTATGCCTCTGACGTTACATCATTATGTGACAAAGGAGTGAAAGATCTTGTGACATTGCTCTCGGGGATCCAGATTGTCTCCGGTTACATTATGTTTTCTTACACTAGCATTTCCTTCCTCTAACACATCAGGTTGTGATGCCGTCTGTGAGTTATTGTTTCTTATTATCGAGGTATCTATAGACATTTCAATCTATTTTTGGACAGACCGATATGTTGTCTTTGGGTGTGTTGATTGGAAATCCATAGTTACACACAAACGCATACACACACACACATATATATATATATATATATATATATATATATATATATATATATATATACACTATTTATCTATGTATTTATACATTTATCTATCTATCTACGACCTATCTGTTTATCCATATATCTATCTATCTATCTAATTATCTACCTATATATATTTGTGTATATTATATATATATATATATATATATATATATATATATATATATATTCATTCATTGAATAGTCAATCTTTCCATCTAATCCCAATGTCAATCCATATATTTCTGTCAACCTATACATATATTCATCTATCTATTTATTCATCTATCTATCTATCTCGTTCTCCTTCTATCAGTAATAGTATCTCTCTATCTATATTTTAATTTATCCAAATACAATCCAATGTATAATCTTTCTCTGTCTATCTATAAACACGGATTAGTTTCATTCATCTTCCTTTCTATCTATATTTTAACTTATTTTATGTTTAAACTTTCTATAAGTTTATCCATAAGAATTTTTTTCAGACTGCATATTATTTCCTTACTCAATCTCTTGCTAGTTTTATTACTTTTGAGAATTCAGTATTTCTATTCGTTTTTCGTCTAAAAGCGTCAATACCTCATTGAACATGAACATTCAAAAAGATTGCCCTAGGCCCGTAGGCATTTCCATGGCTGTTTACATAAAAATGTTTGTCACGCTTCCCTTTACTCAACGTTCTTCACAAGTTTGAAAATCATCAGAGATATTTGCTTTCTCTAATTTAATTATCAGAAAATAGCTCTAACGGTTTTCAATGGTATCTTAAATCAAAATATTTACACTACTGGTATTGAATATTTTTACTGGTCTTGTGTGATATATTATCAGTTAACTGTCGTAACAGGAAAGACAAGTATTTAAGAATTTAGCCAGAAACCTTGTCCTTCAAATATCGATTTACATGACTTAACTCTCAAACCTGGGACATCACTAAGTCTACCTTAATCCCCAAGGTTTGAGAGTTTTTGTCAAGATGAGGGTCACTTCAATCGATCGATATTTGAAGGGCGAATTTTCTGGTCAAATTTTTAAATACGTGTCTTTCCAGAGTATGACAGTTAACTGGTTTAATTTGCTGTGTAAATTATTTTCTTTTCATGTTGATATCCGCTTTGACATTCAGCAACAAATAAACAAAAAAAAAAAACGTAATATAACTTTTTTTTTTCATTTACACCAGAAAAGGCCTCTCTTTGTTACAACGCATTCAATAAGCCCAGCTAATTACAACAATGAAACCGTAACAATTTGAGTTATAACCAGAAAAGTAAATAGGCACACGTTGGTTTCAAAGCTGTTATCTTTTCCATTACAACAATGAAACTGTAGCAATGTTTGGTTATCGGAAAGCACCGTGGCTCAGTGTTCTGATCTGTGCTTCTTACCCGAAAGGCACCAAGTTCGATTACTTTTTTGCGACACAGCACTGCGGAGGACACCTGGGATATTTCAATCTCCCTTGGACTGTGCCCTAAAGATAAATTTCCCAATTAGGGATGAATAAAGGATTTTTAAAAAATTGTAGGCCTGCAAATAACTATCCATTGGTTTAAGTAATGGAAATAGAAATAAATCTATTATTGTTGTCCACAAAATGGAAGATCTCTAGTGATCGAACAAATATAATACACCTTAATAGAAATGTGTGGATCTTATAATAATATGATACTCATAACAATTTTACTTCACAATGCACACAGGCATCTTTACAATTTAATACAAAAGGAAAATAGTGCAATAATAATAATAATAATAATAATAATAATAATAATAATAATAATAATAATAATAATAATAATAATAATAATAATGATAATAATAATGATAATAATAATAATAATAATAATAACAATAATAACAATGATAATAATAGTAACAAGAATTAAATGGCATTTATATAACGCTTTACCCCGTTGTCACAGGCTCTAAGCGCTTTACAATGACATAAAACAAAACATATTGCAATAAGACAAGAATTGATGTAAAAGTGATATAAATTCAATTTAACAACATGATAATATTATAGCAACTTATGACGTAAAAAGCTAAAAACTTAAGCGAGATTTGAAATAACTGATTTATTTGCCTGAATAAGGATATCGGCCTTCCAAACATCAAGATATTAGTTTTATTATCATTTAGTTTTAACTTGTTTGGTACATCCAAGATTTAATCTCGTCAAAACAGCTCGAAATTCATTGTATTGTTACCAAGGGGTGCTGAATCATAAATTTGCGTATCATCTGCATAAAATTATAACAAATTGAACTGCATATATAAAGTGAAAAGGACAGGGCCAAGAACAGAGCCTTTTGGTACTCCAAAGTTTAGTAAAACTTGCTCTGACCGAATGCCATTGACCACGACAGTCTGTCATCAATCCAGTAAATATGCTGTAAACCATTTAAGGGCAATTCCTTTTACATCGAACGTATTGTCTAGTCTTCTTAACAAATGACATGGTCAATGGTTTCAAAAACAACTGAAAAATCTAAAAGGCATAACACATTGATATTGTAAGCATCGGGATTAGATAACAAGTTATTCAAAATTGTAAGAAGCGCCGTTTCAGTACTGTGTTGCTGTTTGTAGGCTGACTGGAAAGTTGTTCCAAACTGTTGTTCTTAAGAAGAGTTGATAATTGTGTAAGAACTACTTTCTTCAAAAGTTGTGACAAAAACGGTAAATTTGATACAGGACGATAATTGTTTAATACATCGTGGTCCAGTGACGGTTTTTTCAGAAGTTTTTTAACGAGGGCAGTAGGGATGTATTTATGATTGATGTAATGGATGGTAATAATGTATCGATGGAGCTGGTAAGGGGTCAAGGTCGCGGGATTTAATGGGGGCTTTTGTGATCAATTCTTTTACGAAACGGATGTAACTGGGATAAATTTGTCTAAAGGGGTTCCACAGAATGTATCTGTATCTAAAGATGGTTCATGCTGATCTATTTATGAAAGAATTTTATGGATTTTGTTTTTAAAAGTTGGAAGGTTGTAGATGGTAATGAAGTGTATCTTCCACGTCCAAGTAGATCATTGACAACAATGAGCCAATAATAATTGGAGTTAGCATCAGACTTGTAAATAAGTACATATTGATGTGGAAGTATATTCATTACAACAATAAAACTAGAACAATTTGGGTTACTATTCGACTTGTAGTTAAGCACACATTGGTTTGAGAGTATTTCCATTACATTATTGAACTACACGGAGCAAAATCGACGTCACTCGGCTTTATTATTTTGGGGGTTTTTTCAGACAGCTATTTTAATGATTAGTTCTCATTAAATTCTACTCTTTTTTCAAATCAGATTATAAACGTTTAAGGTTACTTATAATGTTGTCACGCGTAACGCTATATCCACCTTCCGGATGTTGTGGATTCTTCACATAAACACATGCCATGAATACATAAGGATCGAATTATCAGACTTTTGTGCAAACACCGAACCCTATATATTTACTCTATCCCTTTTGTTGAAATAACTTTGTATGCAACCTTTCAACCTGAATAAATCCGAATAGAAAAAAATTCGGATTGGATCCATTTATTAATTGGTCTAGATTATTGTATTGTAGCCTCGAGTTAAATAGCTGTGGATTGACAATGAAGCTTTTGTTGACAAGTTTCAAAACAAGATTCCAATGGAGTGTTTTGTATTGTCATCAAGTCCCTTTCATTTTCTTTCTTTCTTTGTTTATTATTATTATTATTATTATTATTATTATTATTATTATTATTATTATTATTATTAAAAAAGTATTATTATTATCATGATCATTTAAATTTATTATCATAATTATCATCATCATTATTATTACATTTATTATTATTATTATCATTATTATTATTATCATTATCATCGTCATCATCATCATTATCATCATCACCATCATCATTATCATTATCACCATCAACATTTTCACGACAAGAAATATGAAGTCTTAGTCTTGTCGTTATAAGAAAGAATATTCACTTTCCTTAATAGAAAGAACAAAACAAGAAACTTACCCAGGTCTCACAGTTTGGCAATAATTTCAATTTTTTTGTGTGCCTGAATAAACGACACAAACCATTTTGAAAAAATGGGTCACAAATGACGTGTACAGACAGGTCTGACATCAGAAAGTAATTATGGGTCTAGTTTAAAATTGTTTTAATAGACAGTATTTTGCGTCATTTTATTTATTTAATTTTTTAAATCTCAATTACAGCCATGACCCCATAATGAATTGGGTTATCAGACCTGCTGATAAGGACACGTCGGTGACAAATGTTATACCGCTAAAATAAAAGAAAAAGGTGGGTTTTTCCCTCTACGTCAAAACAATGTGAACCATACCAGGAACTCTGCCGTGCTATGAGGAGGAAAAAATCCTACTCATATTTTTATTTTTTTTTTACTTTGGCCAGAAAAGTTGTCCTTCAATTATCGAACGACCATCATCTTATCAAAAAACGCTCAAACCTGAGACTTCAAAGAAGTTTTCAAGGAAGTCCCAGGTTTGAGATTATTTGACAAGATGAGGGACGTTTTAATATATATATATATATATATATATATATATATATATATATATATATATATATATATATATATATATATATATATATATATATATAGATATATGAAGAAAGATTTTTTTGGCCAAAAATTTGAAATGTGTTTGTTCAGAGAAAGATGGAACTGTGATCATAATGTCAAAAAAAAAATGTCAATTTGACGAGGTTCCCAAATTGAGTTTTCAGTGTGACATATCAATTTTTGATGGTTTCTTTACGGTGGCCTCATATATGACAATGCCTGATAATTCACAAATTGATACTAGGCTGCAAGAAGCTGTGAACTGTAAAAAGTAATAAACAAAATTAAATATAACAGCTTCAAATAAAAGAACAAAATACCAAACATGGTACGTTTCGACAGAGATAATATCTCTGTCGTAGATTTGGAATTTAGTAATGTATTTATGTCTTTATTGTTTTTTTGTTGTTGTTGGCTGAAGATGGGTTTTGAGCCCGAAACGTTCCGTGTTTGGTATTTTGTTCTTTTTTTGTAAGCTGGTATATTCATTTTTGTTTATAACATTTTATAATCCACAAATCGGGATTGTTGTTATCTGCTGACAAAACTATTTTTTTTTAAACAAGCAAAAAAAAAAAAAACCTAGAGAATTTATATAGAGCAAAATCCACTAAACGTGATGAAAACGCTTTACAAGGATTCCCTGACCAACAGCAACACGTTGGCGATATAATATTTCTTTTACAGAGACAGCGCTGTTAATGGCCATGTACTCATGTTTACAACATGTGAGAGAATTTGAGTAAAGGGCATTTTCCAAGGACTGAACTATGCGCCGAGCGAGGCTCGAACCCAGGATCCGAAAGCGAGTATCATACCACAAGACCACATAGCCACACATACTACATAGCCGCACTTGAAAATGAATTTACGACAATTACTCATATTTCATTAATTATATTATCTTTTTTTATGGGTTTTTATATAGAGAAATATCCACGAAACATGGTCAAGGTATTTACAAAGGATTCCTGGCTATCAGCAACACGTAACATGCTGGACGAGACATTTTAAAATTTATGGAAATAAAATATTTATCTTATACTTCTCGTCCGTATTATTATTATTATTATTATTATTATTATTATTATTATTATTATTATTATTATTATTATTATTATTATTACTATTATTATTATTATTATTATTATTATTATTATTATTATTATTATTATTATTTATTATTATTATTATTATCATTATTATTATTATTATTATTATAATATTAATATTAGAAGTAGTTGCGATAGTAGTAGTAGTAACAGTAGTTGTAGTAGTAGTAGTAGTAGTAGTAGTAGTAGTAGTAGTAGTAGTAGTAGTAGTAGTAGTGGTAGTGGCAGTAGTAGTAGTAGTGGTAGTAATAGTAGTAGTAGTAGTAGTAGTAGTAGTAGTAGTAGTAGTTGTAGTAGTAGTAGTAGTAGTAGTAGTAGTAGTAGTAGTAGTAGTAGTAGTAGTAGTAGTACAACTACAACTACTGTTACTACTACTACTATCGCAACTAGTAGTAGTAGTAGTAGTAGTAGTAGTAGTAGTAGTAGTAGTAGTAGTAGTAGTGGTAGTAGCAGTAGTAGTAGTAGTGGTAGTAATAGTAGTAGTAGCAGTAGTAGTGGTAATTGTAGTAGTAGTAGTAGTAGTAGTAGTAGTAGTAGTAGTAGTAGTAGTAGTGGTAGTAGTAGTAGTAGTAGTAGTAGTTGTAGTAGTAGTAGTAGTAGTAGTAGTAGTAGTAGTAGTAGTAGTAGTAGTAGTAGTAGTAGTAGTAGTAGTAAAGGTCATTTGCTATAATGAAATGAACTGTAAATAAATGTTGAGATAATTTATTAAAACTGTTACATCCGGAAGCGATTTTAATCAGATCTTGACCTTTTCTGATTAGTAGGTCATTAAACAACTAATAATACTTGAACAAAAATGCCATAACGGAAGTTGAATCGATAAATAGTGTGCATGATAGAACTAGTTATGGTAGTAATGATACACCATGTGTGGCAGAGAAATAATTTGCCGATTTTTTAAGCTGGTCGATTTTGTGTACCTTATTATATATCTAGAATATAACAAGCGATTTGGATACGGAATGGCACGGTGTTTATATGGTTCTGTTCCATTATTGCCTCATTTATCTCGCTCCGATATCCCTATTTCAGTTCCCCCCCCCCCCCCCCCTTTGCATTCTCTCTCTCTCTGTGTCTCTCTCTCTCTCTCTTTCTCTCCTTTCTCTCTCTCTCTCTCTCTCTCTCTCTCTCTCTCTCTCTCTCTCTCTCTCTCGATGTCTATCTTTCTTTCTCGGTATATACTCCTTACTCAATTTTTATTCTTTCCCTCAAACACACACACACCCACACACACACACGCACACACACTTACACATACACACACACACACACACTCTCTCTCTCTCTCATTCTATTTCTCTTTCTATAAATATATATATCTATCCATCTCTTCTCTCTCTCTCTCTCTCTCTCTCTCTCTCTCTCTCTCTCTCTCTCTCCAAATTCCCTCCAAATGATAATATGCGTACTTGACATCTTCTAAAAGGCTAACTAGAATAATATTATATCCTTACAATGCCTTATACATGACATGATATTGAAACAATCAAAGCAAATCACAGTTTTGTTTTTGATTATGACAAACATTAGATATTATTTAGATTAGATTTTTAAAAATTCTATTCTTTGTAAACCAATTTATTAACTTTGTCAACAGAACTAGCGTCTGTTTTTTATTTCAAAATTTAATTCCAACCCAACAGTTAACTAACTATACGAGGAACTAAAGTTCTTTGTCTAAAGTTTGTTTGAAATCTTGAAATATAAAATTTTAATCCATCACATTCTCTAAAATAACAGGAGAGAGTATAAATATGACTATATTTTTTTAACTAGAGCATTAATATAGGGCAATATCCACTAAACGTCCCTAGCTAACAGCAACAATTAACTTGTAGACATGTAGGACGGGACATAACGCCTGTTAGGCGATGTTACAATTTTTGCGGACAGAGACATCGCTGTTAAAGGCCAGGTACCTATTTTACACGTTAGTAAGGTAAAATAATGTGAGTAAAGATTCTTTTTCAAGAACTCAACTATGCGTCGAGCGAGGTTCGAAACCAGGATATTCCAATCCGAAGCGAGTACCATACCACTAGACCACATAGCCGCATATATATATATATATATATATATATATATGTATATATATGTGTATATATATATATATATATATATATATATATATATATATATATATATATATATTTATAGTTTCCCCACTTTATTTAGTGTTGTTCCCATTCTCACAGATAAGAAGCCAAAGATTATGCTCACGTTCCCTCTCAAATGGTTGGGATCTCTATATTATCCATGGCTTAAATTCACACGATTTATATGTCTCTATTCCCGTATCTTCTCTAGATACCACGCACTCTTCTACGGATTAAAAAATTATTTTAGTATTTACCGACGTGTACATATTTACAGGTCTGACATCCGAACGCAATTATAGGCCTAGTTTAGCATTGTTGTAATGGACAATATTTTACGTCATTTTTTTTTTTGGAGATTTCCATTACAACAATGGGCCCATCATGAATTGGGTTATCAGACCTGCAAACAAGTGCACGTCGGTATCTACCCATGTTTGAATATTATTTCAACGAGGAAGTAGATTTGACAGTTAAAGAACAAACAAACCAACACCTAAAGGAATACAGGATTGAAGTCACAAAATGTCAAACATGTAGGGAGAAATAATGCAGACCTCTAAGACATTGATATCAAAAGAATAAATATTTAATTGTATTTCAATGCTGGAAAATTTTCACGATGTGTATCTAACCTTTTATATTTATATAAATACAGCTACAGAATAATGTTCTACGCATGAGGAATCAAATTATATAGATATGTGATTGTAACTAACACTCCTTTCCAGTGACATTAAACATCTATAAAGTTATAGCCAACTAGTGTGATGAACAAATAGAATAGAATCTAAATCATCAAGCTGTTAGAACGTTCAATCTTTTTTTTTTACGCCCACTCGTACAATAAATTTATTTTCACTGAACAACTTATTTAATGGTTGAATTGGTCTACTTACTTACAATTGATATCAGGATGTGCTACGATTCTTTTTCTTTACTCTCAAAACACGGGACTGTATTTATTAGTATAATATGAACACGCGTATGATCATTGTGTTCTTTGCTTGTTATAAAATTATTGTAATTATATAAAAATTGTTTTCATCTCTCATCAGAAACCCCTGCGATGGCATTTTACTTTCGACTGAATTAGCGTATGTTCATTTCATTGTGTTCTTTGCCTGTTTTGTGAATTATAAAAGGTGTATATATATATAATATATATATATATATATATATATATATATATATATATATATATATATATATATTATATATGTATATGTATATATATATATATATATATATATATATATATATATATATATATATATATATATATATACCTGACATCAGTTGCCGTTGCGAGACCTATTAACTGAATTAGTGACGTATGTTCATTATATTGTCGTTTGTTTTGATGTGTTTGTTTGTTTGTTTTTGCTTGTTTTGTGAATTATAAAAGTGGTTTTCATTTTACGTCAGGAGACCCTGAGGTACATTATTTTATTTTTTTTTAACTTTCAAGACACAGGACTGATTTCACGTATGTTCATTACATTGTGTTCTTTGCTTGTTGTGTGAATATATAATAAAAGTTGTATTCATATCACATCGGAATCCGTTGAAATGTTTTTTTTTTATTAACTCTCAAAACACAGGATTAGAGTAACATATTATATTTTCAGAGTTTGCTCTTTACTTGTTTTGTGAATTATTAAAGTTCTATTCATATTACAACATGATCCCAAGGGATAATTCTACAATCAAAAAACATAGCTAAATCTGCTTATATGTTCGTTACAGTGTGGTCTTCACTTGTTTTGTTGATATTCAAAGAGTAATAGAGAAATATTTATGATTATAATAAGTACTTGTTGTATTATGCCTTTTTAAAAATTATAGAACACAGTATGTGCCAATTGGTTAACATTGTATATACTGTGTTTTTTAAAAACAACGGCAGTGTTGCAAACAAATGTAGTTATCTCCGAAGTCTATAATATAATGATAATAATAATATACTTTATCCATCCAAAAAATGGAAAAGTGTAGAATTATTACTATTATAATGTTGTGGTGCTTAAATTATTGGTTGGTAAAACAATCAGTAAGTCAAATCCTAATTGCTTTTGTTTTTTTTAATGTGACCATTCATCATAAAAAGGAAAAAAAAAAAATAATAATAAATCAGCTTCAAAAAGAACAAAATACCAAACCCGGAACGTTTCGGGCTCAAAATCTTTGTGTCTACAGACAATAACAAAAAAATAAGAACGAAAAACATGATTGCATCATTTGAAATCCAGTCAGAAGGCAGAAAAATGCTTGCCAAATATTTCTCTGCCGCTTCTCTGAATTTTAATTGATGCATTAATGTTAATATTGTTTCTGTTATTGGCTGAGACTATAATTAAAATCGATCGATATTTAAAGGACAGGTTTTCTGGCCAATAGTTGAAATACGCGTTTTTGCAGAGTACCGCAGCAAACTCAGTTTAGTTTTTTTTTTCTGATTTCATAATGAAAAAGCTTCTATAAATCCCGTTTTTAGTAGATATATTATCCCTATATAATACCGTTTTGAATCAGTGGATTATACTTCATGGAAATAATTTTTAATTGAAGCCTCGCATATCTTGATGATCTATGTCCTTTGTATTCATTTGCAAAATATGTTTGATTTGAATAAGATTCATATTGATTGGCACGCCAGTGGATTCATCGCCTGGAATGATACAGCGAAGTTCATTGTGAACTGATTATTATTATCATCATCATCATCATCATCATCATCATCATCATTATTATTATTATTATTATTATTATTATTATTATTATTATTATTATTATTATTATTATTATTATTATCATTATTATCATTATTATTATTATTATTTTAATTCTCATATATTACTACTACTACTACTACTACTACTACTACTACTACTACTACTACTACTACTACTACTACTACTACTACTACTACTACTACTACTACTATTAATGAACATTCTTACTTTTGTGTGTATTTTACAGACTTATAGTCAAGAAGATAATAGTATGACGTAGTGACCCCCGATGCAGAGTGAGGGATAGCTTGACCGGACATCGAGTACCATGGAGTTGTATCATCTTGTATTGTGGATGACCGCTGTCCAGGTATAAATTCATTGTCATTGGATAACATTTTAGTCTAAATAAATAACAATAGGAAATTGAATGGAAGCTCCAATTTGATAACGAAAAAAGATAATGTGGACGTTTCGGATTTCCCGTTTATCAATAAAACATGATGTATAAATCAATAAAACACGATGTATAAATCAATAAACACGAAATATAGGTGTGAGAATGACGAGATCTCGGATTTCTCTTTTATCAGCAAAACACAATGAATGGAATTCGAAAGATAAATGAGAGATGGAAGAACGCCATTTTCACATTATCACGATTCGTCCTTAGTGCTTCATTCATCATATTATGCTTATAAGGGGAAAGCCGAAACGTCCACATTATCTGTTTTCTTTTGTTAAATTGAAGCTTCCATTAAAATTCCCTATTGTTTTTTGTGTCTTCGTGCTTCAAGCGTCAACATTTTCAATTTGAGTCCAAAAGACATTGGTTAGATGGAAAGTATCAAATCGTCCTCAATCGTAGCCATCGTTAACTTATAGCCTGACACTGACCCAAAAAAAATGACGCCAAAGACAAGTCTTTGGCAAAAAATAAAAAATAAATAGAAAATAAATCGCGAGTTGTATTCAATAGTTCAACCAATGGGATCCCTTGTTTCCTTGAGCTCTACTAACGACGACTCACTTGGCGCAGTACAAACCTAAAAGTGACATCAAAGGATAAGTCTTAGTTGGTTCCTTATGTCAGGCAATAAGATAACGATGGCTACGCCGCAATACACCTCCTTTTGATGTTTCGTACTGTATAATAAATAATAATGTGAAATTGAATGTAAGCTTCAATATAATTACAAAAAAGATCAAATGAACGTTTCAGGTTTCCCCTTTATCAACAAAACAGGATGAATGAAACACCACAGTTGAATGAAATAATGTGGTAGTGGCGTAGTTAAGATGAATAAACAAAACCATTGGTTTTACACCCGAGTACGGTGAGAGAATGTGAGTAAAGAACCTTTTCCAAGGACTCAAGTTTTGGTTTTGTTTATTCATAAATGGGAAACCCGAAACGTTCATTTGATCTGTTTTTGTTATTAAATTGAAGCTTACATCCAATTTCACATTATTATTTATTTCTTCGAGCTTCGAACAGCAACATTTACATACTGTATAATGTAAAACAGCTTCAAGCTTTATATGACGTAATATTCTGATGTGACGTTTTGTTTCCAAATGTCTTTAACCAATTAGCTTCTGTACTCTAGAAAGGCATGTATTTGTGCGACTCTGTGGTCTAGTGGTGCGACGCTCACTTTCGGATCGGAGGAAGGACCTGGGATCGACCTCGCTTGGCGCATAGTTGAGTCCTTGGTAAAGGTTCTTTACTCACATTCTCTCACCGTGCTCGGGCGTAAAACGAATACCTGGCCGTTAACAGCGTTGTCTCTGTCAGAAAAAAATATGTAATATCGCCTAACAGGCGACATGTCTCGTTCTACACATTGCGTGTTGCTGTTGGTAAAGCGCTTAGAGCACGTTTAGCGGATATTGCACTATATAAAAGCTCATGTTTTGGGTTTGTTTTTTTCACGTATTTAGAAATTTGGCCAGAAAATTTGTATTCAAATATATAGATAGAACGAAGATGACGTCACTCAGGTCTTTGTTATTGTTTTTTGCCACCCGCGTTTATTAGTAATTCTCACTAAACTGTATTAACCCGACTATAGATAGTATGCGCTTGGCTAAGAAGCTCATAAGATTGCCATCCGGAAGTATAACGGACCAACACACAAAACTGTGTGTATCCATGCACGTTTATAGCCAGGTTAATACAGTTCAGTGAGCATTACTCATAAACGCGGATGGCAAAAAACAATAACAAAGACCTGAGTGACGTCATCTTTGAACTATCTATAAACGTTCATGTTTTGTGTTTTAGTCCGATATACTTCCGGCTTCCTAGCCAAGCGCATAATATCTATATATCGATTTAAATTACCCTCATCTTAAGAGAAATCCTCTCAAATCTTAGAGCTCTCGAGGTCTTCGTCCCAGGTTTGAGAGTTTTTGCCAAGATGAGGATGATTTAAACCGACTGATATTTGAAGGACGAGTTTTCTGGCCAAATTTTAAATATACGGCAGTTTACTGGCTACTATAATGTAAACAATTGTTATTTATTGTTAGCTCTCAATAATAAATTGCATGGATCCATCCAAGCAATCGGAAACATTTATTAGAATGTTAATTTAAAACAGCTTCTTGTTCTGAAATTGGACACGAAATTTCGTATCTTTACGAATTTTTCGTATTAGTAGGCAAGCCTTTATTTGTGACCCTGGCCCTCAAAATGGTAAAATGTCGGGATGAATAGGCACTGAAAAGTGAATTTAAAATTAAGATTATAAGAAATAGGAGCTTTGGGTTTTATACAATTTAAGAATTGTAATTATTCTTTACCAATAAAAATGGAATTACCCGACGTGTGGATATATACAGGTCTGACATTCGAACAAACTTATGGACCTGGTTTAACATTGTTGTAAAGGACAATGTTTTGCGTATTTTTTTTTTAGATTTCCATTACAACAATGAGCTGATAAGGAATTAGGTTATCAGCCCTGAAAATAAGTTCACGTCGAATTTACCCCAAGTTTCATATAATATGTCGCTAAAAAAAAGTTTGATTTCCAGGTCTTGTTCAAATCGATATAATATCGCTTTGAGACGGTGGGTCACATAATTTACAACAACTTAATGATGGTTTGGGATGATGGGTAGTCTAGCAATTATGTATTTCCATTATCAAAAACAACTAATGACTTGCGATATAATTATGAGAGATGAAGTGAGTAGGAAAGTGCCAGAAGACAATAGAGAATAAAAAATTTCACGGCGGTGATGGGGGTTTGAACCCGCGACCTTACTGGTACAACTCCGCCTGGCCGGTGAGAGCGTGACTCTACCGTATGAGCTATCCACGATCCCATGGGACAACTCCGGTAAGGTCCCGGGTTCAAACCCCCATCACCGCGGCGTAAAATTTTTATTCTTTATTGTCTTCTGGCACTTTCCTACTCACTTCATCTCTTGTTGTTACCAACATAAGTGCCTGCTCCACTCACTTTTCTGATATAATTATGATACTGTATCGTGATATCAGGTTCTAAAGAGATCAATGATTTGTAATTCATAATAGATTTTCAAAAACACCGTCGTCGACTTCTTAGCTGTAATGAAAATGATTCAAATTTATAAATGGCTGGGTCCTAGTAGTGCCAATGTCCACTTTTGATAGAGTGGAGAAAACAGCCATTTAGGATTTACATAATATCATTTCTTGCTTTATTACACAATGGTACCTCGTAGTCAATATCTTGGCAGCGGTACTTAATTGGACTTGATATTTCTTCCACTGATAAAAAGAGTAAGCATCAATCCTAGCCAACAATAGGCTTCAACAGTCGTGCCGTCACTTCCCTCGTAATGACACATAGTCACTTAGTAACTGGTTCTAAACTATCGGAAGAGTGGCGGACGCCCTTATTAAATACTTCTCCGACGAGCATGCAATGTAACCAGAGGAGAAAAGCATTATAAATCTGATCATGTTTTGACGTTTATACATTCTGATCACATGGCATGTGAAAAAGTTCTAGCCAGCATGAAGAATAAAAAGTACCGATATTTTCTTTGTTTAGAACCAAGCTCCTCGTTGCTGGGTGGACGTGATATCTGATTGTTGAATCCTATTTATCTTCAAACGGACCGACAAGGAATATCGGTCAGTACTTCTTGCACTGACCAATCGGAATACACTTGGGGGATTAAAACAATGATTATTAAATCCTATTTTTTTTTTACTCGATTGATTTCGAAACTCCATCTACTTAGAGTAATTTCTTTCACTCTAGGCATCAAGATATTTTTGTGCTGATTTGGCAAAACCCGTCGGATGTCGCATGAGCTAGTCTTGAGATGAGAGTGAACAATGAATGAGGGAAAATGATTATCTACATGATTTTTGTTTTTTCAATTCATCGTTTTTATTGTCTATTCAACTACATCTTCACGAAAGGATTTTACAATATGAAGCTTACAGATAATTTAATTTAATATTTTTAGCTCTATTATTGATACGAAATATGTAGGTGTGTCTTAAATTTAAGAGCGATTTTCTCCGTTGTTTTAAAAATTATTTTGGACCCCCTCCCTTCAAATGCAAATAAAGTCGACTTTAAATTAAGATAACTTACAAAAATCAAACTTCATTTTATCCAGAAATAGCGCATTTATTGAAATATGTGATAATATGTAATTCAAATTTTTCACACATTCGAAGAGTTTTGCCTAATTAGCACAGATTTTTACAGTAAAGCTTGGTAAAACAAAACAACTAACCATATTAATTTCCAACCCGGCGAAAAGTGCGAAAAGTGGACATATGTGCTTTTAACAGCTCTTATGTCCCGGAACAGGTTGCTGGCACAGAACTCGAACGAGTACGGAGTTGACAAGAGCCCTCCTTGGGTTGCTAGTTTATCTGACTCCTCGACCACCCAATCAGGGGGTTCGAACCAACGCTATATAAAGCGATGAACGGGAGGGACAGGTAGTTTTTCTTGAGTTTTCTCGACTGGACACAAAACCGCATACAGCGGTTGTGTTGCGTGGTGTTCTTTATTCTTGTATGTCAGGAGAGAGGCTAGCAGGATGAATGGATAAGTAGGTCTGTGTCGTTCCTATTTATGTAGTAGATGTAATTTAGGTTCAATAATACATTTATCGTTGTTAATTTTAATTTCCTTCCTTTATTATCATAATTTCTATATCGTGGCTGGACTCTAAAATTATTTTTTTTTAACTTGAGATTTATATAGCGCAATATCCACTAAACGTGCTCAAAGCGCTTTACAAGGGGTCCCTGACCAACAGCAACACATAATATGTAGAACGAGACATGGTGCCTGTTAGGCGATATTACAAATTTTTCCGACAGAGACAACGATTTTAACGGCCAGGTACTCATTTTACACCTGAATACGTGAGAAAATGTGAGTAAAGAGCCTTTTCCAAGGACTCAACTATGCACCGAGCGAGCTCGAACCCAGTACCTTCCGATCCGAGAGCGAGTGTCATACAACTAGACCACATAGCCGCACAATAGTGCATCGGCCTGATCTGTAGGGAAACTCACCATCGGAAACCCTCTATCTTCTTTCATTCTCCGATTCTAGTCTTTTATTTATGTTGATGTTTCGGGCTATATTGCTCTACCGACTCCCCATGACGAGCCCGCTATTCATCACACACTAAGCGATCGATAATATAGACATTGGGAAATAATGAAAACCTTGAAGGTTATATTTCTGAAATCCATTAATTTGAATCATTTTCATTACAGCAGTCGACGGAATTTTTTAGATCTATTATGAAATAAAAAATAATAATTTCGATACAGTTATTTCTATTATTTAATGAATCAAATCATCTACATATAGATACCTCTCATTGCCATTTCATGCTCTGTTCTGCCAAACTCTGAAGAAAAAACCCAAAAAAACATGAGTTTGAGATTTTGGCCAGTATTTTCTTCTTTCAAAATTAGATATCGATCGATTAATATGACTCACATGTTAAAAACTTTAAAACCTTGGACTTTCTCGAAGTCTCAGTTTTGAGAGTTTTCGACAAGATGAGAGTTATAGTAATCAATCGATATTTGAAAGACGAGATATATGGCCAACATTTTGAATAAGTGATTCTTTAAAAGAATATGATAGTACCTACTGTATAGTGCAAAGCAGCTCCAAATAACAAATGACGTAATTTACCAAAAAAAAATTAAGTCTCTTAGATATGATGTAAACATCTTTTATTTATCGATAATTTTCCATACTCAAATTATATTGGATACGGAAAACGTTTATGATATGTTGTTTACAAATAGTTTCACAGAAAACTTCTATTTATAATGTCTATACATTCGATGACAAGCATGTAATCCTTAAGTTGCACGTAGAGCCATTTTCAACAAGGTTCCGGATGAAAAAGAAGATGACACTGAGTGGAATTCCACACGAATTGAATTGGGAATCGATTACTACTTAAGGAAAGGTTTCTATACGATACAATTTCTACTTTTCAAAGAACCAGATATGCCCGAATTTGATTATCGATACTATCCTGTTACTTACAATCCTCTTATCCAGTTCGTGAAATACGAAACACTTTTTAGAGATTTATCCTTTTTCTTTTCGTTTTTACTCAAAATATGTATAGATACATCTGTCATTGTTTGACAGGGGCAATTACAAAAAAAAATTTAAAAAATTGTGAAGTATAATGTTTACAATTTTTTAAAAGCAACTCTCTATCTATCTATCTTTCTATCTATCTATATGTCTATCTATCCATATATCTCTATTTCTCTTTTTATTTTCTTTCTCTCTCTATCTCTTTCTCTCTCTCTATCTAAAGCTATCCGGGTAGAAAACTCGTCCTTCAAATCTCCCTCTCTCTATCTCTCTCTCTCTCTCTCTCTCTCTCTCTCTCTTTCTCTCTCTCTCTCTCTCTCTTTCTATCTCTCCCTCTGTCTCTGTCTCTTTCTTTCCTTATTTCTCTCTCTCTCTCTCTCTCTCTCTCTCTCTCTCTCTCTCTCTCTCTCTCTCTCTCTCTCTCGCTCTCTTCTATTCCTTCTCCTTCTTCTCTATTTTTATCTTTCTTTCTGTGACGGTAAAATCTATCAAGACATTTATTCAAATATCCCGTTAGCACTTATTTGAATTAAAGTAACTATGGGGAAGTAGCTTTAGAGTCTTCGGCATTTTAAAGAATCTAAAATTTAACCTAATATATGATTAACAATGTCAAAACGGTAATAGGTCGGGATGGATCACGCCCCACAAATGGGAAATTCAGAATTAAAATGAGAAGAAAAAACGAACTACATTGAGTTATTTGCAATGTAAATAAAATTATTTATTCTCCACCATAAAGCTTGTAAGGGCTGATAGCTCAGTTGGTAAAGCACTCACTTCACACGCCGATCCCGGATGCAGTCGAGATTTGTTTCTGACCCCCCCCCCCAACCCCCTGCCCCCTGTCCTCTCAGAAGTGAACGGGTAGTTGAGTCTGCTCGATTTAGCGCAAAGTCCTTTGAGATAGACTCGCGTCCTATCCAATGGATAGCAAGCAATCACATCTTCTAGAAGCTTAGTGTCGCTTATTTTTGTTATATCGTGCTGCCATGTAGTCCTGTGATATGACACGCCTTCGGATTAGAAGATCCTGGGTTTGAGTCCCACTCTGAGTGGCGCATAGTTGAATCCTTGGAATAGGCTCTTTTCTCAAATTCTCTCACCGTACTCAGGTGAAACACATTGTACCTAGTCGTTAACAGGGGATCTGTTGGGGAAATCTGTGGGGGGGGGGGGATGTGTAAAATCACCTACGAGTATCATTGCTTGTCCTACGTGTTAAATGTTGCTGTTGGCTTGGGACCCCTCGTAAAGCTCTATGAGAACGTTTAGTGGATAATGCTCTATATAAATTCTCAAGATTTTTGCTTAAATATATATATATATATATATATATATATATATATATATATATATATATATATATATATATATATATATGATAATGTTAAGTTCAAGGGCCAGGATGACTCCAACATAACACTATTTTAAGACGGTGGGTCACAATTCCATAATAAAACCGAAATAATACCGTGCAATCGATCCATCGATCCAAACTATAATATTGGGTTAACTGAGTTAATTGAAAATAAACCTGGAATTATATCCAACTGTTACAGGTGACAGAGGGATACAGTGTAAAGTAACACAAACAAAGAAATGTCCAAATGAAAACGGTGTGTTATTGTGTCGATTGAGGATGCAATCGATCCCAGCCTAAATTGGGTTAATAGAACATAAACCTATAATTAGATCCAACTTTAACCTGTGACAAAAGGATAAAGTCCAAAGTGACTGCACTATAAATTTCTTAATGAAAACTGCATGATATCGTGACAGCATTAAACAAAATTGATCCTTGCCTTTATTGGGTTATTCGAATGTAAAACATTGGAAGTGACAGAGAGATGAAGTATAAGTTAATAACAAATTAAGGTCTCAATGAAAATTGCATAACACATCGTGCCAACTTTGAATAAAATCGATCCTTGCCCTTATTGGGTTAATTTAATGAATTTACCATTGAACGAAGGAAACAGTGTAAAGGTAATTACAGTAAATTTCTTGATGAAAACGGTAGAATCTTGTGACAACTTTAAATAAAATCGATCTTTGACTTAATTGGGTTAATTAAAAAAAATACCAATGACAAAGGGGAAAAGTGTATAAGGTAAGACAGCAGAGTAAATTTCTTAATGAAAATGTTGAATCTCGTGACAACTTTGAATAAAATCGATCTTTGCCTTTATTGGGTTAATTGACAGTAAAACATTAATAATAATAATAATAATAATAATAATAATAATAATAATAATAATAATAATAATAATAATAATAATAATAATAATAATAAATACTTTATTGCATCCCAAAAAGGAAATTTTTTGTACAGACGTGTTATAATTTACACAATAAGATAAAAATACAATGGAAATAGGATGTATATATATATTTTTTTAAAAGGAGCAGCTCTATAACCAGAGCTGCACTTTATAATATGAATAATTTCAACACTGTATAATAGTTAAAACTGTCACTATAAATTGTAAATTGAAAAGATTGCAAAACAAATAAATTAATAAATTAATATTTATATTTTTAAAAAGTTAAAATGAGAAATTATTATATAAAATGATTATTGCTTGTTGTTATAAAGCCTAATACTGGACGACAGAAAAGATTTTCGGTGTCTCTCTGTTTTCGTTGAAATAGAGAAAGGGCGACCACTTCTTTCTGACATAATAATTGATGGTCTTAGTGGATGATACTGGTCATTTAATATTTTAGTTATTTTATTTATACAAAATTTCTCGTATAAAAGATCTACATCGTCAACATCATTTATATAGCGTTTAATGGATTTTTTAATATTTGAATTTATTTTGTTCCTTTCCACTGCTAAGCAATTGCCTCCCCAAGCTGTTATACAAAATGACAAAACACTTTCAATTACTGCTCTATAAAATAATGTGCAGAGGGTTTTATCTATTCTAAACTGAGAGAGTTTTGATAAAAAATATGTACGTCTGCACATCTTATGCTTAATTATTTTCAAGTGTTCATCCCACTTGAGCCTGTCATCAATCGTTACACCAAGGTATTTGTAGTGAGGAACTCGCTGGACGAATTGGTCCTTTAATTTTAACGGTTCTATCGGTTCCTTCACTCTCCTAAAGTCAATCACTAGCTCCTTTGTCTTGCTTATGTTAAGCTCTAGGTGGTGGGCATCACACCAAGACACAAATCTCCATTTGTTATGAGGCCTTGAAGAGCGGTGTCATCTGCAAACTTTATTAAAGGTACACTCAGGTTTTGACTTCTACAGTCATTCGTGTATATTGTGAATAATACAGGGGACAATACACAACCTTGAGGAGCACCATTATTTATAGTTATACAGGAAGATTTGTTTTGTCCTAATTGAACATATTGTGCTCTCTCCGTAAGAAATTCGAGCACCCAAGCAATTATATACTTGTTTAAATTCAGACTAGTCAATTTTTGAACAACCAACTGAGGTTGCATTGTATTGAACGCTGAAGAAAAATCCGCAAAAAGCAATCTGCAATAGCTCCTCGCGTGATCTAGATGCCTGTAGATGTTGTTTGTAAACAGCAAAATGGCATCCTCTACGCCACGTCCTGGTTTGTAAGCAAATTGATGACTATCACTCAATGGCATAAACTGATTCCTAATTTTAACAAGAACAAGTTTTTCTAAAGATTTCATGACTATTGAAGTCAGTGCAACAGGTCTGAGATCGTTCATAGTTTCAAGTTTTTCTTTTTTTGGAACAGGAATAATTTTTGAAGTTTTCCAAATTTCAGGGATCGAAACGCATTGGAGGGACCAGTTAAAAATATGTGTATAAATGAGGGAAAGCTGATGGGCACATTCTTTTAATAATTTTCCTTTCAATCCATCCGGCCCAGCAGCCTTCCTCTCGTTTAGTTTCGAAAATACGAATCTCGTTTCTTCTTCACTGACCTCAATAGTCATTTCATCTTCCAAAGCCCTGTCTAATTTATGTTTTTCATTTTCAATATCAAATTTGTTTGCTGTGTCGAAACGTGAATAAAATTTATTTAGAGTTTCAATTTCGATGTCTTCTGATATAATCGTGGGCTTTGGATTATAGTTAACAGCAGTTTTAAGCCCCCGCCACGTGTCCCGTATATCCCCAGAAGAAAAGCATTTTTCAATTTTATTTTTGTACTTGTCTCTACAACTAGATATTACTCTCTTTATCTCTTTTTGTTTTGTTTTCAGATCTTTTTTGTTTCCACTAGTAAAGAGAGTTTTCTTTTGGTTCAATAAAAGTTTTAGATCTTTTGTTATCCAAGGCTTGTTGTTAGGATAATATTTTATTTCTTTTTTACAAGACACTAGCTGTTCACAGAATTTTAAATACTCACTCACACGGTCATTCAGCTCATCCACACTATCACATGATTCGATAAAAACATTCCAGTCAGTGCATTCAAAACAACCACGCAAATCTTCACACACACTTCCGTTCCAGATCTGTACACTTTTCTTTACTGGTCTTACACGTTTAAAAACAGGGCGGTAGGTGGGGAGTAGCAAGAGCATGCAGTGGTCAGATAAACCTAATGGGGCACGGGGTAAACATTTATAACTATTTTTAATATTACACAGGAATAAATCTAATGTTTTTTTGTCCCTTGTCTCGCAGTCCACGTATTGATGAAGTCCCGGAGAGTAAAATCGTTACATTGGTTAAAATCGCCAGTGACCATCAATACGGCATCGGGTGACTTAATTTGAATGTCCTGTATTTCTTTCCTCAAAATATTTTTCGCTGTGGTGTTGTCTGATGATGGTGGAATGTAGACGTTGATGATGATGACATGTGTATATTCCCGGGGTAGATAATATGGTCGTGACGAAACAGTAATAAATTCAATATAGTCGTCGCAATACATTTTCTTTATATGACAGTTATTGGGGTGGCACCATTTGTTGTTAATATATGTGCACACCCACCCCCAGTTCGTTTATTTACATTAGTCCGATCTCCTCGAAATAGTGAATATTGTTCAATATCAAAACATGATGATGGTATTTGAGGAGATAGCCAAGTCTCTGTTAACGCTATTATGGAGGCTTGACGATAGTCACTATTAAAACGACACAGTGAAAACAGTTCATCAATTTTATTTTTCAGTGATCTTACATTACCTGTCACTACACAGGGTAAAAATGGACGAAAAGGCCGTCTGTTAAATTTTGTTTTTATTCCTCCTTTTCTCCCCCTCTTTCTTACTTTCATAAACGATGTGTCAATAGTGGGTGGTGGGGGTGACACGGGTTGGAGGGATCGGAGAGTCTCTGGAGTATATGTTATCGATAGATATGATAGAGAGATAAAATCTTATGATATCACAACAAAGTAAATTTCTTAATGAAAAAAAAAGTATTATAACGTGGCATTTTTGAATAAAATCGATCCTTGCCTTTATTGGGTTAATTTAATGTAAAAAAAAAAATATCAGTGACTGTGATAAAGTGTAAGGTAATACGACACGGTAAATTGGCAAAACTAGAGAAATGTTCACATCGAAGCCTACATTTACTTATTGGTTTTTCTTTTCGAGCACAGGAAACATTGACTGATTGGGTGCCCGGGCTTACATCCGGTACACAGGGGGGGTTTATCGTATCATTTCAACGGGAATCTTCAATATAGATGGCGGATGCTCTTTTTTCAATTTTTTATTTCGTTTATAATTTTTTTTTCGTTATGAGTGTTTTCTGTGTGTGTGTGTGTGTGTGTGTGTGTGTGTGTGTGTGTGTGTGTATGTGTGTGTGTATGTGTTGGTGTATTTATCTGGTTTTTTTGTGTGTTTGTGTGTTCCTTTTTGCTTTGATTTCTTTTTATCTTTCGAATATTGGACATTTTGTCTTAGTTTTACTTTGATTGTTTGTATTGTTTCGCATTGTTTTATTTTTGTAGATTTTTATTTCTCTTCTTTAAACAATACGGGGTTTTTTTCGTTTTTTTTGGTTTTCTTTTTTGTTTTTTTTTGTTTTGTTTTTTTTTTTTTACATTTTTTGTTTGTTTCTTTTTGCGTCCTCTCTTTTCTCCTCAAAGGAGTTTTGGAAAGAGCTAACATTTTTACTTCTAGACATAGATTGTTTTCCCCTTAAAATAAGCTGTTGTTCTTATTTGTCCTTTTTTTGTTTTTATTACAAAGATATATATATATATATATATATATATATATATATATATATATATCCATAATTTTTAGTTTTGAAATAACTCTGTGGTTGTTTTTACTTGTTGTCTTGAAATAATGGGATTAGACCCAGGTGTAAATATTTTGCATGGCTGATAACCGGAAGCAACTGTGGCTTAATTAATCATTGTTGAAATAGAAAATATGTTGCTTTTGTTTGATAGTAGTATATCCAATACAGCAATGAGTCTATAACAAGTTGGGTTATCAGACCTGTAAATAAGCACACGTCGGATCAGACATATGTATTCTTCTCCGTTGACTCGGTTGGTTATCATGGAGTAGGATCATGCCGGGCATCGAAGCATATATTATTTGTTTCATTGCTTACAACTTAATATTGGCGTAATCATCTACATCTCTCTTTCTTTAATGTTACAGTCACCCTCTCTCTCTCTCTCTCTCTCTCTCTCTCTCTCTCTCTCTCTCTCTCTCTCTCTCTCTCACCTTTCTCTTACTCACTCTCTCCTTTCTCTCTCTCTATCTATGTCTCTCTATCTCTCTCTCTCTCTCTGCCCCCCTCTCTCTCTCTCTCTCTCTCTCTCTCTCTCCCTCTCCCCATTTATTTGTCTCTAAAAATCCTATCTGACTATTTCTCTTTTTCTAGCCCCTCTCTCTCTCTCTCTCTCTCTCTCTCTCTCTCTCTCTCTCTCTCTCTCTCTCTCTCTCTCTCTCTCTCTCTTTCTGAGTTATTTTTGTCCAGCGAGCGCGCGCATTTGTGAGTGAGTGAATGTGTGTGTGTGTGTGTGTGTGTGTGTGTGTGTGTGTGTGTGTGTTACCTTTTAGTCCTGAACTAGGGTCATCAGATTCATGGCATTCTGGTTGACCGCAGACAGCTGGCTAAAAAAAAAATTTAATATGACTTTTTTCCCTGTCCAAAGACACAAATTATGGTTGACGCCATTTGTTTTTATTGACGATAAAAGTAATAATGATAATAATAATAATAATAATAATAATAATAATAATAATAATAATAATAATAATAATAATAATAATAATGATAATAATAATAACAATAATAATAATAATAATAATAATAATAATAATAATAATAATAATAATAATAATAAAATAATAATAATAATAATAATAATAATAATAATAATAATAATAATAATAATAATAATATTAATAATAATAATAATAATCGATGGGTGAGATTGTTTTGTTTTGGTTATTCTCCATCAATCGAAGTGGATACGACGTTAAAAGGGATAATCCTGGACAGATTTAAAGAATTAATTTGTTATGTAAACCTGCAACGATATTCATACGTGCAATCTCAAGGAAAGATGAGCTGATCATTCCGATAAAATCGAGAGAGGGAGCAGAGATTAAATAAATAGATGGATTTATATCGCGCATTTTCATCACTGTGTGAAGCTCAATGCACGTTACAAATAAATATACAAAATGTACATATATAAAACGTATACCACAATTATATCAATAGCAGCATTGCATATAATATCGTATCAATATCATGAAAAGGTAACGGTAAAAAGGTAGTGCTTTAACAATGACTTAAAACTAGCAATAGATTCTACTTCTCTGCCTTACTGTCAACTTTATCATTATATGTGTTTAACATTTTTCAGCTGTCATGAAAAAGAACACCAAACCAACAAAGATCAATTTCGCGTGACAGAAAAGATAACTTGATACACGTGACTCACAGCTCCAAAATGGTACCATGCCGGCGTGATTTTGATCAAGAGAGGTCCCTTTAGCTCGCTTTACAAGCAAAGGGACCAAGATCAATCCCGAGTGCAGTCGAGATTTTTTTCTGACCCCCACCCCCGGTCCACCCAGTAGTGATTGGGGTAGCTGGGTCTGATAAATCTGGCCGAAAGTAATTTGCGATTGACTAGCGTCCGATACGAAGGTTAGCAAGCAATTGCTACGCAAGAGAAACCGGGATAAATTCCACGGCTTCATGGGTCTCTGGCTCCGAAGGACTATTTAAAAAATAAAAATAAAAAAATTATTTAAAAAAAAAATAGATAAATGAAAAAAAAATAATTAAAAAAAAAAAAAAAAAAAAAAAAAATATATATATATATATATATATATATATATATATATATATATATATATATATATATATATATATATATATATATATATATATATATATATATTGATCATGATGCTGACAAATTGATTGTATCATTATAATGATAATATGAAATTTGTGTGAATTCAAAGTGATTTTTGTGACAATAAGACATAATGTATTTAACCCTCTCCTTACCACCTACAGCAATATCGTCACATTTATTACGACACAATATACATTTTTCTCATTCTGAGTATTTTGTACATCACAATGATCTTTGTTTAATTAATAAGAACATAAAGTTGCCTTGTAGAGAGATTGTTTGAGTCTTTAAAATCCATATTTCTTCTGGGTAAGCCTGCCATTTTGGGACAATACTGAAAATGATCAGTAAAGAGAGAGAGTTAAGCGACAAAAATGAAAATCTCACATTTCCAGTTATTTTAACCCTAACTATTTATCAACCGTAATCTGGAATGACGCGTGCTGAAAGATTTGGCCAGAAAACTCGTCCTTCAAACATCGATCGATTTAAACGTCCCTCATCTTGTCAAAAACTCTCAAACCTGGGACATCACAAGGTCTTCCTTAGTCTCAGGTTTGAGAGTTTTTGCCAAGATGAGGGTAAATTAAATCGTTGGATATTTGAAGGACGAGTTTTCTGGCCAAATACTCGTATTTAAATGCGTGTCTTTCCAGAGTACGGCAGTTAACTGGTTACAATCATTTTTTTTTTTTGGCACCTGTCTCGCGTCGACATAATGCCGTTTAGAGACGATGGGTTATAACAGGGAAATGTAAAAATCAATGTAAATTGCAGACGGATGTGAAAATGGAAGGTATGATTTTTATATCGTTGCCAATTCCAAGAGGGAGAAAACGTAAACTAATCAATTATAGTGAAATAGATATCTTAAACTTCACTTCACCGATATATCGTACTCTGGAAATTAAAAAAAAAACCCACATATTTAAGATTTTGGCCAGAAAACTCGTCCTTCAAGTACCGATCGATTCAAATGACTCTCACCTTGTCAAAAACTCTCACACCTGAGATTTCGCGAAGTCTCAGGTTTGAGAGGTTTGTTTGTTTTTTTTTTGGACAAGATGAAAGTCATTTTAATCGATCGGTAATAGCTGACTCATTTCTATCTGACAAAATATTTTCTTATTTTTTTCGATACGTACTATACTCTACTTGACTGAATCGACAAATACTTTCATCCGATTTTATGCCATAAATAACACGTTTACTTCGAATCAAACATCGATCCGTTAAAATAATTACAACTTCTCAAACAGTGAAAAACTTTAGATGTCTTTGAAATAAATCGGGGTTCATTTGAATGGATGCCACAACAAATGCTGCCTGATTATGTTCACGTGCGTAGTCAAATTGATCAAAATCGGTCAGAAGAAGAATCGTGTTTAAATGACATATTACTATATGTATATATATATATATATATATATATATATATATATATATATATATATACATACATACATATATATATATATATATATATATATATATATATATATATATATATATATATATATATATATACATATATAAAACTATGATTTTCCTTGTCTAATCGGTTATCTGTTTACAAAACAAAAACCATGCGTTTTTCAAGCGATCAAAAGTGTATGTAGTTTTTGTCCACACGAGGATCCATTTAGCCACTCTTTTAAAAAAATGTCGAAATTGGCAACGAGGAACCCTGGTTACCTGACATCCCCCCCCCCCCCCCCCCCCCCCCACCCCCTTCTACCCACTCTCTTTGAGTCCCCATTACCCACTTGGTAAAGCACTTGCTTCACACCGAAAACGGACTGAAATCGATCCCGGCTGTACGCAAACATTTTTCTCTGGTTCTCCTGTGCATCAAACATTGATTGGGTAGCTGGGTCTGTTCCATCTGTCTGAAAGCACTTTGCGATTGACCAGCGCAAGCAACTGAAATTGTCCATTTCACGGTGTATAAACCTAGGTAAACTCGGGCTCCGTGATTATAATTGCTTTGAAGGACCCCAACCTCATTAAACAAACAAGGGGCAGCGTGGCTCAGTGGTACGGTCTTTGCTTCCTACCCGAAATGTACCGAGTTCAATCACCCGCCGCTGCGTTGTGTGGCCTTGAGCAAGTCACCTCGCCCTAACTCACTTTGAGGCGCTGCTCTGTGGCTGACGCCTGGGTTATTCCAGTCTTCCCTTGGAATAGACCCTAAAGACAAATTTCCCCTTGGGGATGAATAAAAGGAATTTTATTTATTTTTTTATTATTTTTTTTTTTTTCTAAATAAAAAAATTGACATTTTTTGACAGACTGCAAAGGCAGTGTGAATCAGATGTGTGAATTATATATATATATATATATATATATATATATATATATATATATATATATATATATATATATATATATATATATAGCAATTAAATTTGATATTTCATTTCTATGAATATCAATGCATTGACGCCTGTGAAACGAAATATAAATCTTTGGGAAGAAGTTATTGTCGAGAAGTGATATTTAATTGCATACAGCTAATTGCTACCATCATTGTTTTTGGTTCATTCGTGCGTATGCGTATGTGTGTGTGTGTGTGTGTGTGTGTGTGTGTGTGTGTGTGTATGATTGTAAATATTTGCGTATGCGGGCGCGTGTGTGTGTGTGTTTGTGTTTTCAATACAAATCTTCTTCGAAAAAGATTATCTGGTAATCTATTTTCAATATTTGCTATGGGTAAATTTACGTGACGATTAAACACTGTAATTGAGATTTTGATTTTTATCAGTAATTTTTTTGACGATAAAAGACCATTTTTAGAATGATGGTCATAATAATAATATAGAGAAGTACATTTCAAAGTGTGTTTTTCTTCTTTTTGCTTTGAATTTTGATCACGACTGAAACAATGGATGATGAATCCCGTGTTTTCATGTAGTAATCTGGTTATTTAATCAATAAAATCCCGGCATCTACGTCATTGTCGCCATGGAGGAAATTTTATTTTTAGAGTTTGAACACATTATAGACAGAACGAAATTGACGTATTTGTTATTGTTTTTTAATAATTATTTTTGCCATCCACATTTATGAGTAATTCACACTAAACTGTATTAACCAGATTATAAACGTTCAAGGTTACACCGTAGCCATCGTAAACTCATCTCCTGACATGTCATTTCTTTAAGTTACAAAAACTAAAACGTCGTAAACAAAAATGAATATAACAGCAAAAACAATATTAAATACATTACCTAAAAAACAGATAGACGGCAGGGAAATATTTAGCATGTCCTTTCAAAACAAGTTTCAACAGAGTGACTTCACTGTTTCAACAAAAAAAGAAGTCCCAAATTAAATGAAAACTGGTTTTTAAAAATATTCGCCATTCCACGGCAGCCGTTAAAATTAAAAGCTTTGAACTTTGTGAAAGTGCAGTCGATAAAACGGGGTTTTTTTTAAAGCAATGATAAAAAGTAGGCATTAAATCTTTTTATTTCTCTTTCGACTGCCTATGAAAGCAACACTCAAAAGTGGATGGGTGTGTGGGGAGAGATGGGATGGGGGGGGGGGGGGGGGGGGGGTTAAAATCACCACAAATAATAGAGGGACGATCTGATATGGTGTAATTAATTATCAGTCACTATTTGGGGGTCCCGATAGCTCAGTTCGTAGAGCATTCACTTCATACGCAAAGGGACCGAGATCGATCCCGGGTGCAGTCGAGATTTGTTCTGCCCCCCCCCCCCCCCCCCCCCCCCCTTCTTGTCCACCCAGCAATGAATGGGTAGCTGAGTATGATAGATTTGGTGGAAAGTATTTTGAGATAGACTAGCATCCTATCCATAGGATAGCAACCAATTGCTATTGTCCGTTTCACGCTGTAGAAACCGGGATATACTCCGGCTCCATGCGCCCAATATCTCTGAAGGACTACTTTTGCTACTTTACTATTAGGTTAAAGTAGTTCAGTAATTAAAGAACTAGATTCAGGTCCAGTCTGATTCGGTTAAAAACTAGTAGAAACCGGAAGGAAGGGGGGGGGTGTCTCACCGTAGCCATCTTTAATATATAGATAGGATGAAGTTGACGTCACTCGGGTCTTTGATATTGTTTATTTGCCATCCGCGTTGATGAGTAATTCTCACTAAACTGTATTAACCAGATTATAAACGTTTAATGTTACACATAGTTTTTTTTTTCTGTTGGTCCGTTTTACTTCCGGATGGCAATGTTTTGAGCTTCATAGCTAAGCGCATACTATCTATAAGATACTTTGGCTATGGTCTGACTCTTCTGTCCCACCAGCAATAATTTTGTCGTGAAGTATGTTTTAAGACTTACTTTCCGATGGATTATTCTGACGTACTCTGAATAAACACGTATTTGTGCGGCTATGTGGTCTAGTGGTATGACACTGGTTTTCGGATCGGAATGTCGTGAGTTCGAGCCTCGCTCGACGCATAGTTGAGTCCTTGGGAAAGGTTCTTTACTCACATTCTCACACCGTACTCAAGGTGTAAAATAAGTAACTGACCGTTAACAGCGTTCTGTCTGTCGGAAAAAATTGTAATATCGCCTAACATCATGTCTCGTTCTACATGTTTAATGTTGCTGTTGGCCAGGGGCCCCTTGTAAAGCGCTTTGTGCACATTAAGGGGGGACCTGTAGTCATTTTTGGTTTTAAAAAAATTTTTCGGCCAAATTGGGCTAGTCCACTTTTCAGGTAGTTTAATTATTCTAGAATCCTAAAATATAAAGAAAATTTCATATTTTCAATTAAAAACGTGTTTTTGATGCAGTTTTATAACGTAGGTATCCACGTTTTATTTTCTAAAGGTCTATATTGTCAAATGTTTGGGTCTTGACAACAGCTATTCAAAGCCTATCCACCCGGTCATGGCGCATATCGATGGAAAGCTTAGCCATTTCTCTTTTTCAATCTGGCAACATCGACATCATGATTATAAACATGAATTATCACAAGGTCAAATAGTGAATACCATTTATACAATGTCACGAGCTCTCATTGGTTGATTTGAGAGGTCAGGTCACGGTGCGTCTAAATTTAGTAACAAAACATGATTCCGATCTAAATTTATCCTCGAACGTGGCAATAGTGACCCACAATGCACCACGATAGCGTCAATGGCCGCTCCCTGACTGTCCCTGCCTTTGTTTACAATATTATGAATTCATTAGCTTTTGGACCTCACTCATCGCATTACAAGTTGATTTTGATGAACTTTGGTAATTCTTCACTCTATTCAAGTCACAGAATACTCAGTTTACAAGGTAAGCATAAGAAATACACCACATTTTAATTTATTGCTTATTTTTATAACTAAACATGCCTTGTGAGATTGTGTGTTTGTTCGACTGTGCATCAGCTGACACACTCGTTGTTATCGCAAGTTAACTTTATTTTATGAAAAATAACAGGGCCAAACAATAATAAAATACTACTCCCCCCCCCCCCTTCCCCAAACAAAATCAGCCCTCCATGTCAGGCGATAAAACCTAGACCTGATCAGATGTTTCAAGGTTCGATTCCCAGTCAATATGTTTCCAAATTTGTCAAGATCAAGACTGTCAAGAGGGTTCGTGAAGTTCGTGCGACTCACAAGAAGAAAAGACATTCTCAGTCTCAGGATCAGGACCCTTTTAAAAAAAATTCTTTTCATTCAGTTATTGTAATTATCTTTATTTTGGCTGATACTGCATACATCGTCCACACTTTTCAATTTTTTTTCTTTGGAGGGGGGGGGGGGGGGGGATTTATATCGGAAAATTGGGTTTGGAACGTTATGTTAGAGAGATAGTGATAGAGAGGGAGAGAAAGAGAGAGTAAATATCTATGATAGATAATGATAAGGTCTGTAGTGTGGTAGCAGTTTTAGTAGTGTTTGAAATGTCTAGGATAATGATAATGACAATGTTAGATAATTTTCTTTTTCCAAATTATTTATTTTATTATTATTATTATTTTATTATTATTATTATTATTGTTGTTGTTGTTGTTGTTTTAAACTTTAGCAATGGCATTGGCATATGTGCCATTTTCACTGCAGTGAATTTAATTTAATTTTTTGTTTTCATCGACAGCTAACATGAAAGAATTCAGTTGACTGTACTGGTGTCCTGACAATAAATAAAGATGCTGGCTCAAGGGCTATTCTGGAAAGGTGTGTTGAGGCCCTCCTGTGGCAAACTGATCAACCAGCAAACCATCATCTGGGCCAGCACAGCAGAGTGTCTGCATGTACTTTTTGACACTGGTTAGTAATGTTTCCAAATCTCCATAGCGTCTTTACATTTTTGATTAATGATCAATAAAGTAAATACTCATTTTTCTAAATGAAAATGATAAAACATCATTTGAAATGAATTACTATTGAATATATTAACTTAATAACAGAAAATTGTTTGTCGCCAAGAGTTCTGTTCTGTGGATGTAAAAACAATGAAAGTTCAACTGTGTTGGTGTGAATGATGACCATTTTATTTATTGGTCTTTCTTTGACAGATGCATTTTATGTCAATGACTTATAATGTATTTCCAAAAATTGCTAATGAAATATCTTTTTTTTTTACCAACCAGAGCAAGATCAACCCTCTTTGTGGAACTACGGTACTAAAAAAGCGGTGGCAAACAAGTGGTGTTGATTTTTCCTGCATTGAGGCGAAAGGAATTTATTTCAAAGGGGTTTGGGAAAGCAAATTGCCTTTTATTCTGAGCTATATCTATTTGCATCATTTAGCTGTTTTATTGTCTAAAATAGAATTGATTTTGCAGTTAAAATTGACAAGACATCTAATTTTATATGACTTGTCTCTCAAGCAGCATTGAAAAATGAGGGTAGCGCGCCATATCATATTTTACGAAATCATATTTCGAGACTTTTTAATATATCTAGAAATCTCTTTATAATCTATTGTATACAGTAAATAATTAGTTTTTGTGATTACAATAATGAATTCATAAGATATAAATCATATTTGACCTCAAAATTATTTTATCTCTGAATACGGAAAAAATTGAATTTTATAGTTTTTTATTTTTTTTAGGGGTATGCGTTAGCGAATCGATTATAAATTTTTTAGACTTAGATTAAATTATAAAGTTTTCTTGTTTTCTTGTCCTATAATGGTCATATTTTGAAAGTTTGATGGATCATTTCTTTTACTTGCCTGCAAAATCAGTCTCAATGTCAAATTATTAAAAAAGTTTGCACTTTCTCAAATTTCCGATTTATGTCATTTTCTGATTTTCTAGCAATCCTATCTTAGCCATTTTCCTTTAGATCATCTTCAAATTTATTCAGAATCTTTTCTATGATGTCTTTTACATCATGATGGAAGTTTTTGGGGGTAAATTAATATTTAGCAATTTTATAAATTTTTTAATTCATTTTTTTCTGTCGATACGCGCCAAATTTTCAGTCAAAATCAAATAAAAATTCTTAAAATTTTATTTTCCAGACTATTGATAAATTCTTCCATCACGATATAGCTATTTATGTGAGAAACATTGTGTTGAAATTTGAAAGAAATTTATATGCTAGTTTTTGGTGCATCTGTGTTAGAAATTTTAGGGTTTTACGTCTAATTTTAGCCTATAATGCCCCTTAAAAATTTTATTTAAAAAATTCTGAGTTTTTTTTGGGTGTTTAACATCAAATTATACATCACATTATTAGTTTATGAGATTTAATTGATGAATTTTATAAATATAAAGCATATTTGATCGCTAAATTAATTTTTTTGTAAAAAACTGATATCATTCAATTTTTCCGCAAATTTTTTCTTAGGGGTATGGTTAGCGAATCGATCATAATTTTTTCAGAATTTGATAAATGTACAAAATTTAACTGTTTTCTTGTTCTATATTGAATATACTTTGAAATTTTGATGGATGTTTTCCTTTGCTTGTCTGCAAAATTAACTTTATTATCAAATTAAAGACAAATTTTGCGTTTTCTCAAAACTCCATTTTGCGTCATTTTCTGATTTTCTAACATTCATATCTGGATTATTTTCCATCAGATTGTCTTCAAATTTGGTCAGAATCTTTCTTATAATGTGTTTTGTACCATGACGTAGGGGTTTTGGGGTAAACTAAAATTGAGCAGTTTTATGAATTTTTAAATCGAATTTTTACTGTAATTCCGCACCAAATTTTCAGCCGAAATCGAAAAAAAATTCTTAAAAATTTATTTTCAGGACTATTGCTAAACCTTTACGTCATGGTATAGCTCTTGTTGTAAGAAACATTGTGTGTAAATTTGGAAGAGATCTATTTGTTGGTTTTGGCTGCATTACTGTAAGAAATTTTGGGATTTTTGGTCTATTTTTAGCCTATTTTTTCTCACTATGTCTAAAAAAATTTTTTTTTTGGGCTTTTTTTGGTGTTAATCATCAAATTAGACCTCCTACCACCTTAAAATAACAAGGGAATAGCAATATTAGCATTACAATCAAAAATGGATTTTTGACTACAGGTCCCCCCTTAAGTGGATATAGTTCTTTATAACAGCTCAAGTACTTAATATTTTAGCCAGGGCAACCGTCCCTCAAAAAACGATGGATTAAAATGAGCATTATCTTGTTACAAACTCTCAGAACTGAGACTCCACGGATGTCCCAGGTTTAAGATTGTTTTGCTAGATAATGCTTATTTTAATCGATCGATATTTTCAGGACACGTTTTGTGGCCAAAATCTAACGAAAAAGTGAAAGTGTAGAGGCTTTGGGTGGGAACAATACAGACAATGGACGTTTCGGGTACAAACCCTTCGTCAGCACAACAAATTAACGTGGAAAACAAATAAAATAAAATGCAATATAACTCCTATCGTCTGTAGTCAATGGTGGTTGGAGCATGAATGTTTCTACCCGAATCGTCTATTGTCTGTATTTTTCCCTTCCGAACTCTTATTTAAATATTTTTGTGTGGCTATGTGGTCTAGTGGTATGACTCTCGCTTTCGGATCGGAATGTCTTGGGTTCGAGCCTCGCGCTCGGCGATAGTTGAGTCCTTGGAAAAGGCTCTTTACTCACATTCTCTCATCTCACTCAAGTGTAAAATGAGTACATGGCCGTTAACAGCGTTGTCTTTGTCCGAAAAATTGTAATATCGCCTAACCCGCGTCATGTCCCGTCCTATATGTTAAATGTTGCTGTTAACCAGGGACCCCTTATAAAGCACTTTGAGCACATTTAGTGGATATTGCTCTATATAAAGCTCAATTATTTTTTTTAAATCTCTCCATTTTCACTCTTTGTGTTTTCACGTATATTCACGATGCAAGAATGCAGGCAGCCCCTACCGTTCACAACTGGTCAAAATCTAAAATATTTGCTTTTAAAGAGTACCCCAATGTGATACTTTCAAAGAGGCAATAAGTAATTTTAAAAATAAAAAAAATACAATTTCTATAAGATTCCCTTCAGTGAAAGTCTGTAGTGGATTTTAAAAGGTTCCATCTTGTACATTATATTAGTTTGATAGAGCATTGCCGTATTCTGAACAAAAACATTTTAAAGATTTTAGCCACAAAAATCGTTATTCAAAAAGCGATCGATAAAAATGATCTTCAATTTATTTTGTTAAAAACCTCTCAAACCTTGGACTTCCTTGAAGTCTCAGGCTTCATATTTTTTTACTAATCGAAGGTCATGTCTATCAATCGATTATTGAAGGACGAGTTTTCTGTCCAATATTTATTTTTAATAAGGGATTTTATATTTCAAAGTAGACTACGGCAAAGCAAGAAAGTTGGTCTTTATTTTTGTGACTTTGAAGAGGATTTACTGCTGAAAACATAAGATTTAACGACTGTTGTACATGATAACAAAGTCCTTACTGCCGTAATCTGAAGAGGAAAAAATCCACAAAGTTTATTACAAATTTTGGCCAGAAAACTCGTCCTTCAAATACTGATTGATTAAACTGACCAGCATCTTGGCAAAAACTCTCACAGCTGGGACTTCATGGGAGTCCAAAGTTTGAGAGTTTTAACAAGGTTAGGGTCATTCTAATCGATTGATATTTCAAGAACAAGTTTTCAGGCCAAAATTCTAAATACTTGTTGTTAATTTCAGAGTTTGGCTGTGTTCTACACGATAACAATGTCCTTAGAGTATGCGATAATATCCGTTTTGACGAGATAACCCGATATTATTATTATTATTATTATTATTATTATTATTATTATTATTATTATTATTATTATTATTATTATTATTATTATTATTATTATTATTATTATTATTAATATTATTATTATTATTATTATTATTATTATTATTATTATTATTATTATTATTATTTACTTTGATGTGCACTGTATTTTTATAAAGTTACCTGGATAACTCTTGCGATTTTATCCTTCAACTAATAAAACGAAGAAAGCTATTTTCAAGTGTTTTCTAAATAAGATTACAAATTATCTTGGAATGCGCCGTTGAGTTTGAATATAGACGGGACTGAAACAAGTTTTAAAAAATGTGAAATATCGTCTCACAATGGTATTATATCGGGATGGTTTAAAAACTAAAAATCGAATTTATAGTGAAAAATATGAAACTTGCAGTTAAACCGATGTATACCTAATTACAGGTCTGAGTACCCAAACTGTTATGTAATCATTGTTGTAATGGAAATACTCTATAACCAACGTATACTTATTTTGCAGGTCTGACAACGCAAACTGTTATGGGCTCATTATTGTATTGGAAAATACACTTTCAAACTAACACACAATGTTATCTATTACAACAATGTTAAATCAAGCCCATAATAATTATTGCGTTCTGTTATCAAACCTGCAAGTATGTGAACACGTCAAAGTGATACTTAGCTATAGACTTTAAAAAAATTAATGAACAAAAATGAATAACAGCTTCGAAAAAGAGCAGAATACCAAAAATAACAAAATACCGAACACAAACGTTTCGGTCTCAAAATCCCTTCCTCAGTCAATAATAACACCAACAAAATATAATTACATCACACTTGAAATAGTGACCTATTCATAGAACGATTTCCTCGATTTTAGTGATGCATTGTCTCTGTTATTAGCTGAAGAAGGTTTGGAAATTAAACGTTCCGTGTTTGGTATTTTATTCTTTTTTTTTTTTCGAAGCTGTTATAGATAGTTTGCGCTTGGCTAAGAAGTTCACAACTTTGCCATCCGGAGGCATAACGGACCAACACACAAAACTATGTGTAACCTTAAACGTTTATAGCTTAGTTAATACAGTTTAGTGAAAATTATTCACAAACGCGGATGACAAAAAGTAATAAGAAAGGCCTGACTGACGTCATCTACGTTCCATCTATAATCATTTTTGTTCCAATATGTGCTCGTTGGATTCAGCTTTAATGTTTTATTGAGGAGAATTAATATGATTTATTCATATGACGAAAATTCAAATATCATTTTAACTTGTCATTTTAATTATGGAAATTATAATTTGCTTTCTTTTTTCCCCTCCTCGTAATACCGTTTTGGCGCGATGGTTCAAGTATACATTTTACTCTTATCTTTATATATCATTTACTTCTCTGTCTGTTTTTGTTTTCTGTATCTACTTTTGTAAATATAGATATTTGCTCAACTTGAATATCGGATACGAGTGCAAACATGTGCATCTCGAAGAAGATCATATTTCATTTGTTTTATGATATGAATTTACTTGAATATCATGTTTAATTGATATCAACACACGTTTATTTACTCAAGTATTGACACAACACTTATCCTCGGGTTATCTCCGTATACAGTGTGAATCATCGCATTTTAAAAGATATTCTTTTATATATATAAAGTATGAAAGTGTGAATGGATCTCTTTATGGAGATAAAATAAAACAAAACGCCATATCAGTAATCTTTTTTAAATTATGTAAACAAAATTAAGGCAGATGTAAGCTTGATTTTGGGTATTGAGGTGATTTAACAAATCCGACAACTCGTTGAAAACTGTTAAGAAAAATGACGTGATATAAATAAATAAAATTCCCTGTATTCATCCCATAGGGGGAATTTCTCTCTATGGACTATTCCGCAGTGAAGCGCCGAAAAATTGAGCTTGGCAGGGCGAGGTGCCTTGCTCAAGGCCACACAGCACAGCGGCGGGTGATCGAACTCGGTGCCTTTCGGGTACGAAGCAAAGAACGTACCGCTGAGCCACACTGTCCTATGAATACATTATCAGTATGTTAAACCCCAGAAATCAGAGACATCTTAATTGTGCCATCTTTATGTCAATGTATTTTTTTTTTAATCTGTGCCAAAAGGTCGTGTTCGTAACATTCGCCACAAAAATAATCCAATACTAAGCCATTTTGTAAAACTAATGACAAACTCGCTTTCGTCAGTTTTTTTTTGGGGGGGGGGGGGGTTAGATAATGAAAAATCAACAAAAACAACTTACGACTTATCACAAATAGAATAGTAGAAAAAAAATATTAAAGGATTTTTATAAAGTATGAACAGATTGTTAACTTTTTCAACACCTTAAAAAGCTATAACTACTATTCTTTTGATGCTAGATCGTCAGTTTTTGGGGGTTTTCTTTTCATTCTTTAACCCAGAAAAACTGATGAAAACAAATTTTGTTATTAGTTTTTTTGTTTTTTCTTTGTATTTTTTCAAAATGACTTAGTATTGGAGAATTTTACGAAAACAAACTTTGACACAGCTTCATACATTTGTTTGTTTAGGTCTGTTTTTGGGTTTGTTTTAAAAATGATTTCTTTTTATTTATCTACTTATGTTTCAATTAAATAGCTATCACTTTACGATATATGAAATCTGCAGATATAAAAATGACCAAACAATTTAACAAAAATTAAACTTGATATAGAGGGTCTAGAAAAGTAAAGAACCGAACGCTAATATAATTGACCCAATTATTACAAAAAGCATCTCGCTCTATGCGTTTAAGTAAATTACTCAAAACAGCGCCCAGCCGGAAAACTTTAAAAAATGCATGCCCATTACAAAAACGTTAAATCAAGCCTGTAAATTATGTGCAGTTATCAGACCTTCAAATGGGAGCGCTTTGATTTTAGCTAAATCTTATATATTCTAACTATAAATTCAACTTTCAGCATTAAAATCAACCTTACAAAATATTGATTTGATGCAACGTGGGTCGCGTGCTTTTTTTAAACGGATAGCTGTCACTTTATTTATTTTTCAAATTGAAATAAACAATTTTTCCAATGGCAACCTCTTCCAGCAAAATGTTTATAAAATATGAATCGTTTTTGAACTGTTTTTAGAGCAAACTTTTCGTGGCAGAATTCAATATTTCATTACATTTCAGACATTTAGGTATTTCTCATCTCTCGATGTTTTGTGTTTAGCCAAAATACTCACAACAACCGCCAGACAGATATAACGTACCGACACACAAATCTATGTGTAACCTTGAAGGTTCATAGTCTGATTGATAGAATTTAATGAGAACTACTCATAAAAATGGCTGGCTGAAAACAATAGCAAAGAGCTGAGTGGCGTCAATTTCTTTCCGTCTATATATTTGTGACGTGCTCTTGGAAAATGAAATATATGTCGCATTTTATGGAAAATTGGTTATCTGTGTGGTATTAAACAGAAGACAATTTTCTACAATTTGCTGTTTAATTCATGAAAAGTTGTTTAAAATTGGCTGGGTCGTGAACATATGAAGTAGATAATATGCAGGGAAGTGGTTTCGGGAGTGACGGCTTTAAACTTATTAAACGTCACTTTGCCGTTAAAAGTGCTCACTGAAAAAAATTAAATTAAAATGTGTAAAGTGCAAACTGCCGTTAGGTACTTAAAATTTTTGTGAAGATATGTAGAAATAAATAAACTAAATCATAATATTGAAATTAAAATTGAATAAATTGAATAACATTTTAAATTCAATCTTAGCATGTGCAACTATCTGGTCTTGTCGTATGACACTCGCTTTTGGAATGGCAGGTCCAGTTCGAGTCCGGCTCTGAGTGGCGCATAGTTGAGTCCTTGGAAAAAGCGTTTTACTCACATTCTCTCTCCTTACTCAGGTGTAAGATGAGAACTTTGCCGTTAACAGCAATGTCTCTGTCAGAATAGAAATTGTAATATCAGGTACCATGTCATGTCCTGCATGTGAAGTGTTGCTGTTAGCTAGGAACCCTTTGTAAAGCCTTTTGAGCACGTTTAGTGCATATTGTTCTATATAAATGCTCAAGTTTGAGTTTGAAGCTCGTAAAATTTAAATTAAAACATATTTTCTCCTTGAGAAGCAGGAGTCTTGTATTGTTTTGTTTTTAACTTCAGACAACGAATATTTCTTATTCTGCTCAATTTGTTTCCCTTCATACTCAATATATTTATTTGTTTTACTTTCTCTCCTTACTAGCCATTTTCAGGATTTTCCCCAAAACTTCTCACTCAACTAACACAAAAATAGAGTTTTTATCATTCAAACATAATAATAGCAGTAAGTTCTTGTGATAAATAATTTATGTAGCAAAACTTGCTCTACAACACAGTGTTCATTTTCTTAAACTTTTATGATGTACAAAAGAAATATGAAAAAGAGAAATGTTGGTTGTATCGTAACGAACGTGACGATTATCCTATAGTTGGTAAGGAGAGGGTTAAAATTCATTTTGATAAATCGTATTATTATAGATGACTTAGATTAATATTGAATCTATTACTAGAAATTGAGCTTTTTTGAGCTTCTATATAGCGCAATATCCACGAAACGTGCTCAAAGCACTTTACAAGGGGTCCCTGGCCAACAGCAACATTTAACATTTAGGACGGGACATGACGCCTGTTTGGCGATATTACACTTTTTGGACAGAGACAACGCTACGCTCCTAACGGCCAGGTACTCATTACACCTGAGTACGGCGAGAGAATGTGAGTAAAGAGCCTTGTCCAAGGACTCAACTATGCACCTAGCGAGGCTCGAACCCAGGACCTTCCGATCCGAAAGCGTGTGTCATACCACTAGACCACCACCACTACTACTACTACTACTACTACTACTACTACTACTACTACTACTACTACTACAACTACTACTACTACTACAACTACTACTACTACTACTACTACTACTACTACTACTACTACTACTACTACTACTACTATTACTACTACTACTACTACTACTACTACTACTACTACTACTACTACTACTACTACTACTACTACTGCTGCAGCTGCTGCTGCTTCCACCACCACCACTACTATTCCAATTCATTGTACATCTAAATCGTATTCATTCATCTATTTCAGGTGGTCACAGGCCAGCGACAATCCTTATGCCGCAGCAAGTTTGGGTCGTATCCCCTCCAAGAATTCAAAATCCATGCGTGCGCATGGTGCTACAGTTTCATAACTCACTCCAGGGACGTTACAGTGCATAAGACCCAGCACTATCTAGTCGTCAGAACGAACAGAACTGTCTATCCTCAATGGACCATTCTACTGGCTGATATCGACAATGCTACATACACTGGCAATATCTGCAGGACTATGAGTGATGGTAAATAAAATTGCATTTCTGTATTATCCTTTATGTTGCGGGATTTTTTATCCTATTTTTTTTATATCCACAAAAGTCTCACTTGTGATGCGTGTGACAACTTGAGTGCCAACAAAAATGTGGAAAAGCTTCGTGTGGAAACAGTTCCCATTTTTTTAACGATCCCAGGCTTCATGCAGTCCCTACCAATCAAAACTCGAGTGTCTATCTGGTAATAATCGCCCCGATTGGCGGTCTAAAAACAATCATAAAAAGCTTAGTGACGTCAATTCCACTCACTCTATAAAAACATGTCTGGCCAAAACAGAAAAAAAACAACAATTTTTCATTTTGGGGGGTATTTTGGGATGGGAGGTAGCAGATGGACAAGTTTGTATTGAAAATTCTTTTTTGATCTTAAATAATAAAAATAAAATAGGAAACAAGTTTTGACATGTGATGTTGTTTACAGATCCTTCAACATGCGTTCAATGCAGATTTATATACTTATACTTGAAAGCTTTTATATAGCACAATATCCACTAAACGTGATCAAAGCGCTTTACAAGGGGTTCCTGACCGACAGCAACACTTAACATGTAGGACATGGCACGACGCCTGTAAGGCGATATTGCAATTTTTTTCGGATAGACAACGCTGTTAACGGCCAGGTACTCATTTTACACCTGAGTACGGTGAGAGAATGTAAATAAAGAGCCTTTTCCAAGGACTAAACTAAGCGAGGCTCGAACCCAGGACCGGAAGCGAGTGTCATACCACTAGACCACATAACCGCACAAATTTATAGTTTAAAAACACCCTGAGACACAAGAGAGTGACCGTGATCTCAATCAGAATTTCTCTAATTGAATACATGTCTGAAGAGCATGTTCTAATTTGTAAGCATTTTGTTCTTAGTTGCACGTTTCTACCTTTACTAATAGATACCATTTCACGGCCTGACACAGGAGAGGCTTAAAAATGCGCGTCTGTATACTTCTCATCCTCAAAGGCCAATCAAGCATTTCATTCATCATTGATGCCATCTCTTATTCAAGCACTTCTCATTGAATACCTTCCAAAAAGAGATGAATGAGTAAGGTACATCGCTGCCGTACTCTGAAATAACACTTTTTTTTCTTTTTATTTTGGCCAGGAAACGCATCCTTAGAATCTCGATCGGACAAAATGTTGTCTCTCATCTCATTAAGAACTCTCAAACATGGGACTTCGAGTAAGTCTGAGAAGAAGTCCCAGGTTTGAGCGTTTTCGACGAGATGAGGGTGATTGAATCGATCAATATTTGAAGGACGTTTTCTGGCCAAAACCTAAAAAACCATTATTTCTTCAGACTACGGAAGATCAGCCCAGTTTGACTGGTTGATGAATACATGCCTAGTTGACCCTTGAGATACGTTTACGTACATGTGCGTTTGATTTGTGGTCGAGGGGATCATGGCATCTAGCACTGAGATTTCCCACTTGAATTACTGCATATTAATTAAATATGTTACAGCCACATTCATTGACAGACATGCATGGTAGAGAGGTAGAGACGGAGAGAGAGAGAGAGAGAGAGAGAGAGAGAGAGAGAGAGAGAGAGAGAGAGTAAGAAAGGAAACTCTTAAACTCCCAGGGGGGGAAAGAAAACAAAGAGAGCAAGCTAGAAATAAGTAGGAAGGGAAGGGATGAGAAAACTCTCAAAGCGACAAATTATATTTTTTAATTACATTCAAACATTACTAATGCAGCTGAAGACATGAGGCAATGTCAGTTGTAGCATTGACAAGAAACAGTCTTCTGAGAAGAGCCCCCCCCCCCTCTCTCTCTCTCTCTCTCTCTCTCTCTCTCTCTCTCTCTCTCTCTCTCTCTCTCTCTCTCTCTCTCTCTCTCTCGAACAAATGCTTTTGTCCTTAACTTTTTCCACTTAAAGTGGGCTGAAGCACACCTTGATCATGCCTTTCTACTTGAAAAATGTAAACATGTGCCGACATATGGGTTTGAACTCGGGACCTGATGATCAAGATCGTTTATGTCGGTTATTTAATGATAACGTTGGTAAATACAACATCCACAACTCTTTACTGGTATTTTTTTTTCTCGCTTTATATTTATAGAGGGGAAATGTTAGCCCCCTGTATTAGTACAGGGAGGCAAACGTAACCATTTCAAAAAGAGGACATCTTTGGTGTTTCCCCTGTACTCTTCACATGGATTTTTGTGTTGTTACAATTCATCTAGCGGATAGAACATGCATGCTTTTACCTAAACGCATAGCACCAACCTAAACTGTTACTATAAAATTTCAATAAAATTTTGACCTTGTTTTTTTTTTTTTTTTTGTTTGTTTTTTTTTTTTTTTTAATAGTTCCAAATATTTTGTTCAATTTGGTCACTTGGGCTATGAGAGTGTTCCGATGATACGCGACTTACTTTCCGTCGGCTCACACACTTGAATTCACATTAAAAACCTCGCCTTGTGTGAGCGAGAGACCAGGCGAGCCGTGAAATTGCCCTCTTCTGCCTGGGTGTTGTTTTCATCTCGATAAATCAACTGAAAACTACTAGCATCAAAAACAGGCGTGAAGATAAAAGACGAGTTTTAAGTAGAGAATCATAACACGACGATAAAATCAAATAATCGATATCTAAAATGTGCGACGGGGATGACGAGCGATTAATATTGAGTTTTCCAGTGTTTTGAATGTAAACTGAAGCAAAAAGAGAAAGAATCATCACAATTATCTAGAACGTCGGATAACGATTGTAAGCAAATAAGTCTGTTTGCATCAATGGTCAAATTCCATTTCCGATCTGATGTTTCGGGAAGTGTCCTGGTGGCTTCAATCCAGAGTGGGTTTTCATTCTCCATATTTTATCTTATTATTCTTTGAGTTTTACTATTACTTTATTTTTTAAAAGAATAAAATAGATAAATTTAAACATTTATAAAATACATTTCAAAGGATAAACCATGCTTAATGCGCTTCACAACGTTTCATTTATTCCCTCAGACCACTCCGACATAATACCGTTTTTAGGCGGTGGGTCACATATAAAGTTGCTGTTATCAGAGACATGTCACATATCGCATCAAACCGGTTTTGTATCGGGATGAATTTATTAATAATACGTGATTTGTAAAGTTCAAATGTGACCCATCGTCTAAAAATGGGTGGCTTAGATGATAACAATTGAATTTTCAGTCCTGAGATTTTGGTTAAGCTGCTATGTTTTCTTACTCAATGTCTCAATCGTCGCGAGGTTATATGTTTGTGTTGAGAATAGAGATATTAAGATTATCTCCTAGCTAACAAACTTCGCGACGTTTGTGTGTTGAATCCATGACCTCAAATAGTCGGGAGAGGGACTCGTTCAAAATAGATATTAGATATTACGCTTAATACCACTTTTTTTAACGGGGGATGGCGTAGGTTGTAGAGCGTCCCTCTCACGGCCATGCGGAGTTGTCATTAACAGCAGGGTCGTGGGTTCGAACCCTATCGCCGCAAAGTTTTTATTCTCAGTTGTCTTCTGGTACTTTTCTACTCACCTCATTCCTTGTTATATGTTTTATTGAATAACATGAATACACAACTTCTTTAACCATTTAACTGTCGTCTTCTGCAGAAAAAAAACAAACTCATGTTTAAAAATGTGGCTAGAAAACTTGTCCTTCAAATATCGATCAATTGATATGACCCTCATCTTGGTCAAAACACTCAAACCCAGGAATTTGGGATTTAATCCTGTCGCAGGTTGAGTCGGAGTACAGGAACTAGAACTCTCATCGTTGTTGAATATCAACTTTCAGTGTCATGGTCAATGCAAACAAAGCAAAAAAAAAACCCCAAAAAACCCCCAAAAAGGCCAGGTTACCCTGAAGAGGGAAGAAGAAAACCATCATAAGTAGAGAAATATTACAGAATTGATGTAAGTGAAAGCCAAAACTTACCTTTTCGTAAATAACTTTCTTTAATATACCAATAGGATTCAATAGTCTGATGTCACGTCCGCCCAGCAACGAGCAGCTTGGTTCTAAACAAAGAAAATCGGTACTTTTTATTCTTCATGCTGGCTAGAACTTTTTCACATGTCATGTGATCAGAATGTATAAAAGTCAAAACATGATCAGATTTATAAT
>NC_088361.1:86308311-86335811 GCF_034508935.2 Berghia stephanieae | reverse complement strand
TGACCCGTGTTCATCCCAGGTCAATTGGATTCAATAGTCTGATGTCACGTCCGCGCAGCAACGAGCAGCTTGGTTCTAAACAGAGAAAATCGGTACTTTTTATTCTTCATGCTAGCTAGAACTTTTTCATATGTCGCATGATCAGAATGTAAAAAAAGTCAAAACATGATCCGATTTACAATGTTTTTCTCCTCTGGATACAATTTTATGCTCGTCGGAGAAGTATTTCATAAGGGCGTCCGCCATTGTTCAGATAGTTTAGAACCAGTTACTAAGTTACTATGCGTCATTACGGGGGAAGTGAGGTCACGACTGTTGAACGCTATTGATTGATATCAATGAGGAATATCGACTCACATGGCAATAAATATTCTTCCCTTCCTCCACAATCAGGTATCTGCGAGCAATGGAAGGGTTGTTGTCGTGAGGCCAAAGAATGCTGTATTCGACAAGGCCAGACACCGCGGGGACCCCACGGCCATTGTCCTAGGACATGGGACGGCTACGGATGTTGGGATGATACTCCATCACACACTACTGTCTACAACAGCTGTCCGTCTTTTCTCAAATATTCAATTCCCTCAAGTAAGTTCCTTCATTTTATTGCTTTACATTGATGCTATGCGTTTTGTTAAAATAATCACAACATCCGTCAGTCGGATATAACACAAACCTAACGTAACCATGGAACAAAATTGACCTCACTCAGCTCTTTGTTATTATTTTAGACAGCCATATTTTTATGATAAGCTCTAACTAAATTTTATCAATCAGACTATAGATAGTATGCGCTTGGCTAAGAAGCTCACAACATTGCCATCCGGAAGTAAGACGTTTCAACACACAAAACTCTGTGTAACCTTGAACGTTTATAGTCTGGTTAATACAGTTTGGTGAGAGTTATTCATAAACGCGGATGGCAAAAAACAATAACAAAGACATGAGTGATGTCATCTTCGTTCTATCTATACACGTTCAAGGTTACTCATAGTTTTATGTGTTTCTACTTTATATCCTGCTGGCGGATTGTTGTGAGCATTTTGGCTAAAACATAGCCTCTATAATTTAGTGAGAACTTAATCACCAAAATGGCTGTCTAAAAACAGTAACAAAGAGTTGAGTGACGTCAATTTTGTTCGTCCTATAGAAAGAACGAATTAATGTCTTATATGCTTTTTAAAATTTATATCAATCAGACTATAAAAACACTGAGCTCTTGGTTATTGTTTTTAGATAGCTTTTTTGGTGATTAGTTCTAATTGAATTATCTATCAATCAGACTATAAACGTTCAGGGTCACGCGTAATGTTATGTGTTGGTACGTATACACGCTTGGCGGATGTTGTGAGTATTTTGCCTAAATGCATAGCAACACTAACCGTTCTAGGTTATACATAGTTTTGTGTGTCGGTACGTTCTATGCGGGTGGCGAATATTGTGAGTATTTTGCCTAAACACATTATTGTATCAATAGAAACTGACGTCAGTCTTCTCTTTGATATTGTATTTAGACCGTCAGTTGAGTAAATAGTTCTCATTAAATCCTCTCAATAAAATTATCATCTTTTAAAGTCACACATAGTATTTTGTGTGACGGCATGTATAATCTGGTGAACCAAGCTGGTGATTTATTTTTTTACTAAAACAGTTTAGTTCCTTACTTTTCCTATTAACCTTTTCCTTACCAACCATATGAAAATCATCACATTCGTTACGATAAAACCAATAATTTCTCATTCTGATTTCAATTTATATCACAAAATTAAATTAAATTTTTTTTTTTTGCTATCGCTGTCAATCCTTGAAACTGTTTGTAGGGCTCAATTTGCTTAATAATATTATGTTTAGAATGTAATTGTTGCTTTCCTGTTTGAGTAAGAAAAATATATTTTTGTGTTGGGTGTGTTGGGAATAATTCTGAAAAATGGCCGGTAAGGAGAGGGTTAAAATCAATATCATGGTGTTTGATGACTCTGGTGACTATCTATAGTCACAGTGATACTAAGGTGCTAGAAGCTGAGCATTACAAAAATTAATAAACAAAAGCGTCAAGATAGAAAAAAAAAACACGGAATGTTTCAGGTTCAAACCCCTTCTTCAGCCAACAAAACAAAAAAACTAAAACAAAATCAAATTACTTAAAACAACAGGTGAGGAAAAATGAGTCGAGCTTTTATATAGCGCAATATCCACTAAACGTGCTCACAGCACTTTACAGGGTGTCCCTGATCAATAGCAACACGTAACGTGTAGAACGAGACATGGCGCATGTTAGGTGATATTACAACTTTTTTACCGACAGAGACAACGCTATTAAAGGTCAGGTATTCATTTTACACCTTAGTACGGTGATAGAATGTGAGTAAAAAGCCTTTTCCAAGGACTCAACTATGCGCCGAGCAAGGCTTGAATCCGGGACCATTGGATCCGAAAGCGAATATCATATCACAAGGTCACATAGCCGCACGTAAGCGGCTTAGAAATAATCACGTCCTTTCAATCTATATTGTTTGTTTGTTTTGTTGGTTTTTTTTTTTTTTTTTTTTTTTTTTTTTTTTTTTTTTTTTGTAGTTGATTTTTTTTTCATGAGATATTGGTGTGTAGATCTCTTTAGAGTGCCCGACTGTTTAAGGAATTTGAATTATAATAATTAGTACTCTCACCTCTAATTTCATTCTGCCCTGGTGACGCAGTGAAGTGCAGAACCAACGCTGCGGGCGTATGAATAATAAGAATAAGAGATGAGAATGCAAATATAGAATTTATTATATTATTTCCCCTACTTTTTGAAGTTTGTATCGATTATAAGATTGATAAAGCAGTGAGACAAAGCTTCAACTGGTTTTGAAACCATTGAAATATTATAATCAATTTGTGCCTGTGAGAGAAATGCTATTCTCGACTTTAAGATATTGTGACTCGTCGTAGATTATTGATTTTGTTCAAGTTTTGGTGAATATTACTTTTTGTTTAGAATATATTTTTTTATCGAGCAGCTAATGCCAATCAGCTTTCAAATGAAATAACTTTTGGGGAATTCCTCGCTCAAGGCAGAAAGAGCCCAAATAAACAGTTCAAGTTGCAAAGAGCTAATTACTATTTTTGGTTTCCTTGTCCATTCACCATTCATTGAGTGGGTAGCTGGGTATAATATTATTACATCTGACGTTTATGCGTTCTGCTACATTAATGCTATGCGTTGATGTAAAATACTAGGTACTCACAAAACATGCCCGCCAGATGAAACGTAACAATACAACAACAAAAAAAAAAACATGTAGAGAAGAAACGAAGCTCTTGGTTATATTTTAGGCAGCCTATTAGTGATTAGTTCTCACTAAATTATATGAATCATACGGTAAACGTTAAAGTATACATACAGTTGTGTGAGTGTTAGTATGTTTAATTTGGCTGGCAGATGTTTTTGTAAATATTTTACCTAAACGCATAGCGTCAATAACCGTAATCGTTTATGGTATAAAAATGTTAACAGGATAAAATGTTAACGAACTTGCTAGTTTTCATTGTAGATGATAATCTGGTTTTCACTGATTTCGACATCGACACAGGACAAACAGACTTGCTCTTTCAGTTTTTAAATATAGATAGAATGAAGTTGACGTCACTCGAGTCTTTGTTATTGTTTTTTGCCATCCGCGTTTATGAATAATTCTCGTATTAACCAGACTATAAACGTTTAAGGCTACACACATTTTTGTATGTTGGTCCGTTACGGTTCCGGACAACAATGTTGTGAGCTTCTTATCCAAGCGCACACTCTCCATAGATAACAGCATATTTACCAAAGCAACCTATTTACTTTTAAAAATAAAAAAAAAATAAATAAAATAAACAACACCAAAAACTAAAATGAAAAACGATGAAGAGTTGACAGGCAACAAACCACGTGATCAATTATATAGATAGTATGTGCTTGGCTAAAAAGTTCACAACATTGCCATCCGGAAACATAACGGATCAACACACAAAACTGTAACGTGTAATGTGTAACGTTGAATGTTTATATAGTCTGGTTAATACAGTTTAATGAGAATCACTCACAAATGCGGATGGCAAAAAAACAATGACAAAGGCTTAAGTGACGTCATCTTCGTTCTATCTAGAGGTTGAGGTTGAGTCTACCAGACTTAAAATATATTATGATGGCAACAATATTATTCTAAATTCTTAGGGATAAAGAGACTCGTCTTCTCGCCATTAAGTACTCACATTTCACGTGAGACAGACTTGCCAATCACCAGCGTCTCCAGTAACAGGTTGAGGGATTGTCTTTAACCCTTTGGCGAGGCCACTGAATTTTTATCAAATCACGATGTTTATGTTTTATTATCTATTTGTGACGCACCGTCTCAGAACTGCATTATGTCGGAATGATATCGAAGCTGGATATTGACATAAAGAAACTTGGTATAGATAGTATGCAGATGACGTCACTCAGGCCTTTGTTATTGCTTTTGCCATCCGCGTTTGTGAGTTGTTCTCACTAAACGGTATTAACCAGAATATAAAAGTTCATGGTTACACAGAGTTTGTGTGTTTATCCGTTATACTTCCGGATGGCAATGTTGTGAACTCCTTGGCCAAGCGCATTCTATCTATAGGTTTTTGTCTTCTCTGAATAAGAATGATTATAGTTTCAAACATTTTTTTGATTCTTAACATTGGGTTAGATATTAATATTACGAATCTTGATTCTTAACATTGTGTTAGATATTAATATTACGAATCTTAAAAGTAACGATTCTAAAGTAGCATGAGCTTTTATATAGAGTAATATCCACTAAATGTGCTCAAAGCGCTTTACAAAGGGTCACAAGCCAACAGCTACACTTAACTTGCAGGACAAGATGCGATGTCTGAAATGCGATATTACAATTTTGTTAAGAAAGACAACGCTGTACCTGGGCAGGTTTTCATTTGACATGTGATTACGGTGAGAAAGTGTGAGTATAGAGCCTGTTTGAAGGACTCAACTATGCGCTGATTGGGCGCTGGACTCGAGCCAGGAAACTACAAGTCAAAAAGCAAGTGTCATATGTAAGCTGCATAAGTTCTAAGTTTAGCTTTTCGACTAAATATCAATTACCGCTAACAGTGACGAACAGTGAAAAAAAAAACGTATTCAAATTTTTCGACAGAAAGCTTGTACTTAAAATATCGATGGACTAAAATGACCCTCATCTTCCCGATAGCTTTTAAAACTTGGGACTTTACCAAATACCAGTTTGAAAGTATTTGCCAAAATAAGGGGCTTGCTACTCGATCGAAATTTGAAACATGTGTTTTCTGACCTAAATTTTGAATACGTGTTTTTTCACTATACGTCAAGACAGTGACGTTATATATGCGGTGATTGATATTTGTGTTTGTTTATTTGTCTTTTGAGTACAGCGTGTTGTGGTCAATGCCCTGTTATTGTGACACGAAATCACATGATCTAATTAAGCACAAACTTCGGGTCAATAACCTGGAATTAAGACGTTGTCCCTGGATATTGACAAAACAGTCAAACTTACTAAAATATAGTCAATATGTGACCCATCGTCTCAAAACGGTATTATGTTTAGATGGATTTCATACGCAAAAACTAGTTTACATTTAAGGGGATGGGCGGGTCCTCCATTGTCAAAAATCGAGTAAAATATCGATTTTGAGATTTTTTTATTTTTGAAAAGTTTGAAACCTTTGCTACATGAAAATATGTTTGTTGACTCTCAGATGGGTCAGTTTAGGTCCAAACTGACCTCTTGAAGTCCAAGGGGGTCAGTAAATATATTGTTACAGCCTGGCTTGACAGCGAAAAAGCCATATAAACATTAGGCCAATATGAGCATAAAACATCGATAATAATAGGCAAGTTTGGTATCGATAGTTTCGTCTATTTTTGGTTTATATGAAATGCCCACAGTCAAGGTCTTCGGTCTATCTATATTTAGTCAAGAGCCTTTCCAAAAACCCCTTCTCTGACCCAATTGTGAGGGGTTGACTGATTGTAGTAAAATCGTGAGTAATTGTTGTGACCTTTGCCTTGCTAGCGCTGTTCTCATTGGCTGTTCAAAATAGTCGATGATAACATGACTTGATACTGCTTTCTGAGTGGTTAGCGGGCGAGTCAAAGTTCATGCTTTGACCTCATCTTCGCATGCGTCGCATGTAAACATTGTTATTCTGTGTGTGATTTTTCTTCTTCCCGGGGACATAAAAGTTTTGTTTTGTGAAAAGTACCGACACGTACACAACAAGTATGCCTAGAAAGACTCGAATTGTACGACTTGCAAAATCAGCAGCTCGAACAAGATGGGAACAGTAATATTATTGTGAATTTTTATAGATAGAATTTGTCACTCCTTCGTAACATGATGCAAAATGAAAAAGCGCCGAGGTCTCTAAATGAAATGAATGGAGTTACTGTCGAGCTAGACTGAGTATTGGTTGTAAACGAATGAGCGAGAGGTTTGTTATGCACTTGAGAACGAGAGAGAGAGAGAGAGAGAGAGAGGAGAGAGAGAGAGAGAGAGAGAGAGTGAGGAGAGAGAGAGAGAGATAGAGAGAGAGAGAGAGAGAGAGAGAGAGAGAGCGCAAAATCCACTAACTGTGCTCAAAACGCTTTACAAAGGGTCCCTGACCGACAGCAACACGTAAAATGTAGAACAAGACATGACGCCTGTTAGGCGAAATTACAATTTTTCCGACAGCGACAGCACTGTTGACGGCTAAGTACTCATTTTACACCCGAATACGGTGAGAGAACGGGAGTAAATAGTCTTTTCCAAGGACTCAACTATGCGCTGAACCAGGCTCGAAACCACGACCTTCCGATCCGAAAGCGAGTGTCATACCACAAGACCATATAGCCGCTCATAGCTTAGATAGATAGATAGATAGATAGATAGATAGATAGATAGATAGATAGATAGATAGAGAGAGAGAGAGAGAGAGAGAGAGAGTGTGTGTGTGTTTGTGTGTACGTACGTGTGTGTGTGTGTGTGTGTGTGTGTGTGTGTGTGTGTGAAGCCGAGAAAAGGCAAGGCAGGAACAGGAGGCTGAAGAGGGAGGGCCTGCACATCAAGCAGGGTCATTTTGACGCATGAATGCATGATCTTGTCTGAGTTTCCTGTGCTTGAAACTTTGAATGCGTTTTTCTCTGTTTGTGCTTTTTCTACCTTTATTTTGCTACTCTTCCTTTATTTGTAAACATTTTTGAATGATTTTTCGCATGTGCATACAGTATCACTAGCTTCATAAAACTGAGCATTTGTATTTCAGATTTATTTTATAAATTTTGCGTAAATGAGGGTCAAAAGTCCAAAAATGGGTCAATTTTTGATGTTTCAAAATTGATGAACTTTGAAAATCAATAAAAAATAATACTATTGTAGATATTAGAAAACCGATGCTTAGCCCAAATGAATGGCTCAAATACTACTTGTATACATATTTTCATGTCAATAACTTGTCATTTGGCGAAGCCTTAGCATTTGAAAACTACTTCATTATAGGGTATCAAATTTCAAAATGGCGGCGTTACCATGGTAACCAAAAACTGAAATTTAGGTTTTGAATTTTTTTTTCCTTTAATTAGGATGTACATAACCTAAAATTACCACTAAAAGTCAGCTACTTATTACATTTTAGAATTTCGCCTTCAGGACCCGCCCATCCCCTTAAAAGAACACGGAACCTGGGTTAAGTTAATTTTTATTGTTATTGAAGCCAGACTTGTTACTATTAAAAAATCGAGAGAGCACATTACTTCTACTCTACATGACCTTCACTGGCTCCCTGTTCACTACAGAATAGAGTACAACATACATTTATACGCCTATAAATGTTTTACCAATGCGGGTACTTACAAGACCTTATTGAAGTCGATACACCTAGTCGTGTCTTAAGATCATTAGAACCTCTTTTAATGAAAGAAACAAACTGCATTAATAATTTCCACCAAAAAGCCTTTAACTGTACAGATCCGCGTCTGTAGAACTCTCTCAGTTTTAGAACAAAATGTGTTCTAACATATAAGAAGCACTTTGAGACTGAATTATTTTACAGATCATTTTATGATTGATGGTTTTTTTTATATATACATATATCTCTGTGTGTGCTTGTGTGTGTGTGTGTGTGTGTGTGTGTGTGTGTGAGAGAGAGAGAGAGAGAGAGAGAGAGAGAGAGAGAGAGAGAGAGAGAGTGGGTGGTTGTACGTTTGAGTTATTATAAAGCGCTGCAGAGCACTTTTAAGTGAATGCTTGGGAGCTATAGAACGGAATTACGTTTCGGGCTCAAAGCCCTTCTTCAGCCAATAACAATAAAAAACCCAATTAAAACATGACATTACTAAAAATACAGATCGACGACTAAATACTTCGTATGTTCTCTCTGTTGAAGAAACATCTTGGAATGACATATTTATTTTTGTTTATTGCTTTGATCACTAAGACATTTCGCCATTTAATCGTATTAGAAAAGAAACAAAGACATTCTTAAGGTGTCGCGTGCAAGTCTGACTGAAACGATGCCAGACAAAGCAAGAAAATAAAAATAAAAGAAAAAATACATTCCAAAAGAATCCGCAAATAAGGATGAATTTTAATGATGACACGAGAATCATAACCCAAATGTCATAAAAAAGGCACCTAAAAGGAAAATAAGACAGATCCTTCTAAACATGCCGTAAGAGGGGAAAAGCTTTTGCGTCAGATAAATGCATTGTCATGGATCCTATGTAAAGACATTTTGATGTGTGAGGCCGGATTTGATATCTCAGAATTTATGAAGCAAAATGCCATGAACATGTTTTAGATATCCCTGTTTTATAAATAAATAAATAGAGTCAATGGAAGAATAAAATGTTCTCTATTCATACTAATGGGAAGATTGTCTTTAGAGTCTATGTGAGTAACAGGAGCTATTTTTTTAATTTCTAATATTTTTATTTTATATTTTTTTTTTGTCAAGGAAAAACGGGCCTGGAACCTATTTTTCCTTAATTAGCTGTCCAATATCGTATTTGCTTTAAAATGACGTCACATTAAATCTCAAAATCAACCAAAAGAACATAAACAGTAAGAAACAGCGAATGGTATAGACAATAAGATGGATGAAATATTTGATTTTTACTCAGACACTATGGGAAACAAAGAAAAAAAACTAATAATCATTTTTCACTTTCTTTTGGTGACCGTTGGAAGGTTTAGCTATTAGGATGGGTTTTTTTCATGTATTTTCCTTTCTGTTTTGTTTCTGTGACTATTTAATACAGCTGGGATCGATACCAATGTGAAAGCGAGTGTTCTACCATTTATTGAACTATCGGGACCTCCACCTAGTCAATGAGGCATGTCTTTTTTTTTTCTCATTGTGACTATAACAATATTGCACAGCTCATTATAATGGCAACATAGTGCCTACGATAAAGTACACTTTATCTTATCAGGCAATATCAAACGTTGTCAACGCTCGAATCTTGTCATAATATTTACAAAAGAATCTCTAACATATATATTGTTCTATATCAACTAAACGCGCTCAAATTTCTTTCTTTCAATTGGGTCCCTAGCTAGCCAAAAGCACAAATTAACATGTAAAACGAGACATGACCCCTGTTAGGCTATATTACAATATCCTTTTTCAACAGAGACAACACGGTTACCGTCTAAATACTCATTTATTTATCACCCAGTCACGATGGGAAATTTTCGATTAAAGAAGCGTTTCCAAGGACTCAAATTTGCGACTTTCGGAGTGGGATTCGAATCAGATCCTGGACCAACAGGCCCTGGAGGCGAGTGTCATGTAACACTAGACCACAACGCTGAGCAAGACATACACGTAAGGTTTAGGTTTTTATATAATGATTATAATAGCATCAAATAAAGTACCAAATACAATCAATGATAGTGAACGGAAACATTGGTAGAGAAAATAGTACGAGTAAGATTGACAAATAATTTGTAACAATGGAAAATAAACGAATTATTGGTCTTTGGCCTTTTTCGGGACACATAGATGCAGAGTGAGACAAAAGATGCAAAAAAGAAAATGAAGATGAGATTTTTATAAATGACATTAATTTAAATGATGAAAGTACCGGGAGACAGGCATAATATGTAGGGAGAAACATTACGTATAATGCAAAACAAGTTGTCACATTGAAAATGTTACCATCAGTTAAAATTAGCATTTGAACTTTTCACATGTCATCAAAAGGTCAAAAATCTGAAATCTGAAAAGGTGTGTCTGATAAAGTGCATGTCAAAATAAATGTGTATTTGAACTTTGTAACAATATTAGCTTTTACAAAGGGCAAGATGCATCTGTTACTATTAGCTTCGATCTCGTGCTATGGTGAAATTAGAATTAGTATTTGAACTTTTCCCCATGTCATCATAAGGTCAAAAATCAAAATCTGAAAAGGTGTGTCTGTGTAAACAAAAAATATGTATTTGAACTTTATAAAGTTTTATAAAGCGCAATATGCATCTGTGGGGGTCCCGTAGTTCAGATGGTAGAGCACTCGCTTCACATGCAAATGGGCCGAAATCCAGCCCGGGTGCAGTCGAAAGTTTGTTCTGATCCTCCTGACGTGCTGGCAGTGAATTGGAAAGTACTTTGCGATAGACTAACGTCCTATCAAAAGGAGGGCATGCAATTGCTATTTTCCGTTTCACGCTATAGAAATCCGGATAAGCTCTGGCTCCATGGGCCTAATATATATATATATATATATATATATATATATATATATATATATATATATATATATGCATCTATGACAATTAGCATCGATCTGGTGTTATGGTGGACTGGGGTAAACGATAAATATAAGATTCTTGAACTCCTGTGATTGGAACGAGTTCGAAACTTCAGGATACTTTTACTATCCCATTCTAATGTCCGTTCCTGTATCATTTCTTTTCAAGATTTATTTTATTTTACAATGACTGGTTTTCGAATTTAACGATTCGAAATTAAGAATTATAATTCAAATATTAATAATTAAAATTGTAATATCGCTTAACAGGCGTCCTATTTGTTACGTGCTGCTGTTGGTTGATAAGGGTCACTTTGAAAAAGTGTTTAGTGGATATTGTGTTATATATATGCTCATTTTTTTTTTATTGTTGTTTTTTTTTTAATGTGTTTTTGTTCTATCAATTGTGGTAAAGATATCATTACAGTTCAAAATCTATTTTTAGTACACCCGGATGCTTGTAGCAAAATATTTTTGGAACTCCTACTTTTTTATTGCAAAGAAAGATAGGTAAGCCTCATAATATTTGTTTTACTATTGAGTTATGATAAAAAACCGGTTTTCCCCAAAATCAAAGTCTTCTTTAATCGACTTGTTATTATTCGCAGGCCTAATGATCCAAACTGTTATGGGCTCATTTTTGTAATGGAAATACTCTCAATCCAACCCAAAATATTGTCCATGACAACAGTGTTAAAGGTTCATATTTGTTACCCTTCTCCTCTAAGCGGTATCATGTATTCTGAAAAGGAACTAAAAAATAATTTTGACCAGAAAACTCGTCCTTCTTCAAATGTCTGACAAGTGTGTTTAAATGGTGCTAGACAAAGCAAAAAACAAAAATGTGCTCAAAGAGCTTTACATGGGGTCCCTGGACAACAACAACACTTAACGTGTAGGACGAGACATGTCGCCTATTAGGCGATATTACAATTTTTTCGGACAGAGACAATGGCCAGGTACTCATTTTACACTTCAGTACGGTGAATAAATGTGCGTAAATAGCCTTTTCTAAGGACTCAACTATGCGTCGAGCGAGGTTCGAATCCAGGACCTTCCGATCCGAAAGCGAGTGTCATATATACAACAAGACCACATAGCCGCACAGGAAAAATACAAGAAAAAACCATACCCCAAAAAATCAGTCTACCTCGACTGGGAAAATTAGTCTAGGACCAGTCGAGTTACACTGATTTTTGGAATTATATTTTTCTTGTATTCTTCTTTCTTGCTTTGTCTGACACCTTTCATACACACTTGTTGAGATCTTCATCTTACACTGGTGCCTTCTCCCTAGATTCTTATCGTTCAAATAACGATCATTTGGGGGGGGGGGGGGGGGGGGGGTTGGGGGTTGCCTAAACTTTTAAATACGTGCATTTTGTTCAGAATACGACAGAATACCGCATTCAGATTGTGAGTTGCGAATATGAACATTTAGATGTTGTCATCATACAAATATTCGCATTAACGAGAATTAAAACTAACTCAATTTTGTATAGGTATGCCTACTCCAGATTTGATTTTATCGTCTAAATCTGATATAAAGCCTCATTTAGGTGGTAGGTAGCATTTATATAATAAATGATATATATTTATAAGGATAAGAGAAGCAAAATCTATTGATAGCTTTAAATCATTGTTAAAGCATTACCTTTAAACCGCTACCTCTTCTTGATATCGATACGATATTATATACTCTACTGCTATTTGATATCATTGTGGTATACGTTTTATACATGTAAATTTTGTATATTTATTTGTAACGTGCATTGAGCATCACACAGTGATGAAAATGCCCGATATAAATGCCAGGTCTTACTATTATTATTATTATTATTATTATTATTATTATTATTATTATTATTATTATTATTATTATTATTAGTAGTAGTAGTAGTAGTAGTAGTAGTAGTAGTAGTAGTAGTAGTAGTAGTAGTAGTAGTAGTAGTAGTAGTAGTAGTAGTATTACTATTATTATTATTATTATTATTATTATTATTATTGTTGTTGTTGTTGTTGTTGTTATTATTATTATTATTATTATTATTATTATTATTATTATTATTATTATTATTATTATTATTATCATTATTATTATTATTATTATTATTATTATTATTATTATTATTATTATTATTATTATAACAACAAATATCATTTTTTTCTAATTTTGTAATGTACAATACAAATCTCAATAAAGAAATATTTCATTGCATCGTAACGAATGTGACTATTTTCCTAAAGTTGGTAAGGAGAGGGTCAAAATAAAGTATTAAGCGTAATTTTTATCACGACATAAAACCACTCTGAACAACGTGCACATATTCTCATGTCTGATAACCCGAACGCAATTATGGACTTTCTTTAACATCGTTATAATGGACAATATTTTACGGAGGTTTGAGAATATTTCCTTTGCAAAAATAAGAGACCCATAACAATTTGGGTTATCAGACCTGCAAATAAGTACACGTCGGCTTTGAGGCAATTAGTCGGATATTATCATTCCACCGCCTTCGAGACATTTGTAGAAAAAAAAAGGAGTGGGGGATGGCGGGGGGGGGGGGGGGGGGGGGGAGGAAGAGATTATGATGTTTATTTTCATTGTCTGATTCTCACACATGGTGTGGCCCTGTGAAAGAATATCAATTACAAATAATTGCGTCTAGGGTTTTATCTCTGTACATCATCTTTGTGTGTGTGTGTGTGTGTGTGTGTGTGTGTGTGTGTTGTGTATGTGTGTGTGTGTTTGCTTTTTTTATATTTTTGTTTCTACGAAGTTCTCAGACATAATGAAGAAATAGCATTGGCTGTGATTAATACAACACCATTACTGTCACTTATTATCGGAAAATCAATAATATTATTTGTTTGTTTTTCGTATTTCCACATCAAGGCTAGTTATTGTTGTATGGCAAATACACAAACGCGGCCATGTGACACTTTCTTTCGGATCGGAAGGTCCTGGGTTCGAGCTTCGCTCGGTGCATAGTTGAGTCCTTGGAAAAAGACTCTTTACTCACATTCTCTCACCGCACTCAGGTGTAAGATGAGTACCTGGCCGTTAAGCATTGTTGTCACTGTCGAAAAAAAAATTATATCGTCTAACAGGTGTCATGTTTCGTTCTATATGTTACGTGTTGATGTTGATCAGGGGCCCTTTGTGAAGCTCTCTGAGCAAGTTTAGTGGATATTGCGCTATACAAAAAGCTCAAGAAAACACGCTCAATCGCACACATTTCAACGCACTCACACACACACACACACAAACACACAAACGCGCAAACACACACCACAAATCGGTATACATTCTCATACAAACTTGCAAAATCATACACAAAATGTTGTCGTCCCAACGTAGATAGCTTTATGTGCGAATATAGCATATAACCAAACGCTTTCTTAGTAGAAGAATTGTAAAAAGTGCAGAATATATATATATATATATATATATATATATATATATATATATATATATTATATATATATATATATATATATATATATATATATAAATTTATTTCTTCTCACCTCGCTTTTTACATATTCTCCAACAACGTTGTTTCGTCTCGAGTTCCTGGAGTCATCAGGGAGGTCTGGACGAAACAATGTTGTTGAAGATTATGTAAAAACAAACGAGGTGAGAACAATTAAATTAATAATTCGCCCCAAGAAATTGTCGAGCACTCTACGTGGTTCCAGCTAAGTCTCCTCAATCAATTATATAGATATATATGTAGGTAGATAGATAGATAGATAGATAGATAGATAGATAGATAGATAGATAGATAGATAGACGGATGGAGTAATGGATTGATGGATAAATAAACAAAAAGACGGTGAGACAGACAACTGTGAGCATGACAAGTGATGGTAATGTTAACTATTTCGACATGTTAGTGTATGCTTCTTTATCAAGGCTACTTCAGAAGAAAATAGTATAATTTGGTAGGGGGTAAATGCTTCCGCCCTCGATCCTAGGGAAATTATTAATCTGACCACAGTTGTGAATGTAACGTATCGGTGGGTAAAGAAAGAAAAAAAAAGGGGGGGGGGGGGGGGGGGGGGTGCGGAGGGACCAGAACAACTTGTGGTGTTGAAATGGAAATAGAAAATAAAGAAAATATGGTAAATAAATTGTTAAAAAGATTGAAAGCACTGTGTAAAGAAAAAAATCGCGTATTTTTTTTTATTGAAGTTAGTCTGAAGCACGTGATGCCTGTGTGGAGAAGGGTTGCTGCGCTTAATGATTTCTTAAGAATTTTATTGACATATTCATTACTTAGTGCCAGACTGTTTGATCGATCGGGACGTGACGTCATTTCCTTCTTAGTTATCACAATAAAGCAGATTTTTTTAATCTGTTTTTTTTTTAATTCTTCAATTATACTCTAGTCCATTTCATCATAAAATAATAGAATATATTTTGATCCTGAGGTGCATCGAAAAGCTAAGTTATAAATAGATGTATCGTTTATGATAATTTCAGTATTCATTATCCAAATTAAAGGCTTAAAGTCGGATGTGTTGTACTCTGACAAAACTCTCAAACCTGGGACTTCATGAAGAAGGTATAAAAAAACAAGGTACACGTTGATCTTTCTTTTCTCTATTAAACGCTGCCTTCTAAAGCGCTATGAGCACGTTTAGTGGATAGTGTGCTAGATATATAAAAATTACTTCGCGATGGTGGTGTGCGAACGAATCGGCGGTCTCAAGAAGTGGGTGAGAGAGGGATCTAGAAATGACTTGGGTTTGAAACGAATATTTTTGTGTTCGTGGATAGCTCACACGGTAGAGCCACGCTCTCACCTGCCAGGCGGAGTTGTCGTACCAATAAGGTCGCAGGTTCAAACCCCACCACCGCCGCGAAAATTTTTTATTCTCTATTGTCTTCTGGCACTTTTCTACTCACTTCATATCTTGTTGTTACCAACATAAGTGCCTGCTCCACTCACTTTTCTGAATTAAAAATTCACCCCATACACCGGAGCATACTCAACGTCTCAATCATTTCTATGTTATATGTTTGTGTTGAGAATATAGGCTATTAAGCTTAACTGCTGGTCAAAATTACTTCGCGATGGTGGTGTGCGAACGAATCGGCGGTCTCAAGAAGTGGGTGAGAGAGGGATCTAGAAATGACTTGGGTTTGAAACGAATATTTTTGTGTTCGTGGATAGCTCACACGGTAGAGCCATGCTCTCACCTGCCAGGCGGAGTTGTCGTACCAATAAGGTCGCAGGTTCAAACCCCACCACCGCCGCGAAAAAATGTTTATTCTCTATTGTCTTCTGGCACTTTTCTACTCACTTCATATCTTGTAGATATATAAAAGCTCAATTGTCTCCAAAAAATTGGTGTACACTGTGTATCGATACCGCGTCCATTATAAGAACGGAAAATAACAATTTATTGTATTGACGCGATACTAAGTTGCTAGTGACTGTGGATTGTAAAAAGTAATAAACAAATATAAATATAGCAGCTTCAATATAGAATCAAATACCAAACACGGAACATTTCGGGCTCAAAAACCTTCTTCAGCCAACAGCAAGAAACAATAAAAACATAAATACATTACTATAAAATAGCCATATCGATATCTAAATATTCCGTACGCCCTCTCTGTATTTAGATCATGGCCAATGCTGTTGGATATTAATTTTCTGCCCCACTCTGAAAAAAAACAAGTTTTAAAAATTTTGGCCAGAAAAATCGTCCTTTAAATAGAGATTGATAAAAATTACCCTTATCTTGTACAAAAATTTTCAAACCTGGAACTTCGATGAAATCATAGATTATATTTCAAGGCCGTACCAGTTTTGAAAGTTTTTGACAAGAGTCGACTTTTGAAGGACGAGTTTTCTGGTCAAAATTTGTCAGATGTGTATTTTTTTCAGAATACGACGCCGGTTTAGATGGTCGAGTTTTACTAAAGATGTTGTATGATTGATTGGACAATTTGATTGTATTGAAAAGTCAAGTGAAATTATGCAAGATCGATTATCGAATTCAGTGTAAAAGAATTACTGGCTGCATGGAGATAAAATATCCCCCCTCCCACCCCTCCACCCCCCAAAACTTAAACATTTATATATAGATAGTCTGAAGTTGACGTCACTCATGTCTTTTTATTGCTTTTTGCCATCTACGTTTATGAGTAATTCTCACTAAACTGTATTAACCAGACTATAAAAGTTCATGGTTACACATAGTTTTGTGCGTTGGTCCATTCCACTTCCGGATGGCAATGTTGTGAGCTTCTTAGCCAAGCGCATACTATCCATAAACGTTCAAAGTTACACATTGTTTGGATGTTTGTCCGTTATAATTCCGGATGGCAATGTTCTGGGTTTCTTAGTCAAGCGCACAGCATCCCTAACAGTATAATTTCCCTTGTTATAATATTGATGAAATTCATCTGATTCTATCTCAAGTACTTTCGTGTGACACTAAATCAGTCCCAACTACCAGACACGAGCCACTGCTGGATAGTCAAAGAGAAGGGCGGAAAATTGAAGCATATTACGGGGGCCCAAACTACGTCACATGTATAAGAGGAAGACAAAGAATAACTTATTTGAAAGGGATAAGAACTTGGACAAATGAAGCTGAGAAAGGTGGCGCTGCTTTAATAGAATTGGCAAGAGATAGATCATCTTGGCGGAAGATGACCTCCGACGTCTGCTTCGGATATGGAACTACATGATGATGATGATACTAGTCGAGTCCATGGCGGGGCCATCAGTGATGAGAATGATGGGATGGATGGTTGGAGGAAAAGGGGGTGGGGGCGGTTAAGGACTGCGCTAAATTATCACACTCACCCATTCTATTTTGAGTGTTTTTCCAAAGTGGTAATTGCTTAACCCTCTCGTGTTCAGATTATTTTTGGGGGAGTAGATCATGAGTTCCCTATATGGTCATGTCAATCATGTAGACATCCTTTGATGATATAACCCTACCCTTTGATATCTGCAGTCGCCTTTTCGTTTTCTACGGTCACTCATGACTAAACTCCGCCCAGAAACGATTTCATAGGTTCGACCATCACCACATTTCAAACTTTTGTTCTCGTGAGTTCTTAAGATCATCCACGTATGTGGCATTGCAAAAAAAAAAGTATGTCAAGTAGATAGTCAAAACCTATTCTTAAAGCAGAACGAATTATGAGCCAATATAAATGTTTTCACGCATTCATGTTTTGATGTGGTTCTAATCAATTATTTATACATTAAATTCAAAACTAGATTTGTCTTTTTTCGTAATCTTATTCTCCAATACACCACTTTTAATGAATAGGTACATTCTTGAAAGATAAGTAATGTAACAGTGATGATGATGACGATGATAATGATGATTTTGATGATGATGATGATGATGATGATGATGATGATGATGATGATGATGATGATGAAGAGGATGATGATAATAATACTAATATTAATATGAAGAAAAAGAAGAATAATAAGAAGAAGAAGAATGGTGATGACAATCATAATCAATTAATTAATTAATCAATTAATTATAATAATAATAATAATAAAAAAAATAATAATAATAATAAATAATAATAATAATAATAATAATAATAATAATAATAATAATAATAATAATAATAATAATAATAATAATAATAATAATAATAATAATAATAATGATAATAATAATAATAATAATAATAATAATAATAATAATAATAATAATAATAATAATAATAATAATAATAATAATAATAATAATAATAATAATAATAATAATCATAATCATAATCATAATCATAATAATGTCATCCACAAGAACACATAGCCACACGAGGGATTTTACCTTCACCAAATGAGCCTCCGGAATCTTAAGTGCAAAAAATAAAATTGCCCATATTGTTATCATTACGGCCTTGCACCGCGGTTGATCCCTGAAGTTATCTCCGTTACATCTCGAGATAGCCCCTACAGAAACATTTCTCATGAAGATCACTCATTCGCTCGATCCTGGTCCTCTCCGGGTCCCTGAAACTTGAAACGTCTCAAGGCGGGATTTCCACATGGGTTTGCTATTCCCGGGGCTACCTCAAGGAACATACCTTTTTGCTTTCGGTCCCTCTCCACTGTATGCCTCCGTGTATCCTTGGAAAGTCCTAGCTTCCTCGTTCCTTCAGCGTACATTGCAGAGCTTTTCTTCTCAATACTTCGGCATGTCTGGACGGATATGCCTCAATCATTGGCATTTTCTGACGATGAATGAAGTGAAATATGTTTTATTAATCATCTCATTTATTCATTTATGATTGTTTTATTTCTAGCACTGGGTAATTCATTGTTTATCAATTATTGACCTGAACAACGATGATTGACTCGCATTCCATGTTAGATTATAACATTAGCTGTTCTGACTTCAATGTCGATAATCTATAGAATGCCGTAGAATTGTATAACACCAACCACCGTGAAATCTAATTCTTTTCACATTTATTGGAAATATCTTGATCGCCTCAACGGCCGGTGTTAAGTGTCAACATTTTTTAGCTTTAAAAAGATAATTATAATTACAAAAGAGTTAAGTTCGCAGATATAATCATAAAGGTGGAAAGTTGAGCAGGCGCTGTGGAGCATGATTTTAGGCTTCCTGCTGTCAACAAGTATTAAAAGAAATAAGGAGGAAATTGAGGGATGGTTTTGTTTTACAAAAAAAATCGATATTTCTATAGAAAATTACTTGCCCTATCACGCGTCAACACAATAACGATTAATAAGAAAACTCGATAAGGCGTAATGATATTCTCGTCTAAACGGATAAATCTGATCCGTCATAGCGCATGGATGTATAGAATGAAAAAACGTTTCAGCTCTAAACCCTTTTTCTACCAATATAATGTCTCGTAATTTTTTTCTTGAATAAGACTTAAATAAAGTAGATATTTTAAATAAAAAGATGGAGAGTCTCAGTATCAGGCTATAAAAGTGGACGAAGGCTTTGGTCAGGCCGAGCCTTTATAAACTCATAGTCTGACTATGACCAAAGCATTACGTCAAAATACGAGTACAAGGCCACAGCCACCAAAAGAAATAGAATCGTGAGTTGTATTCAATAGTTCAACCAATGGGTTTATTTGTTTCCTTGATCACTACTAACGAGAACTCACTAGACCATGCTTATCTAAAACTGACGTCAAGATATATACAAGTCCAAGTGTCGGGATATTGATGCTATGAGTTTAGTTATAATACTCACAGTATCCACCAGCCACATTTAACATAAGAACACACACATAAAAGCGGTGTGTAACCTTTAACGTTTATAGTCTGATGGATATAATTTACTGAGATGTTATCACTAACAGGCTGGCAGAAAATAATAAAAAAGAGCTTTCGTTCTTTCTATCAACAAAGGCTACAGTTCGTAGCAGCAATTTGTCTTGTCTTCATGTCTACTTCTCCAATCACTGTGTCTTAGTGTGTCAATATAGTATTGTCTCAGAATTAATCAAATGGACAAAATCGAGTTTAACAAGTTAACTGCCGTACCCAAGAAAAATATGTATTTAAAAATTTGGCCAGAAAACTCGTCATTCAAATATCGATTGATTTAAATGACCCTCATCTTGACAGGTTTGAGAGTTTTTTTTTATTTAGAAGAGGGTCATTTAAATCGATCGATATTTGACGGACTCATTTTCTGGCCAAATTCTTACGAGTTTTTCCGGAGTACGGTATTTAACTGGTTATAGTAAGAATAATCAGATTGTATAAATAAATGTTAGAATTTTAAGGAACAAAAATAAAGTTTTACACTCTTGCTGGTTTTTTTTCCTTTTTAGAATTCCGACCATGTTCCCAATCGCTGCGAGAGCTTGCGAGTGCGCGTTGGGAACGGAGTTTGAATTGCAAAGTGCAAGATTGTAATACATCTTTTATTCTACCTCTATCCATCAACAATATAGACATCTATCCTGATTTCATTATATCATTATAAAAATGCTGAAATGTTACTTCTTTTTTTAAACCTAAATTGAGTGAAATTTATCGTTTAATAATCCGATGTTACAAATTATTATTGTAAACATGATATCATTACACGTTACTATTTACGGTAGGGGGTGGGGGTGGGGGGGGGGGTAGAATAAAACTCTTTGCCCTTCTCAAATTATTTCAGTTAATCCTTTAAATATGTCAACTTGATCACCCTGACATATTACCTTTTTGAGACGAATGGTTACAATTAACATACTGATTCTGAATCATTTTTACATTAACCGCATTATTTTTTATTGAGTTGAGGATAGAGCTTCTAATGAAAAGCACCCGCGTTCTGTCGACCACTTGAGAAATTCTTCGCACTTTTCATCTGCACGTTTATCACCCTGAGGAGCGAGGTGGCTGAATGATTAAGGTATTGCACTGTGACCCGGAATGTCCTGTGTTTGAGCCCTGTTTCAGGCACTTTCATTTTCTTTCCTTGGGCAAGATTATTAACCCGTAATTAGATGATTTTCGACAACAAGTGTGATTCCTGTCGACATCAAACGTTTGTTTGGTGTATTTTCTAATATTCCTTCGTGGATTGTCTAAGCTACGACATCTAACGTACGGGCGTAATATTTTATCAGTTCTGTAAATCTGTTCAAGAATTTCGAATTTGATTTTTTTGCACTCAGAGAAGGAAATCTCACCTTCCCCAAACTATGGCATTGATTTAAAATTTAATTCATTAAATACAGCTTAAATTTGAATTTAAAAATAGTCCTTCCTAGCAATTAGGCAAATAGAGCCGGGTTTATCCAGGTTTCTGTAGCGTTAAACGGACAACAACAATTGCTTGTTACCCTCTTGATAGGACACAAGCATATCGCAAAGAACTTTCCGTCAGATCTAGCAGATCCAACTACATAATCGCTGCTGAGTGAATGAAAAACTGCAATGCAAAAAATTAAAAAATGGTGAAACACCACCAATTTATTATGAGCTTCTAGAATGTTTTAAAAAAAAATATAAACAACATCTCCATATAAAAATGACAATCTGGAATTCAATTATAACTCTTCAAATGCTCTCAAACAGCAGGGAGGATAAATTTACAGGCATATTCAAATACTCAAACAGTGTAGCCATTCGTCATTAGGATAATATGATTAGAAAGCAAGAAAACTGAAGATTTAATTACATTCCCGTCAATAGACAGACAGATACAGTTTTTACGGGTGCTCAACTGGTGAAACTGATTTCATGACGCAAATAGAGTTAGTTAGACGGGAAACAACATTGGCTCTCCTTTGCCAAATGAGAAAACAAGGTTAATTGGGATAAATTAACAATTTAACGTTCGTACTCTGAAAAGACACGTAGCTATTTAAAAATTACCGGAGCATACTCAATGTCTCAATCGTTTCTACGTTACATGTTTGTATTGAGAATATTGGCTATTAAGCTTAAATGCTGGCCAACTAACTTCGCGGCGTTTGTGTGTGTTGAACCCGTGACCTCAATAAGTCGGAGAGAGAAGGCTCTAGTTAGACTAGGGTCTGAAGCGACTTTTTAATGGGGTCGTGGATAGCTCATACAGTAGAGTCAAGATCTCCACGACCAGGTGGAGTTGTCGTACTAGTAAGGTCGTGGGTTCGAGCCCCCATCGCCGCCGCGAAGTTTTCATGCACGGTTGTCTTCGGGCACTTTTCTAATCACTTCATTTCTTGTTATTTAAAAATTTAGCAAGCAAACTCGTCCTTCAAATATCAATCATATAAATGATTCTTATTTTGGCAAAAACTCTCAAACTTGGGAATTCAAGAAGTCTCAGGTTTGAAGATTTTGCCAAGATAAGGGTTATTTTAATCAATTGATCTTTGGAGGATTCGTTTTTCTGGCTAAATGTTTAACACAGGGGTACAGCAGTTAACTATTTATATAAGATGTGACGTTCAAACCAGCCAAAAAATTGAAAATGAATCGTTCAGAACAATAAAGCCAGCCAGATTTAATCAATGTTTTGGTGAAATTAAAATGACATAAAAAATACCTGCTGCTCTTTGGTTATGACATTATTCTACAACAGCAGACTAAGCTATTTTATTACTGCCGGTGGGGTAAGAAGGTAAAAAATACCGATTGCATTCGGGGTCGATACGCATCCCTTTGATAATGACGAATATTTTCCACTGAACTATTGGGATCTCTCGTTGAATTGTTCATTCTGATATCAAATTTAGAATTAAAAAATACATTGCAGTAAATTAGCATCCTGAACAACGGGTGGCAGGCAACTGTATTTATTTGTTATAGATACAAATATTACCTCCGTCTACTCCTGATCAAAGGTCCTTCTAACGTCAAGATGCATACAAGGTCTGAGGTTTTGATCCCCGGAGGAGGCAGGCAGATTTATTGTGAAGATTTATATCTCTTTTTTTTTTTTTTGTAAATATTTTTCTTTCTGTTTTGTCTTGTACTGTTTCATACACACCTTTTCAGTTTTTTTACCACTCTACATGTCCTTTCTTGCATTCTTTAGTGTAAAAACTCACACATCCGCCAGCCGAATATAACATACCAACATAAAGCTATGTGTAACCTTAAACGTTTATAGTCTGATTGATACAATTCAGTTAGAACTACTCATAAAAATGGCTGACTAAAAACAATAATAAAGAGCTGAGTGACGTCAATTTCGTATCTATCTGTATCCCTTAACAACCGATTACTTGTTGTTTTTTCATTTCACAGGATATTCCAAAAAAGTTTGTACAGCGAATGGCACCTGGTACCGCAGCAAAAACTCCACCAAACGATCACATGAATGGACAGATTACACCAAATGTTTGGACAAAGACGTGAGTGTATTCAGTGTTATTTGTATGTGACATGTCTCCTTATTGGTGCTATGCGTTTGGTTAAAATATTCATAAAATCCGTCACCGGATATAGCATACCAACACACAAAACTATGTGTAACCTTTATTGTCTGATTAATTAGTGAGAATTACTCATAAAATGGCTGGCTAAGAACAAATTTATTATCCACTCTGCCGTTGTTTTAAAAAACACAGTAAATGCAATGGTAACCAAAAAGCACATGCTGTGTTCTTTAATAAAATGGCACCTCTATTAACGTATGGAAAATTACCCAATGTTTCATATATTTAGCTATAAATGTGTTCCCGACGTAATACCGCTTTTAGTCGGTGGGTTATATGTTTTTGTTTGTTTAGCCTGTTACCTGGCGAAAGCCTATGGCCAAAACATTGTTTCATGTTGGACGACAACTTTAGACTATCAAGTAAATCGTATTTATTTTCCCTTTGGAATCCATTTTGAAGGAATCAATGCGAGCAGTTTATGTAGAGCAATCTACGGACACACACGTGAGGCTATGAGGTCTTATGGTATGATACTAGCTTGCGGAATGGAAGGTCCTGGGTTCGAGTCCCACTCTGAGCGGCGCATAATTGAGTCCTTGGACAAGGCTCTATACTCACATTCTCCCTCCATACACAGGTGTAAAATGAGTAGCTTGCCGTTGTGGTATGGTGTTTCCTTCGTTCCGCAAAAGTAGTGAGTTCGGTTACCCACCGTGCTGTGTGAACTTTACACATTCATCTCGCACGAATAGCCCACTTTTGCGGCGCTACACTGCGACTGACGCTGGTTTATCCCGGTCTCTCCTTGGAATAGATCTTAAAGACGAATTTCCTCTCGGGGTATATAAAGGGGATTTTATTTATTTTTTTATCTTTTATTTATTGATTGACAACAGGGGTGGTTGCTCATTGCCTTAGTCTATACATTGTTTTGAATTTTTATAAACTTAAAGATTAAAATGTTTATCTTCTTGCATGTAGCTGTGCCTCGCACAGCATAAACAATCTGCCATCACGCTTTTTAATCGAGAATTCCAATGTTAACAAACAAGCGCTTCATTGTTTGGGACAGGTGTTTTCTTGAATTTTAACATTCCACATTTAGTGAGAACATTTATAGATAACAAGAACATTGAACATTTACAAATCAATTAAACGTCCTCAAAGCGCTTTACAATGGGCCCAAAGCCAACAGCAACACTTAACATGTATGTTAGGAGATATAACATAGTTTTTTCTCGGAGACACAACGCTGTCAACGTCCATGTGCTCATTATACACTGAATACGATGAGAGAATGTGAGTAAAGAGCCTTTTCCCAGGACGCAACTCTGCGCCGCTCAGAGCGGGACTCGAACCCAGGACATAAAGGTCGGAAGGCGACTTTCATTTTCAATTATTTCATAGCCGCTCGTCAGTTATTTCCTGTTGCACTGGTATGGTAAACATTTTGAAGCAGACACTTTGAAAAAAAACTTGAGCACAATATCCACTAAACGTCCTCAAAGCGCTTTACAAAACAAAAAAACAAAACAAAAAAAAACAAAACAAAAAATAAAATTCCCTTTATTCATCCCATAGAGGAAATCTGTCTTTAGGGTCTATTCCAGGGGAAAACTGGAATAACCCAGGCGTCAGCCGCAGTGCAGCTCCGCAAATTGAGCTAAGGCGAGGTGACTTGCCACACAACGCAGCGGCGGGTGATCGAAATAGGTACCTTTTGGGTACGAGGCAAAGACCGTACCGCTGAGCCACGCTGCTCTTGATAGATCAGTTGTAAAACACTCGCATCATACAAAAAGGACAGAGATCCATCCCGCTTGAATTCGAGATATTTTTTTTTCTGAACTCCCTCCTGTTAACAAAGCGGTCATTGAGTAGCTGAGTATGATAGATCTGGCAAAAATACTTTGCGATAGATTAGCGTCTCTTCTCACAAAGAGAGCATGTATTGCTAATGTCTATTTAACGCTATAGAAACTGCGATAAACTTCGGCTCCATGTGCTTTGTGGCTCTGAAGGAGTAAAGGAAAAATAAAACACATGTAATCTGATGGTTGAATAATCATGACCAATATTCGAAGCAAGGACAGTGGTCGGATGGATGACAAACTCTGTTTCAGGCGTTGCATTCTTGTGAAATACACTTTACATTATCATTTTTAAGACATATACATGGCTATAAGCTATGACAAATATATCAGTGTGGTTGTAAGACGATTTCTTTATAATATGAAAATATGTTTCGATTTACATCTCCTTTTTTGGTTTTGTGGTTTCGTAGTTCGACACTCAGTTTCGACCATGTTGATATTGGGTCCGAGTCCCGCTCCGAGTTGAGTCTCGGAAAATACTCTCTACTCACATTCTCTCGCCGTGCTTGTGTGTATGATGAATATATTACCGTTAATAGTGTTATCTCCGTCTAAAGAAAATTGTAACATCGCCCTACAGGCGGCATGCCTCGCTTCATATGTTAAGAGTTGCTCTTTGCTAGGACCCCCATTGCAAAGCGCTTTGAGCACGTTTACCAGATATTGCACTAAATAAATGCTCAAGTTTATATTTAAGCTTATTAACTTGGAAAATTGCCAGACAGATCAAAAAGAAAAATAACACGAAATGAAGTGAGTAGGAAAAAAGAAAAATACAAGTATTTAGAACCAGTTTGAACTCTAGGATGATCCTTTTTTTTCTTACAATTGTTTTTCTGTTTTGTATGACATTTGTTCACGTTTTTCTCTACACCTGCCCCTTTCCACATCTTTCACTTTCATATTTACAAGCCAGGACAGTGAATTCAAATCGTTTATGAAATGGGAATCCAAATATTTAATTATCTCAAACGACCTCATTGAAATTGTTTGTATTTTCAATTTGATGACTGAAGTAAACAAACAACCCAATTTAAACCAAAACACACACTACAGGTTCAAAACACTTTAGCTTGAAGTGAGAGTCAAACCTGGCTGGTACCCGACAGGTACGGCCTGGTTGCGTGAGAGACGATCTATGGAGGTCGCCATCCACAACTCTATCTTATTGTGGTATGACACTCGCTTTCGGATCGAAAGGTCCTGGGTTCGAGCCTCACTCGGCGCATAGTTGAGTCCTTGGAAAAGGCTCTTTGCTCACATTCTCTCACCGTGCTCAGGTGTTGTATACCTGGCCGTAAACAGCGTTGTCTCTGTCCGAAAAACATGTAATATCGCCTAACTGGCGTCATATTCCGTCCTAGATCTTAGGTGTTGCTGTTGGCCAGGGACCCCTTGTTATGCGCTTTGAGCACTTCTGGTAGATATTGCGCTGTATAAAAGCTCAGTTTTAAAATATGTCTTTTTACTCTCTATATTCCTTATAACGTTAATATTACACATTTGTAGAAAATAAAAGAGAGTGTCTTCAATACTCCTTTTTTCAGTATGTTGAAGGAATTGTTATTTTTCTTCATGTTATTCTGAACTTTTTTCATCGTGAAGTCACCAGTCCCAATGCCGAAATTATCAAAATTAAATCGAGCTTTTATATAGAGCAATATCCACTTGTAATGTTCAAAGCGCTTTACAAGGGGTCCCAAGCCAATAGCAACACATAACATTTAGACATGACGCCTTTCAGGCGAAATTACAATTTTTTTTCCAACAGAGGCAACGCTGTTTAACGACCAGGTACTCATTTTGCACCTGATTACGGAGAGAGAATGTGAGAAAAGAGCCTTTTCCAATTACTCAACTATGCGCCGCTCAGAAAGAGACTCGAACCCAGTACCTTCTGACCCGAAGGCGAGTGTCATACAACAATCAGACTACATCGCCACACATAATACCATGTCTAAATATAACTGCTACGACAGATCAACATTACTTAAGCACG
>NC_088361.1:86285811-86303311 GCF_034508935.2 Berghia stephanieae | reverse complement strand
TATATATATATATATATATTTATATATATATATAGCTATAAACTACAACCAGATCCATTGCATCATTTAGACAAGATATCATAAGGCATCGATATAAGATGTGGCACTAAGGCAAAGGAGGTTAAAAAAGGGAATCACAAATTTCAAAAACATATATAACTTTTCATAAATTTAATAAAGGCTGAGGCGAGAGAGAAATGAACTCTGCTGGGTATTAAAAGCCGGAAGGAAGCTGGGAAGTCACCTCAAAAATGACTCGAAAAGGATTCTTACAATACAATGAAAAATGATAATTTTAACATTTATTTGGCCAGAAAATACCCCTGCTTTATAGACCGATAGAATGAAATGACGTCCAGATTGTCAAAGGATGTGACTTTTCTGATGGCTCAACTATTGGACAATCTGAGGGTTCTCTTAATTTATTGTTGTGAGTTAGTTAATATGTCTGGCCAAAAAATTGAAAGAAAATTGTTTTGTCATTTTACTGGCAAGCTCTCCTAATGTCGTGCAAGCGGATTATAAAATAAGACCTTTGAAAAGTCCCGATTTCAATTTTCGTCCATGTTCGATGAATACTTTGATACTAAAGACTTTGACCCACGAATACTCGACTACCCGGATTTATCAGCTCGAGTATCCAGATTCAAAAGAGTAAAACCAATAAATAGTTGATTGCTCGCTTTGTGGCGACCGCTCACATCGGAAATTGATAACTTCCGTGTGGAAATCATCCCCGATGTGATGGTTCCTTGACAGGCGTGGGGAGTGGTTTAGGTTGGAAGAGAATGGCAAGCAATCGTGCGTGGTGTGAGAAGGAATGATATAATAAAATAATTTGACTGACAAACAATTTTTACTCGAATATTATGACGTGTTTGGTTATGATCTTGCACTGTGACATCTATTTTGTTAAATACTTGGTCAAAGTGTCATAAAAAAACATTTCTGCCTGTAGTCTATTTGTTATTTTTACCATTCGTCAAGTTAACCGACTGGCTCTGACAGTAGCATTCGTTAACATAATATAGATGGGGAGAAATTGACGTAACTCTGCTCTTTGTTATTGTTTAGGACAGCCATTTTGGAGGATACGTCCTCACTAAATTCTTGCACTCAGACTATAAACGCTCAAGGTTACATATAGTTTTCTGTGTTACTACGTTGCATCCAACTGGTGGATGCTGTGAGTATTTTACTTATACGCATAGCTTCAATAACCTGACACTAGGACTTGTCTTTCATCATTTGGTTGGTGTACCGTCCAGTGAGATGTCGAACTAAGTAATTCGATAGTGTGCTCTTGGAATCAACATATATGTTCCCTATTTGATCCAACTCCCCTTTGTCTTACTTTATCTTGGGATCTTTAATTGAATTCTTGAACTTTTTACTACATCCCATTTTGTTCCTTTTTACTAGCGCTGAAATTACCTTAATGTGTTGCAAGCACTGTAAAACCTTAAAAACATTTTTAAAAACAATGAGATGTCGTAAGTACTGCTCAAGGAAACAAATAACCATATTGATCAAACTATTGAATACAACTCACGATTTGTTTTCTTTGGATGGTTGTCGCCTCGTACTTTGACGTCGTTTTTTGGTCAGTGCCAGTCTATGATTTAACGAAGGTAACGCTCAGACATAATTGGATTCAGTAGTCTGATGTCACGCCGCCCGGCAACGGCGGCCATCTTGGTTCTAAACAAAGAAAATCATTACATTTTATTCTTCATGCTGGCTAGAACTTTTCACATCCCTTGTGATCAGAATGTGTAAAAGTCAAAACATGATCAAATTTATGGGTTTTTTCCCTCTGGTTACGCTTTTATGCTCGCCGGGGAAATATTTCATACGGGCGTCCGTCATTGTTCCGATAGTTTAGAGCCAGTGTTACTAAGTTATCATGCGTCATTAGGAAGGAAGTGACGTTACGACTGTTGAAGAGTATTGATGCTGAACGTTTACCCAAAAAAAAACAAAAAAAAACATTCGCCAGCCGGATATGACGTTCCAGTACACAAAGCTGTGTGTAACCTTAAACGTTTATAGTCTGATTGGTTGAATTTAGTGAGAACTACTCATAAAATACTTATTATTTATTCATTTTAACTTCATCTGGAGCATAGGGCGTTCACCAAGGATCTCCATCTGGGACGGTCTCTGGCGACCACCTTCGTCTCCCCACCCCACCCCAAATCCCCCCCCCCCCCCACGATATTTGGACACTTTTCAATAGGATTCAACAGTCTGATGTCAAGTCCGCCCAGTAACGAGAAGCTTGGTTCTAAACAAAGAAAGTCGGTACATTTTAATATTCATGCTGACAAGAACTTTTTCACATGTCATGTGATCAGAATGTATAAAAGTCAAAACATGATCAGATTGATAATGTTTTTCTTTTCTGGATACACTTGTATGCTCGTCGGAGAAGTATGTCATCTGCGTCATTAGGAGGGAAGTAGTAGAAGTGGTATCGTTCGGCTGCACTTATATTATGTTCAAGGTATCAATCCAGGTTCGGAAGTCATCACCACATTTGTTGATGGTTTCAAATCCCCCTTCAGTTTTGTCTCTGGGCAATCTAGTACGAGGTGGTTTGCATCTTGTGGTGCTTGGTTGCACTTTGGGCATGTTGGTGATTCTTGGAGCCCCCATTTGTGAATGTTGGCAGCTGTTCTTGTATATTTTGACCGTAGTCTATTTGCAGCTACCCAGTATTTTCTTGGTTGATCCTGTAGACCTGGGAGACTTTTACAGGGATCTTCAATTAGTTCCCCTCCTTTTGGCTTATTCCTTTTCCATCCCTCGCACCAGGCTTCTTGCGTGTTGTAGTTTTCTTTCTTTGATAGGTAGATAGGTGAACGAGATTTAAGTCTTGATGTTGGGGGCGCAGTTTTGTATATGGTTTGCAGAGGAGTTCCACTATCTTCTTCAGCTCTGGATATCCATTTCTGTGTTGCTTCCTCTCTCCTCAAGTGGGGTGGTGCTATAGCGCTCATGACTGGCAGCCATTGTGTTGGGGTTGATTTCTCCTGCTACCGGATCATCACGTTGCCGTCGTGCAGGAGCTTGCGTGCCCCAATGACCCTGAAGTTGATACCAGCTTGGATGCAATTGTACTGGAACAGCAACATGATAGGGACCAGACGAAGGATGATCCAACCCGGCGTTCAGACAAGGCTTGCCTTTTCCTGACCCACACTTCTATTCATGAAAGGAGGGAAGTGACGTCACGACTGTTGAAGCCTATTCCAAATTTAAGTGTTCTTCGCCATGTTGGTGGGCGTTCTCTTCGCCGCTGTCCTTGGGGATTCCTTGTGATGGATGGGTCTCTTCTCAGGGTGTGTCCAATCGGAGCCATCGTTAACTTATAACATGGCACTAAGACCCATAATTTGACGTAATTTTTAGGTTTGTGGGTCGCCTATTTAGTTGTCGTGAGCAGTGCTCAAGGAAAGAAGTGGTCCCAATGGTTGAACTGCCGAATACAACTCACCATTTGTTTTCTTGTTATCGTGTTGCAATGTTGCATTTTTCTTAGATCCTACTCATTTCAGTCGGGCTCTCGGGTTTAAATTGAAAAGGTGGCATAAATATTTTAGTAGCAGGATGTGATGCAGATTCTTAATATTAAGGGACGTAAAAGACCGAGGATGGACGATCTGTATTGTAGACCAGCATAAATTTAGACAAGAAAATGAATTGTCATCACTCTAAATCATAAAGATTAATTACACAATTAGCCAGTCCTCCGAAAGACTGGTTTCCACTTCCAATGAGATTGGAACCAGCTTTTTAGCATCACACTTTTGTTCTCTATTGAGTAAATTAGTTGTTTTTTTTTAATTTTGAAAAGCATCAAAAATCTCTGAGAGAGCGGATAGCACGGAGTAATTGCACAAGACCAAGTGAGGTCCCAGGTTTGAGAGTTTTTTTGCCAAGATGAGAATCATTTAAATCAATCGATATTTGAAGACGAGTTTTTTTTGGCCACATTTTAAAATACGTGTCTTTCCAGAGTACAGCAGTTTACTTGTTAATCGATCGAAATAGGGAATAAAATCTAAGGGCCAAAATGTAAGAAATATGTTTTGTCATTGTGAGGTGGCATAATTCCTATAAAACAAACACAGTCCCTCAGTGATTTCAAAGTTTACGGAAACGCAATGGATTTTAATCAGTATGGCAAAATCTGGTATTTTTCATCTTCTAAACATCATGTCGTGAAGGGTCACTGTTTTTAAAGAACATTGTCACATTGACATTATGATGTTTCATTAATGTATCTTCAAACTACGTGTATTTTAATTCCAAATAAAGCTCATAATAATATACTTTGTTCGTAAAACTGAGCTAAGCTACAAACACATACATACACACACACACTAACACACACTCACACTCACACACACACACACACACACACACACACACACGTGCGCAAAGCAATGTTAGGTACTGTAAGTTACAGTCTTTATGAGCAATCGGTTCCAAATAACTGAAGCCTTTCCCGGTTTCTTTAGTTCTACTCATCCTCTCCGCAAGTGATAGGGGATCATTGCCATTTTATATATATAGTTGTGCAAACATTCAATCTGGATTAATTGAAGCAATAATAATAATTTTAACCAAAAATATGAGCGTTTAAAACTTGAGCTTTTGTACAGCGCAATATCCTCTAAAGTGGGCTCGAAGTGCTTTACCATGGGTCCTGCGCATCGACTACTTTAGGTGCAGCGTGGCTCAGCGGTACGGTCTTTGCTCCGTGGCCTTGAGCAAGTCACCTCGCCTTTAGCTCACAATGAGGCCTTGCACTGCGGCTAACGCCTGGGTGCTTACAGTTATTCCTTGGAATAGACCCAATCGACAAAATCTTTAATTTTTTTAAATTTATTTATTTAATTAATATTTTAAAATTTATTTATTTATTTATTTATTTATTTATCTATTTATCTATTTATCTATTTATTTATTTATTTATTTATTTATCTATTTATTTATTTATTTATTTATCTATTTATCTATTTATTTATTTATTTATCTATTTATCCATTTATTTATCTATTTATATATCTATTTATTTATTTATTTATTTATCTATTTATTTATTTATTTATTTATCTATTTATTTATTTATTTATTTATTTATTTATTTATTTATTTATTTATTTATTTATCTATTTATCTATTTATTTATTTAGTTCAAAGCGGTAGATCACATCGGATAATGCATTATATACGTAAGTAAAATAAAAACTAACGTTCAGAGCAATAACGATAATTGATCAAGAGTTTACATGTAATTTACCATCTCAAATCGGTATTAAGTCAAAATGTGAATAAAATTTTTTGTTAATGAGCGTTTATATAGCAAAATCCACTAAAAGTGCTCAAGGCGCTTTACAAAGGGTCCCTGCCAACAGCAACACTTAAGGCGTAGAACGAAATGTGACGCCTGTTATGCGACATTACAATTTTTTTTTTCGACAGAGATAATGCTGTTAACGATCAGGTACTCATTTTACACCTGAGCATGGTGAGAGAATGTGAGTAAAGAGCCTTTTTCCAAGGACTCAACTTTCGGTTTTGGCCTTCTTCGGGGAAACAAGAAAAGGAAATATGTTATATTACATTGGCTTTATAGTTATAACATTATAGGGAAAACATATACAAACTTAGGCTCTTTTGCAATGATTGACATTGTATTTGTCCTTCATTTTAACGAATAGAAATTAATCACAATTTTCATATTTGTGGCTATAAATTCAATTTGTGTTATAAGTATAACACAAATTGAATAACACAAATTGAATTTATAGCCACAAATATGAACATTGTGATTAATTTCTATTCGTTATAGTGAAAGACAAATACAATGTCAATCATTTCAAAAGATACTAAGCTTGTATAATATGTTTTACCTATAATGTTATAACTATAAAGCCAATGTAATATAACATAATTCTTTTTCTTGATTCCCCGAAGAAGGTCAAAAGCCGAAACGTTATTGTTTACTTTGTTTTGTATCTTTCATAAAATTCATTTTTACTCCCTTTATTATACTATACTTCTTATTGACTCATTTAGGCACCTCTCGATTTTGATACTACAACAAACAAAAAAGACGTGCCTAAATGAGCGAATAAAATGTAGAGAAAGATAAAAGGAGTAAATGTGACTCATATATAAGGGAATATTTGCTCCCTTTATCTTTCTTTCATTTTTGTACTACAGTGTTGTCATTATTTTTTGGATGAATAAAGTATATATTATTAATTATTATTATTATTATTATTATTATTATTATTATTACTATTATTATTATTATTATTATTATTATTATTATTATTATTATTATTATTATTATTATTATTATTATCATTATTATTATTATTATTATTATTATTATTATTATCATTATTATTATTATTATTATCGTTATTATTATTATTATTATTATTATTATTATTATTATTATTATTATTATTATTATTATTATTATTAAGTACGACTCAAAATTCATTTTTCTGCGTCTTGTTTACGCCGGCGTAATACTTTTTTGAGACGATTGGTAACATTTTGCTACTGTTTGGATAGGACGTTATAGGACGTTGTGTCTTCATAATTTCCATCAGATTAATTTATCAGACGCATTGCAATTTAGCGGAATGTCAAAAAAAAAACCACAAAAAAAAAACCATTAGACGTTTTTAATCAGTAGGAAATAATGAAGACAGTTTCAGAAATAATCAATGCCGTCTTAGGCAATTCCAGTATTGACTACACAACAATGACAAACATTTGATCCCGATATACAAATACTCATTGCGTAACTTTAATGGTTGGAATAGATCACAATCACATGAAATAAAAACTAATTAATTCTCTGACTGATCAAATAAAAGTAAAAATATGAAAAAAAAAACAAAAGAAAACTACAAACAAGGACAAAAAAACAAATATGTTTATAAGGTTTTTTTGGGGGTTTTTTTCGGGGGGGGGGGGGATTGTTTGTTTGTTTGTTTGTTTGTTTTTTTATTATTTTATTTTTTGGGGGGGGGGGGGTAATAGTTTTACGGCGCTAGCGACCCTTTTAGGTTAATAATTCCGCTAGTAAAATGGAAGAAAAGGGGATAGCCGAAAAGTTTACATTTACCAGGAAAAGAACACGAGAAAAGGTAAAACAAATCGTTCAAATAGGGCAGAGATGTAGATTACAAGAGCATACTATTTGTGTACTTAACTTGAGATCACAAGAATTTGCATTGAGACAAAAACACAGGATCTCACTAAGAAGAATACACTCAAAACACACACAACATTATTTGTTTTCAAACAAACAAATGCCAACAATGCACGATGGCTACAAGGGAAAATATCGATAACTACCCGAATTTCAGTATTTATTTGATCACTCTGCAATAATTGTAGTTATGATGTTTTTGTACTGTCAAATCAAGGTCCGTTCATCTATGGTGCTGGAAATGGACAACGCAGTGTATAGAAATTTCCCATGCAATACCCGTTTAACAGATTTCCAATGATATTGATTATCCTCTGAGTTAAAAATAATTTTACCTTTTTTTGTACAACCCTCGTAATTCTCAATTTTCGATTGCATTGTTTGTTTAAAAATAAATTTTAAATGGACGCGCAAGACGACAGAAATATCCAATACTCGAATGTTAATCAATTGTAAAGTCGACACAAGAAGAAAAACAAAAGTATCGACTCCCCTAACCATGTAATGTTGAGTTTTCCAATGAAATCACGAATCACATTTTTGAGGCGTGTCTCATACTCCGGGCGATGCAAAACAACTACATGGGATTCATCACGTTTGGCCAACAGTCCTTCATTTCCAAGCTAAGGGCACAGCTCGCAATCAATCATTTGCATTTGTAAGTTAGTTATTGTTTTAACGAGAAGAACATAATTTATGGTGGATTCAATCCAAGATTTTGACACTGATAGGACGTGCCGAATATTTCTCTGCAGTCGATCTGGGGTTTTTTTTAGTTATGTATTTATGTTTTCATTGTTATTGTGTTGGCTGAAGAAGGGTTATGATCCTGAAAAATTCCGTATTCGTTAGGTTGTTCTTTTAGTGGATAGGTTAAAACCGAAGTGGACATTTTGCAGATCTGACAACCCACCGACATTATGGGCTTGATTAAATTTTGTTATAATGTGAATATTTTTGTCTTATCTAGTTCGAGAGGATTTACATTGCAACAACGAGTCCATAACAAATTGGGTTATCAGACGCGGAAATAATTACACCTAGGTTTAAAACAAAAGCAAATAAAAAGAAAACGGTGAGATTTTCTACAGAGCAATAGAAACCTAATTAGCTCAAGGTTTTACGGTGGACTCCAAAATAGGAATTGAAGTCAATTTTACTGACTTTTTCAATTTATTTTTAAAAGTGAGAGGGAGTACAGTGAGGGTTACAATTGCTCAGTTGTTAGAACATTTGCTCCATACACTAAACGGCCGGTTCAGATCCCAGGAGGATTTTCCTAAAGGTTAACTACAAGGAGAGGAATGAGGATTCAGTACCCCCATCGAGTCAAGACACAAGACTGGGTGGGGTTCCTTAACTCCCATAGTGGCCAGGGAGGCACTTACTGTGTCTTTTATCCCTCTCTATATGTTTTACAACATGCTTTCTATCTTTGTCTTGGAATGAGATTACTTGGTTTTTGTCCAGGCCCTGGCCGGATACCCTAGTTGAGAGGGAGACAGTCAAATGTTTAGTTAGAGTTGTAGGAGATGATATTTTTTCCTTGTAAATCATCTCTCTGTTATGCACTGTATTGTTTTGTTTACATATTATTATATATGATTTGTAAACATTTGAGTGTATCCATCTTAGTTGGGACCTGAGCTCACACTAAGTACATTGATAGTGTGCTCTTGGAATCTACATCTGTTTCCTATTTGTCTTACCTTTTCTTGGGTGCTTTAATTGTAATTCTAGAACATTTTACTATCCCATTTTCTTCCTTTTTACTGGCGCTGACATGATATGACCTTAATGTGTTGCAAGCGCCGTAAAACCCTCAAAAACAAAACAAAACAAGACACAAGAGTCAGAGTTGATGGACATGTAATGAAAATTTTCGACCAAGGTCCTTGACCTGATATGATCTATTTCTTCCTCGTAAAGGCCGCTAGCTAAACCCCGGACATCCATGAGGAAATTGAGGCGGCAAATTAATTAAGGAAAAGTCTATACAAGCACGTTCTACTCACTTGGAACAAGAGGGCAATCACTTACACTTATACACACACACACACACACACACACACACACAGTCATCCACATATCCAAATGCAAACACACCAATAAATACACATACACATGCGCGCGCGCATTAGTTATTCAAAAATTCAAGCCTACATACATGTAAATAGATAAAGCAAACGCACAAACACACACACACACAAATACACACTCACGCACACAATAATGCAATTCCCTATTAGACCCACCGCCTCAAAATGGTATCCGCGACAGGAATAAAGAGACTCGGAACTTGTGGCTATGTGGTCTTGTGGTATGACACTCGCTTTCGGATCGGAAAGTCCTGGGTTCGAGCCTCGCTCGGCGCATAGTTGATTCCTTGGAAAATGCTCTTACTCACAATCTCTCACCGCACGCATGTGTATAATGAGTACTTTGCGTCACTCCGGTATGTACAAACATTTGTTATGTTTTTATTTCAGAAACCAATTCAAAATTAGCAAAGTTGCCTTATCTTTACATAATCTTCACATCTACGACCGCCATTATTCCATCCTAAATAATCGTTAACTAACTAAAATTAACATGAACAGATTAAAATACCACACAAAAAGCAAAGACGGAAAGGAACGTTATGAAACAAATAACGTTCCAAAATGTAAAATCGTGAACATCGGATGACAACAATTTTCGAAGCTGTTATATCCTTATTTTATGTTATTGGGGTTTTTTTGTTTTTGTTTTTTTTTTTTTTGTTTTTTTTTTTTTTGGGGGGGGGGGGGGCAGGTTGTTTTGTTTTTTGTTTTGTTTTATGTTGTTGTTGTTTTTTTTTATTTGTTTTTTTTTCTGTTCTTTGCTTTTTGCACTCACTACAGAATGAACGATGATGACGTCACTCAGCTCTTTGTTATTGTTTTTAGACAGCCTGTTAGCGATTAGTCCTCACTAAATCATATCAATCAGACCATAAACGTTAAGGTTATACACACACGATTTTGTGTGTTTGTTATCTAATTTGGCTAGCGGGTGTTGTGAGTATTTTTCCTAAATGCATATCATCAATAAGACTCTTCATCCTAACAACATAACAGCAGCAGATAGAAAAAAAAGGGGGGGGGGGGAAGGGGCGGGTCGTCTATTGGCTAATTGATATTTTATTGTTCGTATTCGCAGACAGCAGTACGAAGTCTCGACTGTATTATTTAATTTAATATAATGGAAATAATAAAATGATGATAAATTATGCCGTGCATTTCTACGGATTTGTGCGCTTGGCTAGGAAACTCACAACATTGCCATCAGAAAGTTTAACGGACCAACACACAAAACAATGTGTAACCATGAACTTGTATAGTCTAGTTGATCCACAGTTTAGTGAGAATTACTCGTAAGCATGAATGGCAAAAAAAAAAACAATAACAAAGACCTGAGTCACGTCAACTTCGTTCTATCTATACTTCCGGATGGCAATGTTATGAATTTCGTAGCCAAGCGCACAGTATCTATAATAAACCCAATTTATTTCAATCTAGTCCATTCCCACATAATACCAGTTTGACACGATGGGTGGCAATTCAAAACAGAATAATTCTTCTTTCAATAAAAGGCTGTAAAGGTTACAGAAGGTTTTCCGTTATCCGACTCTTCCCTGGGGCGTTTTCTGGCGTTATTTTTAAACTAAGGTTTCATCTCTTTTGTGTTTTGGTTGTGTGATCATTTTTTTTCGTGGGTCATCATTTCCTTTCAGCTTGTTAAATTTCATGGGATGATTTATTTTGTTTTGTAGTGATATTTATTATTATTTTTTCATTATTAAAATGTCATGGTGAACCTTCACAGATAAAAACTAGTTTTATTTCTGGACGTCAACGCGCTCTATTAATGATAAGATACATCTTTATTGTCCACAAATGAATAATTTCAACAGTATACATTGCTCGAACAAATCTAATGAGCATATAAATGTGTGAATGATATCATATTATAACATATTCATCAGAACAAAAGTTACTCAATCCTATAGACGTGACTAGACGTCCAATGCCGCTCTTCCGTTTGTACAATAATACCGAAATTGTCATGCGCAGAGCAATATCCGCCTCACATAGATTATTGAGTCTAAGTCGCTGGTGTTTAACTAAATTTAGCCTTTTATTTTTGTATTTTGGGGGTTGCTATGATAAAAGTAATTATCTCAGCGGTGTTCTGTTTTGTTGATAAAGGGGAAACCCGAAACGTCTATTTTTCTGTTTTCGTATATTAAATTGAAGCTTACATTCAATTTCATATTGTTATTTATTCTTTGAGCGTCGAGCAGCATCATTTATATTATCTCAGTGGTGACGGCTGATTTAAAACTTAAGTAAATTACTCGTTTATTCTCTCTTAAAATTTAATTCAGTCTAAAACAGCAGCACTTAAAAGTAAAAATATAGTAGAATTGCCAGGTTTGTATGGTTGTTTCCCGCCGCTAAATGTACAAAACATTTTTTGTAATATGAGTTGGCAATAATGCACTTTATATAAAAATACAAAATGGGTCAATATGAAAAATTGCCATATCTGCGCTTACATTTCGACTTTATCTCCCCAGTTAGTTACCGCGGTGGGATTTTTGTAACCAAGTGTAAGAGTTGCCAATGAAACAATCTGACAACTCTTATTTCGGACAACCACAATGATAAAAGGAACGATCTACCTTTTATCCAAATTGTATAAATCAACCTCAAGCTTTGATAGAAACCAAGGCCGCTGCAATTCGTGGGTGGATTATACATTTTTAAAGAAACTAAAAATTACAATGATGGTGGTGTATATATGTATTAACAATTCATAACAAAATATTTGAAAAAGAAATCTGACTAACTTTGAATCGAAACGAGGGAAAAAATTTGTATCAAAGAACCTCGTTTATTTGTTCTTCAGACAAGAAAGAGTTACTTCCTTGCGGCACAGTGATCAGCTGATCCACCCACAAAATAACGGACTTTGTTTTTCATCTAGTGATACCTATCTAGGCTCAATCCCAATGCACTCCAAACTCAGTTACTCCATCTAATTCATTCCAATTTTATGCCGGTAACACGATGGTCTTATATTCCTGCTATAAAAAATTAGAGAAAAAAAAAGTAGAATTAACCCAGGCGTTGGTTGTAGTGCAACGCCGCAAAGGGAGCTAGGGCAAGGTTAATTGGTCAAGGTCACACAAAGCGGTGGATATTGAACTAATTACCTTTCGAGTACGAAGCAAAGACTATACCGCTGAATTTAAAGTTCACGATATAAACCGTCCTGGCACTTGCTTTGATCGTCACGAAATGGAGAATCTTTTTAAGGAATACAAATGTGACCCTTCGCCTCAAAAAGGTATTAAATCGGGTTGGTTAAGATATTGAAAATTGAATTTATAGCCAGAAATATCAGACTTGTGTTGAGTTTGTATGTTTTATTGAGGAGAATGGATACCATATTTTAGGGTGCTAATGCCAACAAATTATACTTCTGACAAGTTTAACACTAAATTCGGCTTTAAATCATCTGGTTCGTTCCGACATAATACCGTTTTGAGACGATGGGTCACAAATGAAGGACACGCTAAATTGCTTGCATTTTGCAATGATCCACGCTCTACAATTTACTAGCGGAGAACCTGCAATATTTGAGGGAAAATAAAAGCTATTACGAATAGGCATTCGTCTATTTTAATTAATATTACTGTTTTTTTTTTATTTTCATACATTGAGACGAATCTTTTCAGCTATCAAAGATTAAAATCATTCAGGTAATAAAGTCTGCAAATGCGTGCAAATTAATCTGGCAACATGGTGACCAGATGGCGATTCCCAAGGTCAAGGCAGCAGCTTCTTATGGTTCTCATACTACTATGTTATGACGATCGACCCAATAAGCAAAGTCCGGTCCGCACTCGTGCACCGTCGCGAACCCGCCCGGTAGCATCGTCAAAACACAACGTTCAACTAGATGCTCTGCAAGTTTCGGGTTCTTGCCAACATCGGCTACATGTAGGACAGGTGAAAAGTCCCCACTGATGAAGCGCACTTGTTGTGAGCAGCTCTTCGACCGAAGCCGATTCGCAGCCACCCAGTGTCTCCTCTTACTGGTATCAAAGCCTGGCAAGTTCTCACCAAGCTTAGAGGAGTGTATGTCCCCGCCCCTACGAGGGATTGAATTCGTCCAAACCGACTTCCATCTCGTATATGCATCTCTGTCCGAGGCGAAATGAAGGACCGATCATTATGTGCTAGCAGATTTTCTAAATAATCATTTAAGTCAACTGATGATAGAATTACCCTTAATTAAAAAAGGTTTGCAAGTTACTCTTATATCAATGGTTAAAAAATAGTCTTAATTTTTTTTTAATTTGACAATAATTCTGTGTTAGTTGGCAAAAATTCAACTTGGGCTTTTTGGAACAATTGTGACCACCAACCCAATTTATTAAATGAATAGATCGATTGGCTGTTATAAGAAGAAGGCCAAAGATCACTTATTGCACGCCCCTATTAAACCTTGAAAATAAGTCCATAATATAGTTCACGCCTTTTCACTCATACTGACTTCATCAATAAGAGTTATCCGCCACATTAGACGTATAAATACACATTCTGTTTATAATCTTGAACATACATAGTCTGATGATGGATGCAAATGTTGCGGCTTGAAGCTCGCAGAAATAAATAACAATAATCAAATATAATGGAAGCTTCAATTTAAGACAGATAATGAGTACGTTTCGGGTTTCTCACAAGGATAATGTGGACGTTTCGGGTTTCCCGTTTATCAACAAACCACGATGGAAATCCCAAAATGTCCACAGTGTCTGTCTGTGTTAAATGAATTGAAGCTCCTATTCGTTCGATTCTTGTTATTTGGTCTGATTGAGAGAAATTAATACGAACCAATCGCCTAAATGGAGGTCTAAATCCAAAATAACAAAGAACTGAGTGACGCCCTTTTTCACTTTATTCTACATTGGATGGCCTCAAGTTCCATCTAAGTTTTGTTAAATCTATGGCAATAATCGAACGTGACATAGATTTATGGCCAGAGATCAAACCATAATCGCACGAAAGAGAAAAGGATTATCAGTTGTATGTAAGAACGGAGACTTACAAAGCTTTCAATTATGTTGAATTGTCTCTTTCTTCCCATCCATTTGATGATGTCTTGGGTTTGTTTGAACTCGAATTAAATGAAGTAAAAAAATTGACGTCGGTTCATACCATAAGTTGAATGGACTTCTATATCTCGTTAATCCTTTTGGAGATTTCGATTCTTGTAAGGAAATGTTTTGGATTAGGGAATGAGGTGGAAGGGAAGCCACTATACATTTGCGACCCATCGTCTCAAAACGATATGATGTCAGGAAGGTTAAATACTAAAAATTGAATTTATAGTCAAAAAGTATGTGAGATGGGTTTAGATTATTTGGCTCACTGAGGACAATGGATATGAGTTTTTAATTAGTTGTCGTTCTCTAGAAATCTAGAAAGACACGTATTGAAGAATTTGGCCAGAAAACTCGAACTTTAAATTTCCAAAGTTTTATAGTTTTGTTGAAATAAAAGATATCCCCCTAATGATAGTTTTCTGTGTGTTTATACAAATCTTAAATCTGTATCATCTAGATAGTAATTTTGTACTCGATATTTAAAAAAAAAAATTCAGAAGTGTCTAAGTCTACTTCATGATGGATAAGTTATACAATTGAATGAAATCTCCATAATTCTAATATATTTAAGATTAGGGAAATCCAAATACATTAACCTGTCCAATACGGAAACCTCTCTGACTACAAAAGGATGGCCCACCGCCTCAAAACTGAAGTATTTTTTTTTTCGTCTAGATCATTCTGACATAATACAAAGCCCCTGGTGAGAATATTAAGGGCCTTGGAGGCGGAGTTAATCCCGATTTCTATTACGCTAAACGAACAATAGCAATTAATTGCTTGCTGCCTTTTGATAAAACGTTAGTCTATCGCAAAGTACGTTCCATACTTTCTAACAGAGCCAACTACCCAATCACTTCTAGATGGATGGAAAATCGGGTAGGGGCCTAAAAAAATAGCGATTTCACCCTGGACCAGAGTGTCTGAAGAGAGTGCTCTATCAACTTAGCTATCTGGACCGAAGAGCAAAGGGAACACAAAAACAAAGGTGTGAGAATCTAATCATTCCACTCATATGTTTTGTACAAGACTGTCAGTCTAACTTTGAAGAGCGTGAACGTGAATGAACGGTATTTGGTAGTCGGTACTAAAATAGAAGTGATAAACATTGTTCTGGTGGACTCAGACAAAACACGCATTTAAAAAAAAAAATCGTTTTGACCACAAATCTTTTACTTCAAATATTGATCGATTCAAGCGACACTTGCCTCTCAAACCTGAGGCTTCAAAGGGGCAATCAAAGTAGTTTCAGGTTTGAAAGTTTTGACAAGATGATATTCAATTTAATCGATCGATATTTAAAATACGAGTTTTGTGGCCAAATATTTAAAAATGCGTTGCTGTTTTGGGGTTTTTTTTCGAGTTCGGAAAAATAGTAGCGGTGGCATACTTGTGTTGGTGATGGGTGACACTCTCCCCCACGAGCGGTTTTTTTCCCTCATTGATTGTCATATTGGCCTTGTGACGTCATCATAGTGTTGTAATAAGTGGGTGTTATCACCTCGGGCGACCAATACCCAACACTTCACACAGTCATTGGACTATGAGATAGAAGAATGAAATTGTGTATGAAATATTCCGCCGTGCTCTGAAAAAAAAAAAAAACAAACCCATATTTAAAATTTTGACCAGAGATCTCGTCCTTTAAAGTTTAGATCGATTAAAATGATCCTCGCCTTATCAAAATCTCTTAAAAGCAAAGTCCAAGATTTGAGAGATTTTGACAAGATGAGGGACATTTTAAGCTGTCAATAGTATTTGAAAGACGAACTTTTTGGCCAAAATGTGATTTTAAATACGTGTTTTTTTTTTTCAAAGTAAGGCTGTATTCTTTCATACTCTCACTCTCATGAAACACATTTGTGTCTCATACTGTCCATAATACTTCAACTTTACAATATATGACCCGCCGTCTCGAACTGGTAATATGTATGGCGAGTGAACCAGGTGCAGAACATAATTTAATCTAGAATCAAATATTATATGAAACGTTGGTTTGTTTTCTATTTGTTATGGTAGAGAATAAATACAAATTCATACATCGCAACAACAAAAAAGAACCCAATGTACGGATTTCTTATTAGTTCAGTTCTAAATTCATTTTTAAAGGCCGTATTCAGTCATTTTGACACATATTATATATTCACATACTATAGACAGATAAAGATGACCTCTCCCCCCCCCCCCCCACCCCCACTCCAGAAAAAAATAGTCCCCATGTGGAGTCAAGATCATTTCTAAATCTATTTTCCCCGTCCATCCACCCAACAGTGATTCAGGAGTTGTAGATCTTCTCGTTTTCGATAGATTAGCGTGTTATCCAAAGGGTAGCAAGAAAACAATTGCCATAGAAACCGTACAAAACTGAAAGAATGACAATAACACAGAGATGCACCAAACGTCACAATATCAACATCTAAATCATCCATCATTTAGTTTATGAGACGAATTTTCATATTGCCTTTTATTGTATTGTATCATCTATTGTTTATTTATATGTGTAAATTGATAGTATGTGTGTTATTAGATTATTGTTACAAATAGTTGATTTTATGTCATAATATCATTGCCACTGTAAAGCGTATAAGACATCGTCATTGTTATGCGTTATAAAACTGTTATTTATTATATTATACTATTACTCGACTTGCACATAAAATGACCGGTTTTATTTTCTTTGAGCACACTGCGTTATATTAGAGCATATTGATTGCCTGTTTGTTTCTGTTAGAATCAATAAATTTGCCTCATCGATAACAGCAGTATCTGATTACTCAAAAGCATGACAAAACTGCTATTTTCTGAGCTAATTAGCCAATAAATAAGCAACGAGTAAAGAATATATGTATATATATATATATATATATATATATATATATATATATATATATATATATATATATATATATTAAAGAGAGGGTGGAGAGAGAGAGAGAGATAGTCAGTTATAGAGGAGAGAGAGAGAGAGAGAGAGAGAGAGAGAGAGAGAGAGAGAGAGAGAGAGAGAGAGAGAGATTAACATGGAAACAAGCAAGAACTAAATGCACATGCCTTCG
>NC_088361.1:86265811-86278311 GCF_034508935.2 Berghia stephanieae | reverse complement strand
CCGACAGGTGAAGGCGTAAACACGTCCCTTAATACCTGGCCCTGGTTCTAACAACTGCCGTATAATTGAAAGTCTTGAAATATCACAGGGCTCGAGGAATCTGACAACTGACAAATTAATCATTATATTAATCCCGGGGTTGTGTCCGTAATGACGGCATCATTAACATCATAATATCATCATTGACATCATCATCATCGTCATCATCATCCTCATCATCATCATCATCATCATCATCATCATCATCATCATCATCATCATCATAATAATCACTATCATCAACATCTTCATCTTCATCGCTGTGCTGAATAATACGTGGAGAACATATTATATATAGCTCTCACTCGTCCGTTGTCATCAGAGAACGAATGAAAACGATATAATCTTGGATTAAAGCTTTTTTATGGTAATGTTGTTTCAATTCTCTCTGTGTTGATACATTTGATTCTCATCTCTCTCTCTCTCTCTCTCTCTCTCTCTCTCTCTCTCTCTCTCTCTCTCTCTGTGTCTCTCTCTCTCTCTGTCTCTCTCTCTCTCTCTCTCTCTCTCTCTCTCTCTCTCTCTCTCTCTCTCTCTCTCTCTCTCTCTCTCTCTCTCTCCCCATTCGTTTACAGGTGTATATTTGTTTTAAAAGATATAAAGTCGTAAAAGGCACTCTCCATCTTTCTTCTCTTTTTATGGGAGCGAAGTGCCCGCGTGGTTGTTAACCCTGTACTGGAACCAATGTACCATAGTTCAGGCATTTCGTTGGGTTTTTTTCTTCCCTTAAGCAAGATTTTTATCACCAAAACCTCACTGGAGCTCACTCGGTCGTGTTTTTGCCAGACCACGAATGGTATTGATTTGAATGAAAGATTTGTAATGATAATTTTGCATCAATTTTCCCTAGATTCTTGCATTTACCCCCCCCCCCCCCTCCATGGAGCTGGAGTCTATTTCTATAGCGTTGATAGATATTAGCAAAAAATAAAAGCGCTATCCTTAAATCTGACACAAGTCAATCACAAAGTACTTTCCAACAGATCAATCGAATTCAGCTACCCAAGCTTTGCAAAATGAAGAGGGGTATCAGAAAAATATCGTCTGCATTTAGGAGTGATACATGGTCCAATTACTTGTGAGAGGAAGCTCTACCAACTGAGTTATCTGTACTTAAACACTGATCAAATTATGATCCCCTCTAGTCGCACCCTAATCATTGTACTAAATCGCTCAGCTTTTATTATGAATCATTGTCACAAAATTATGTTTATGTAATTTTTACTCATAACGTAATGCAATTCGAGATTTGTTCTCTGCCGTACCCTACCCGGAAAAGAACCACGTACTTAAAATTTTGGCCATAAAACTCGTCCTTCAATAGTCTTCAAAAGTCGTAACGTCACTTCCTTCCTAATGACGTATGGTAACTTAGTAACACTGGATCTAAACTATCGGAACAATGGCGGACGCCGTATGAAATATTTCTCCGGCGAGCTTAAACGCGTATCCAAAGGAGAAAAAAAACCCATCAATTTGATCATGTTTTGACTTTTACACATTCTGATCATAAGACATATGAAAAGTTCTAGCCAGCATGAAGGATAAATAGTAATGATTTTCTTTGTTTAGAACCAAGATGGCCGCCGTTGCCGGGTAGCGTGACATCATATGAAAAGGGAATGAAAAGTTCTAGCCAGCATGAAGAATAAAAAGTAATGATTTTCTTTGTTTAGAACCAAGATGGCCGCCGTTGCCGGGCGCGTGACATCAGACTATTGAATCCAATTATCAATCGATTAAAATGATATTCATCCTGTGAACAATTCTCACGGAAGTCCAACGTAAGCCCAAGGTTTGAGAGTTTTTGACAAGATAAGGGTCATATTAATCGATGGATATTTGAAGGACGAGTTTTCTGGCCAAAATTTTAAATACGTGTTGTTTTTCTTTTTCAGAGTACGACAGAACTGAGTTGATTTCCTATAAATTCATTAACGTTAACATTATCTCAAGGGATGCGTCATGCGTCACTCAAGGGATGTGTCATGCGTCACTATCTCCATGTCTAATTAGTATTCTTTTAGAAAAGTTGTGTTATGATCATATTAAGCTTCCGTATACTTTTGTTAAACCCTTCAATAATAGAGGTGGAATGGACATAATTAGTATTCTTCTAGAAACAATTTAATTTTACTCATGTTAAGCTTTATTATATAGTTGTTAGAACAAACAAGATGCGGAATTATTAGTCTCCTTTTATAATATACGTTATGTAATTGTGTATCTTTATCTTACTTACTAGCGTCATTATAGTGAGTTTAAAAAACTGGTTATAGATAAGGTCTTGACGTAAGTGTCTACATAAAGGGTTAATTAGACTTGGATTAGGCGGACCTGTTATGGTCTTTTGGTATTGGTTATGAAGTCTTATTTGAAGAGCTATTTATTATTAACGCGATCACTGCGGTGAATGGAGATTGCCTTTGGGAAAGGGTACCTACTTCTTATCTCTTATCTCGCGGGGGTGTCATAGAGTTGTCATTCGTCTGTCTCGAAAGACAATGGAAGCCCTGCTCCTGATTAAATCAGTCTGTGATTGAGTACTACTGCTGAACAGGCCGATGAGGAAGCAGCACATCTTGTTGAAATTGCTGCAGATGAATTGCGGTCTTCTCACGGTCTGCCTCTGGCGTTGCTCTGTCATCTCCGTTGTAATTTTTTCTTCTCACTTGTCATCTCTTCTACTCTTCCACAACTGTATGCTGCTCTTCAATGTGAGCCTCTGTGAGCCTCCCGGTCTTGTGCAGCAGTCACGGATTCAAGGCGGAGCGGATTTTGCCGGGTCTCTTTGGCACACACCCTCCAACCTATGGCTCGCCATACAAAATTATTTTTGGCATGGGTAGACGTCTCTGAGATTATGCAGGTGGATAGCATTGAGGGTCCATGACCCACTGCTGTAAAGGAGGGGGCTTAGAACGCAGGTGTGATATTCATGCATATTAATGTTTGTGGTCAGTTGCTCCGTACCCTCTTTGACAGGCGGGCAATTGTTGTCGCTGCTTTGCCGATGCGAGTGTTCAACTCAGTGTCATGTGAATGGTTGCTGTGTGTAGTGGATTCCAGATAGGTAAAGTCCTCCACCACTTCCATGGTGTGGTCACCGATTGATATACAAGAGATGCTGCTGACGTCTTGGCCCATGATATTGGCTTATTGCCAGTCCAAGCTCATTGCTTGCGTGCGCGAAGCAATCGATGCATCGCTAAAAGACTTCCTCAGATGATGAATAGAATCTCCCTAAAGAGTTCCATGCGAATTTTTGACTTGGCACGCAGTCGGACCGGGTTGAAGAGGCTCCCGTTACTCCTAGTGCGAGTTACGACACTGAACACAAATGAGAAATAAGAGGATCCTCTCATCTCTTATTTGTCATTACTCAAAATGACCATCCAGAGAATAGTAACAGCATTACGTATTTTCATCAAGAGAAGAGTAACTCAGGCTTTCATTGTTAACCAGACCCGAGTCGCTCGGAGCTACAACTCTCATGATTAGAGTCCGCTCTTATAATTAGTCAATGTGTGGAGAATTATCAGGCGAGATGGCCGAATAGTCGTGGCATTGTAATTATTTATACCCGTACGATCCGGGTTCCAGCCCCGTTGTCAGTATCTCTTATTATTTTTCGGCGATGCTCTGCAGCTGACGTCTGGATTATCGTTGTTTCTGTTTCCAATGAGAACCTAATTTCCACAGTGGATGGATACAGGAATTTATTTTATTGGAGTTCAGCTTTGTCGTGTGATTTTAAGATGCAAATTCCAAGCGTACTTTATGACAACATACACACATTCACACATCCATACATTCACACAAACACACACACACACTCACACACACACACACACACACACACACACACACAGACCCACACGAATATAGTGGCTGTAGGCGCTATCACATATTGCATTAAAATAATGGGCCCCTAATGTTTAACAGAATATAGTTTGCGGCGGAGAGGAAAAAGAAAATTGAATTATTTCGTCACAAGAATCGGAGAACACACTGACTTTTCTTCCTTCACAAAAGAACGTAAAGGAATTTCTCATCCCGAAGAAAAAAGATATTAAGATTTAGCTTGCGATTTTGACAATGTCATGCGGTTTGTAGGTGACCAATTATTCTTTTCATAAATAATATGAATATAATTTTAACGTCCTTTTATTAATCCCCAAGCAAGTAAAATATGTCTTTAGAGTCTGTTGCGATAAAATACTGGATTAACTCATGCGCCAGCAAAATAGCAACACCGCACAGTGAGCTAGAGGGAGATGACTAACATGCGGCGGGTAGTCAAACTCGGTAGCTTTTAGATACGAAGCAACGAAGCAAAGCCCATACGAGTGAGCCACGCTACTCACCATCGCCGATACTTTCACAAGTAGGCCAGAGATCTAGCTACCCTACATACGTCTATTGCCGAGTAAACAGATCGACTATTTTTAAAATTCCGACCCGAAAGTTGTGAAATAGGACTTTATCATTTTCCATAAATATTTTAGCAACAAATAGGTTTTAGTATTTTAAAAATCTAAATAAGAGTCTTAGTGAGTCTTCAGGCATATTAAGATATTCTCTTGGTCTTTGTATACTAAAATTGACAAATACAATTATAAACGAAATCAAATATACATCATAATATAGTAATATTAATAAAAACATGCCCTCTTATCTCCAATGCTCATTAAACGTCTCAAAGCTTATTCGACTGGAAGGTCAAACGGAACCAAAAGTGCTTCTCATTCAGTAGAAATCCCCAGTTAGTGATATTTTTTACTAGAGTCCTACATTATCCCTCTCTGCCTATGCCCGAGCAACGGTTCGAGTGTGGACATTCAAGTGCCTTACCAAATTCATAAATTCAATAACGTTTTTCAAATCTTACATGGGCACTTCACTCAGATTCTCTATGTATTACAAGAGATATTGATAAAACGGGGTAAAGAGAGAGAGAAAATAAAATAACAACATCATTTGTTGGGTGACATAGATACATTAATAGATAGATAGATTGATTTTAGGAATTTATCTCAAGATAAAGTGTCATTATATAGATAGATAGATAGATAGATAGATAGATAGATAGATAGATAGATAGATAGATAGATAGATAGATAGATAGATAGATAGATGGATAGATGGATAGATGGATGGATGAATGGATGGATCGATAGATTGGTAGATACAGGACAGGTAGATGGATATATAGATAGATGGAAAAAATATAGATATATTATGGGTAGATAGAGATAGATAGATAGGTAAAATAGATAGATGATGATGATGATGATGATGACCAAGAACAAGAAGAAGGAAATAAAGAGAGAAAGAAATTAGGCCAAGAGGAATCCTGATAATGTAACATTTTATTACAAGTTGACAGACAACGAAATCATTCTCTACCGGAAGCCATTATGGCTGATAGTCGCACTCTTCAGTCTTCAGCGTCTGACATTTTTGATGTCTTCACAAAAGTCTGAATTAATTAAAGTCCCTAGGACTTCAAAATCATTCCTGGATTAATCATGTTTTCAATATTCTACATAATATTTAAATCTTTGGGGGTGGTCGAGTGGATCAGACATCGCACAGTATATTCTATTTGATCTAAGTTCAAGTTCCGCCGAAGCCATTTTTTTCGTGATATATATATATATATATATATATATATATATATATATATATGTGTGTGTGTGTGTGTGTGTGTGTTAGTGTACGCGTGTGTGTGTGTGTGTGTGTGTGTGTGTGTGTACGTGTGTAGACGTAGTCTTGAGATTGTGATCTATGTATAAATAAATGTGAAAAGATTAAAGTAATAAATTGGGGAGCAAACTATAATATTATATAAATATTACATAAATCTGAAATGACACACAATTCATGATGTATTCAACACTATTTATCATTTTACTTATTTTAGAATGGGAATAGAAACCACTGAATCAAAACACAGCTTCCTGCATACATATAGATAGTATGCGATTGGTTAAGAAGCTCACAACATTGCCATCCGGAAGTATAGCTGACCAACACGCAAAACTATGTGTAACCTTAAACGTTTATAGTCTGGTTAATACAGTTATGTAAGAAATACTCATAAACGTGGATGGAAAAAACAATTATAAAGACCCGAGTGACGTCAACTTCATTCTATCTATAGGCGATTAATCGTCTCAAAACGTATTATATCGGTTTGGACATGGGGATTAACGATAAATTCTAAGCTAAGCTCAGAAAATATATGAAGAGATGAGTCCCTTCATTGAAAAAGAAACCTGATCAATTTTATAGAGCAATATTCACTAACGTACTCAAGGCGCTTTACGAGGGGCCTCTAGCCAACAGCAACATTTAACATGTAGGAAGAGACATGACGACTGTTAGGCGATATTAAAATACTTTTCCGACATACACGAAATGCTGTTAACAGTCAGGTACTCATTTTACACATGAGTGCAGTGAGAGAATGTGAGTGAAGAGGTTTTCTTTTTCAAGGACTCAACTATGCGCCGATCAGACCCGGACTCAAACCTTTGAACTTCGGATCCCAAGGCGAGTGTCATACTCCTAGACCGCATAGCGCACAAAGAGGAGAGTGAATTTAAGTTGCTTAACCTATTGGAAAATCGTCACATTTGTTACGATGCAACTGCCGCTTTCTCATCCAGATTTCATTTCTTTTTGCTATAGCTATAAAAACTTGACATTCTGTAATAAAGTTCATTTTGTCCAACAATATTATGTATAGAATGTGTTTGTGGCTTTTCTGTTTGAGTAAGAAATGTCTGTTTTTGTGTTGGGTGGGTGTGAAATTTTGGGGAAAATTCTGAAAATGGCTGGTAAGGAGAGGGTTAAACTTATAACAAAAATAATGTTCTTTTTCTGATACTGACTTTACACTCACTTTTCTCCATCTCTTATATGTGACTCATTGTCTTGAAACGGTAGAATGTCCGGTCAAAAGTAGTCCATCAGACACCATAGGCCCATGGTGTTAGTCGGAGGTTATCCCGGTTTCTATGGCGTGAAGCGGAAATAGCATTTCCTTGTTACCCTTTTGATATGGCTCTAGTCTATTGAAAAGTACTTTTGCCTGATTTAATAGACCCAGCTAACCAAAAGTATTGTTACTTGGACAGGGGAGTCCGGAAAAAATATCTCGACTACACCCGTGATCGATCTCGATCCGTCTGATTGCGAAGCGAGTGCTCTACCAACTGAGCTATCGGGATCCCCTGTACTCAGTAAAACAAACATCAAAAAAGTGTATATAAAACAGTGTCAGAGGAAGTAGAGAAAAAATATAAGGAAAAAAAAAACAACTTCCAAACAAAACAAAACATCAGCCTGCCTCGACTGGGATAGGTGGAACGGTTTAATGCCTATATTCTTCTTTTGACCGGTAATCAGGGGGTCTGAGGTTCGATCCCCATTAGAGGCGGGCTGATATTATAGGATATATTTCTTTTAGTGTGTATTTTTCTGTCTGCTTTGTCTGAAACTCTTTTTCTTGATGTTTATCTTACCCCAGTGCCTGTCCCATAATGTGTCAGTAAAACAAATAAAATTAAGCCAAGTTTCACTACTTCTTTTTATTTTGGCTATACATTCAATTTTCAGCATATTAATTGCCACGAGATTTTACCGTTTTGAAATGGCGAGACAAATATTCTGGCATATTACCACATATAATGACAAATTTAATTTAATCTTTTTGTCCTCTATGTAGTAAATTTATACCACTTCTCCCGTCCAATAACAAAGATAACCATCAAAACGATTTTTACGAGAAGTGTTTGTCCCGTTAATCATTTTTACTGCCGTACTATGGGAAAACACGTTTTTAAAATTTGGCCAAAAAATCTTCCTTCAAATATCGATCTATTTAAATGACCCTCATCTTGGCAAAAACTCCCAAACCTGAGATGGGACTTTGCGAAGTCTTCCTTAATCCCCAAGTTTAATAAGTGTTTTTTTTTTTTTTGTCATTTAACTCAATCGATATTTAAAGGACTAGTTTTCTGGCCAAATTTTTAAAAACGTTTTTCTTTCTCAGAGATCAGCAGTTAACTAGTTAAAAGTCGATTTTAAATCAGATGACAGAGAGGAAAATGTAAGGCCGTGTGACTGATGCGATAGAGGTTAAAATGTTATGCAGTAAACATTTATTTAAATCGATTCTAATGGATAAGAATTTTGAAGATGTGTCTAAACAAGAAAGCAACCCTTTTTTTTTAAATTTAAGAACGTATCCATTTTAAAGGTTGGCATCATTTATTTCAATATAACTATCTACAGTGACAGTGTAAAAAAAAGACATTTCTCAAATTCACAATGCTCAAATATGATTTTAAAGGATTCTTGTTTGTTTCTTTTTGTTGGGTTTTTTAAAAATTTCGTTTTGTTTTGTATTTATTTGTTTTTGTTGGGTTTCTTTTCTTTTTCTTTTATTGTTTTGATTTTGTTTGTGTTTTTGATCTTTTTTGTGCTTTTGGTTTTGTTTTCTTTTGTTTTTTGTTTGTTGTCTTTTTTTTTTGGCTTTTGGACTGTTTTTGGGGGTGTTTTTTTTTTTTTGGGGGGGGGGGGGGTTTGGGTTTTATTCGGGGTTTGTTTTTGTTTTTTTTTTTGGGGGGGCGGGGGGGGGGGGGGTAATTGAAATATTGTGGGTGACGTGGCTTTAAGTATATTTCTACTCTATTGTGCTTCTTATGTTTATTTCTCTTGAAGGTTTATTTATATCACGTTATTGTTGTTGATGTTGTAGTTAAATTTTGTAGATTCTATTAGCACACATTTTGTAAACAAAATGTTAACTTTATGAAATCTAATTGGTATCCATTGATCTTCCTTTTCAAAAACAATTCCATAAACCAGGGAAGACTTGGATTTCATATATTTATTATCGGACTTCGTGAAGGTTCCGAAATGACAATGACAATCTTCTCACTACCCACGTCAAATCAGCGTCAAATCTCTCACTTGACAATTTAATAGCAAGTCGTCACAATATTTCCATTTCTTTTGCTTGTGTGTTTGTTTGTTTTTGGTTTTGTTTTTGTTTGTTTGTTCGTTCGTTTGTCTTTGTTTTTTGTTTTTTTGAAAACATTAGGTTTTGGCGTGTCTTTTAGTCTTTTCTTCACACTTTTGGTATTTTATAATTTGTGTCTCTGTGTGTGTGTGGGGGGGGGGGGGGGTTGTTACTTATAAATGGAAGGTGTTATTGTTGCACTAATTAAAATTTTTGTCAATTCCAAAATGACAATAACACAATGACAATCTTCTTGCGTTCCACTTCAATACTCCTCACTCGACATTTGAATTGCAAGTTTGTTGTGTTCTTTTGGCACAATACGTCCATTCTTTTTGGTTGTTTGGTTTCTTCTCTTTATTTTACTTTCTTTTCTTTCTTGAAACATCGGGTTGGTTGTGGCAATCGTTCTTTTCCAAATCTTTTGGTTCTTTGTTGTTTTATTTTGTTGTTCGTTTGTTTTTTGTTATTTGTTGTTTTTGTTTTGTTTTGTTTTGTTTTTTTTTTTGTTTTTTTTTGGGGGGGGGGTGGTTTTTTGTGTTTGTTTGTTGTTTTTTTCTTTTTGTTATTATTGAAGGGATGGAGTTATTGTTGCATTAATTTATATTTTGTCAATTTTATTGGTGAAGACTTTAAGCAAAATTGTATCATGATATCTAGTGGTTATCCATTGATCTTACATTTCAAAAATAATTAAAAGAGACCAGGAATTACTTTGGTAATCATACAGACCGTCCAAAATCATAATGACAATCCCCTTGCTATATACAGTTCAATGCTCCAAATCAGTGTCAAATCCTTCACTTGACATTTTAATCGCAAGTCTGTCGTGTTGTCATATCGAACACTCACAACAACAAAATTGTAATTTACTATGCAAAATACAATGTGGTTGTCAAATAAACAAACCTAGCTTTTAATTTTTTTTAAATACAGAAGAGAGTTTATTACTAAATGCGACCATCGCGCCTAAACAACTTTATGTCGGTTTGGTTATAAAACTAAAAATATTAATTACGAGACTTTGATATTTTTAAAATGTTCAATTCAAGGTATTTAAAGGCCTCTGATATGAGCAGTCCTTTCTATGATTATGTTTATTATATATTATGTTGTTAATGTTATAAATTTAATTGTTGTTATCATAGCATAGTTTCGTTATTATTATTATCATTATTATTATTATTATTATTATTATTATTATTATTATTATTATTATTATTATTATTATCATCATCATTATTATTATTATTATTATTATTATTATTATTATTATTATTATTATTATTATTATTATTATTATTATTATTACTATCATATTATTATTATCATCATCACCATCATCATCATCATGTTTTTTTTTATCATCATTATAATTATTTCATTGACTGAGTTACATAATTCAACTAAAATGAGCAGTTCCATTCCGCCATAGTCAGTCTAGTCTTCCCCTTCATCTCTTGCATCGACAGGGAGGCTGCAAACTCCTGGCGTTTCTACGTCTCTATTCCCGGGGTTGTACTTACGTGTGGATGTTTTGTGAAGGCTTTTACCTACATCGACTCATCAACAACGCCTTCAAGCCACCCAAATCTCTCATCTTTTTATACGGCACTGGGTGGGGTAAGTACAAATGACAATAGACAAATCTGAGCTCTCATATAGAGCAATGTCCATAAATGTGCTCAAGGTGCTTTACAAAGTCTCCTAAGGCAATATCAACTCTTAAAATGTACTCGACTCCTATTAGGCTCTACTACATTTTTTTATGCGGCTATGTGGTCTGACACTCGCTTTCGGATCGGAAGGTCCTGGGTTCGAGCCTCGCGCTCGGCGCATAGTTGAGTCCTTGGAAAAGGCTCTTTACTCACATTCTCTCACCGTACTCAGGTGTAAAATGAGTACATGGTCGTTAACAGCGTTGTCTTTGTCCGAAAAATTGTAATATCGCCTAACAGGCGTCATGTCCCGTCCTATATGTTAAATGTTGCTGTTGACCAGAGACCCGTTGTAAAGCGCTTTGAGCACATTTAGTGGATATTGCGCTATATAAAGCTCAATTTTAAAGCTCAATTTTTTTAGACAGAGACCGTTGTTGTAGGCACGTACTCATTTTACATCTGACTACGGTGAGAAAATGTTAGTAAAATGCCTCCTCCCAGAACTCAACTTTGGTCGTCCAGAGCGGAACACAAAGCCTATAGGTTGGAAAGAGGGTGTGATACAGAGTCGCAAAGTAGTATCATTTATTTATTTATATATTTTCCACATCACTTCAAAACACTATTATGTCGGTAAAATTAACCAATCAAAACATGGAATTTGTGACACACCTCGAACGTGCTCGGACAAGCATGGTTGGTAAACATATAAATATATAATTCTTAGTCCCTGTTCTCAATTTTTGACTAAATGTGAATTTCATTTTGAGTATATCAATAGATACTTAGATAACCACACCTCTCGGACAGTCGTCATAATAAAAACAATGACAGCGATTGATCATCATAGCAAACTACACCGGTTTAACTATCGATGGTTTATGTCTAAGTAAAATAATACTCAATGTTCTGCTGCTGGATCAATAGAACCAACACAGAAAACTGTGGGTAAACTTAAACGTTTGTAATCTGATATATTAAATCGTGTGATAACTAGACTAGTCATCTGTCTGGTGGTTTAAATACAATGAAAAAGATCAGAGAGGGGTAACGTTATTCTTTATAAACATTGTTTGTCCGAACACGTGTGAAGGTGTGTCACAAATTCCATGCTTAGATTGGTCAAAATTCTACTGGTTAATTATGTCATTTTTTTTTTCAGGGATCCCCTTCATTTACACAATGCTGTATGGGATTTTACGCCTTATTTACGCAAATGAGAGGTAATACTGATTAGATAACTGATTGAACCTTGGTCTGATAATTTTTGTTTTGCTTTTCTTTTCTATTCTTTGCCCGATGCCATTAATTTAAAATTACAACGAATTATCTAAAAATTCCTAGAGGGAAGTAAAAATTGATATATCTGTTATAGCAATTTGGAGTGAGACGAAAATGCTAAGCAGAACCGCCGAAAGCATTACTAATTTACTAGAAGCTGTGAACTGTAAAAATAAATAAACAAATATGAATATAACAGATTCGAAAAGATCAAAATACCAAAATACGAAACGTTTCGGGACCAAAACCCTTTTCAGTCAATAACAAAATTTAAAAAAAAACATGAATACATCACTTCTCCTGCAGTCTTTGAATTTTTTTAAAGTGATGTTTTAATGGGGGTTTTTTTGTTGGTTTGTTTCTTTGTTTTTGTTTTTTGTTATTGGCTGAATGAAAGTTTTTGAGCCGGAAACGTTCCGTATGTGGTATTCTGTTCTTGTTTTAAAACAACACAGTAAATATTCATCTTTCTTTCAAATTTTACT
>NC_088361.1:86240811-86260811 GCF_034508935.2 Berghia stephanieae | reverse complement strand
TTTATGCATCTTAACAACGCCACTACCACATTATCTCATTCGTCTGTAGTTTTTAATTCATCATGTGTTGTTGATGAAGGGGAAACCCGAAACGTCCATTTTATCTGTTTTCGTATATTAAACTGAAGCTTACATTCAATTTCACAGTTTTAATTTATTTATTTATTTCAATTCTGAATATAAAAAAGCAAGAACAATTCAAAAAATAATTCTATGTGATGAAACCACGTAAAGAAGGCATAGCAACATAAATATTTTCGGCAATTTAAAAACGTATGTTTATAAATATAATTTAAGAAGTGTCACACTTTGTGACACAGCAGTATGATTTCCGGTTATCAAGATGGCGGACGTCTTCTTTTCAATACTGTTTTGTTATGGAATTTGATGTATTTTACGTTGCAAAGATGAGGATCAGGAGATGAGAGTTTGTTTAATATATTCATTTTCGTATTTGTTTTCTATAGTCATATTCGTTTCAACTTTAAAAACGTCCATATAAGTGTATTGATTGATTTTCATTGCATATCTAACGGTTGCGTTTTTTTTTTTTGTTTTTTTTCAATGTCATAATCACATCAAATTACGTCATCCCAATTTGGGCAAGATGCCGAAAGGACGCAAAAAAAGAAACTCGGATAATTTCGAAAATATCCCTTCCCCCCAATCTACCCCTTCTAAAGAGCTCGACAACCAAGACTTACTTCAAACGTTACAAAATACCATAAAAAACGAAATGAAAGACCTCAAAGACCTAATTATCCAACTAAGACAAGAAAACATGGAATTAAAACATGAATTACAACAAAATAAAGATGAAATAATGGAAATGAAAATGATCAACATAAATCTAAAAAAACAAGTTGAAATGACCGAAAAACGAAACAACGAATTAGAAACCTATTCGAGGAGAAATTCCCTCCGCATTTTTGGAATCCAAGAAAAAACAAACGAAACCACCGATGACTGCCTCTTACTCGTTCTGGATTTATTAAATAGATTAGAAACTCAAATTGACATCACCGGAATTGACACTTTACACCGTACTGGGAGAACGAAAACAAATCGACCCAGGCCAATAATTATCAAATTTGTCAGGCGATTGGATCGTGATATGGTGCTCAAGGCCAGAAAAAAGTTAAAAGGCTCGGGCATTTCAATATTTGAAGACTTAACGCAGAAGAATTTCAATCTGCTCAAAGCAGCAAAAAATGACGAAAGGATTGACTCGGCATGGTCAATGAACGGACAAGTCATGGCAGTAACCATCTATGGTGTGAGACTGAGGTTGGATCCAGACAGTCCCCTCGATGCCCAAATACAATCAACTGGCGCCGACACGCCCAGCCCTCGAATTCGTACAATTAAACAGACTGAAGACCAAATGTGCATCACGTCGACAACCCCTCTACCATCACAACGCCAGATAGACCATCACCAAACCCAACGCAAAACCTATTACAGTCCCGGGGGAAGAGAATTTCATTCAAGACGCCTTAAATCGACACGACAAAACTCCGACCAATGACTTATCACAGACCTGTCTGGAACACCTGATAGTGACACCTCAACAAATGTGCCTTTTCATCTTCCTTTGTCAAATTATGATTTTGTTGTATTATATTCTAATGTCGATAGCTTGCTTAACAAACGATCAGAATTAACATGTATGATACAGAAACATAATCCCATAATAATATGTCTTACTGAAATTATGCCAAAAATTAAACTTGAGATTGATTTAGAAATTGAATTTTTTATCGATGGGTATAACTTATTTTTGAATGATTACCCAAGTCGGGGTGTTGCTATCTATGTTTTGGATTGTGTTAATGCCAATATATTCTCTTTTGATCATCCTATAATTAGTGAAAGTGTATGGTGTGATTTTGAATATAATAATTTACACATACTTGTAGGAAATATATATAGGTCTCATAATTCAGACAAATTAACTTTCATTAGGGATATAAAAGAAACCTTACAGTCAGTAGGTAGAATGAAATTTGATTGCGTGATCATTGTCGGAGATTATAATTTTCCTAACATTAAATGGACAGAACCATGTCTAACTTTTCCCGACTATCTATTTGTCGAGGCAATTAGGGATGCTTTCTTTATTCAGCTGGTGACACAGGCTACGAGACACCGACTGAACCAAACTAGTAATATACTCGACTTGGTAATATGTAACGATGATTATTGGATTAATAACATTGACCATTTGCCTTCGGTGGGTAAAAGTGATCATGACTCACTTCTTATATCGTTAAATCTTCCATCCGCCAAACATCCTTCACATGTTTATTTTGATTATTTCAAAGGTAATTACAACTCTTGTAGAGAAGACTTAAATGCCGTGAATTGGGATACTCTTGAAGGCTACGGTGTGAATGAAGCGTGGTTGTTTTTTAAAAACAAACTAAAATGTATAGAATCTAAACACATTCCATTAAGATGTAACAAAAAATATAGTTCTAATAAACCATTGTGGTTGACAAAAAACGTTAAACGTACAATTAATAAGAAACATAAATTGTATAAGAAATTCAAAAAGTATCCTACAACAGATAATTTTCATAATTATGTCAAGGTTAGAAATAATACCAAACACACGATTCAAAATGCTGTGAAAACGTATGAATGTACATTGGCACACGAATGTAAGAGTAGTCCGAAAGGCTTTTGGAGATACGTAAACAGAAAGTTGAAAAGAAAACCAGGTGTTAGTGTTTTACTGAAAGATGATGGTACCAAGGTTACTTCGGATATAGATATAGCTAATGTTTTAAATAATTATTTTTCATCTGTGTTTGTTCAAGAAGACACTACAAATATACCAACGTTCAATGTTACAAATCAATTAAACGTCCCCGATTTTTATATTACACAAGAAGACATACTTGCAAAATTGTTGAATTTAGACGTGACTAAAAGCATGGGACCCGATTCCCTTAATCCCCGTTTACTGAAAGAAGTGGCCTTTGAAATATCACAGCCGCTATCAACAATATATAATAAGTCTCTTGAATCTGGTACCTTACCCATTGAATGGAAACAAGCCAATGTTACTGCCATTCATAAAAAGGGAAGCAAACTAGATGCTGCAAACTATAGGCCCATCAGCTTAACATGCATACTCTGTAAGGTTATGGAGTCTATCTTGAAAGACCGAATAATGGACTTTCTTGAAAGTCATACGATGCTAAACGATAACCAGCATGGTTTTAGATCAAAGAGATCATGCATTACTCAACTTTTACAGGTGATGGAGGATTTTACCAAGTTAATTGATCGTGATCAATGCATTGATGTTGTTTATCTTGATTTCCGCAAGGCTTTTGATTCTGTACCTCATGAGAGATTATTCATTAAACTAAAAACATATGGATTTAAAGGGAATATCTTTAACTGGATTAAAGACTTTCTTAATAATCGAATACAAAGGGTCATTGTCAATGGTGTGGGGTCGGATTTTAAGAATGTAATTAGCGGTGTACCCCAAGGAAGCGTATTGGGACCACTTTTATTTCTTTTATATATAAATGATTTACCATGTGGCATAAATTCAGCCTGCAAACTGTTTGCAGACGATACAAAGATCTATAGTACAACTGAACATCATAACATTCTACAAAATGATATATTTTCACTTTTCAAATGGTCTACAACATGGCATTTGGATTTTAATGTTTCGAAATGTAAAGTATTACATATAGGAAAAAATAATCCATGTCATAATTATTTTACCGATACTTCTATGTCAAATCTACTTTCCGTTGTGCCTTATGAAAAGGATGTGGGAGTTACTTTTGATTCACATTTGAATTTTGATTTACATATTGATAATTGTGTAAGCCGTGCAAACAAAATGATGGGAATAATATATAGAACCTTTATAAGTCTGGATAAAACCACATTTTTATATTTGTATAAATCGCTCGTTCGACCAATTCTAGAATACGGAAATTGCATCTGGAGCCCATTATATAAAAGACAATCTATTAGTATTGAAAGTGTACAGAGGAGAGCTACCAAAAAAATTTATGCAATACAGTATTTATCTTATAAGGAAAGGTTAGAATTTCTTGACTTACCCAGTTTGAAATATAGAAGAATTCGTGGGGATTTAATTCAGGTTTATAGATTGGTACATGGTCTGGATAGGATAGACTTTTCTGATTTTTTTTCATATTCTAATATTACTTTTACTAGAGGGGACAAGTTTAAGATTTTTGTCTCTAGATGCAAAACAAACATAAGACAAAACTGGTTCGGTATTCGTATTGTTCAGAAATGGAACAGTTTGAAATTTGAAACAAAGAATGCAAAATCTATGGATTATTTCAAGGTGTTAGTAGACAGGGAATTATATGATGGGAGATTTATATATGACGAATAATACTTGTTTGCTCTGCTGTTGACATGGCTTTCAATCTTGTATGTATATATTATGCATTATTATATTATTATGGTTATCTTCTATACGCGTGTGTATGTGTGTGTGTGTGTGTGTGTGTGTGTGGTTGTGTGTGCGCTTTGCATGTCAAGGTTAAAGATATATGTTTGTACACCACATGAGTACATTTAAGTTGAAATACTATCTTTACCACGTGTATCGTTATTGTAATATTTAATCAATAGATTTATGGCATTACTAATTAATATTAAGGGCATTCAAAGGATCTTATCCTATTTTGCCCTATACCACATGTTATGTTATGTTAGTAACGTGTCTAAAACCGGTCGCACATCTATTCGGTAACTTGTGGGATCAATTATCTTTATCGTTATTTATTTCGGGAATTCTCAATGAAAATATTTATAAGTTAGTCCTTCTGAGCCACTTGGACTCATTGTTAAACAAATTAAGTCCTTTAGAGCCTTGTAGCCAATGGTGCAGGAGTTATTCCGGTTTCAATAGCGTGAAGCGGACAATTAACGTATTTGTTTGAAAACCTTTGAACGGGACGCTAGTCTGTAGTCTATCGCAGATTACTATCCCAGCTTGACAGGTACCCTTTTACACCTGAATGGAGTGAGTGATTGGAGTAAATTTTCTTGCTCTAGAAAGTACAAGTTGGCTTCGGTCGGAATCGAACACAGAACCTCTGAGTCCAGAGTACAACGCGCTAACCATAGGCCATCTTGCCTCCTAAGCTTATAAATCCGGAACTTATCCATGTTTCTGTGGCGTTGAGCAGACAGATAACAGTTTAAAATTTAAAATAATAAAATTCATTTTTTCATCCCATAGGGGAAATTTTTCTCGAGGATCTATTCCAAGGTAAGACTGGAATAACCCGGGCGTCAGCCGCAATGCAGCGCCGCAAATTTAGCTAGGACAAGGTATAACCAGGCGTCAGCCGCAGTGCAGCGCCGCAAATTGAGCTAGGCGAGGTGACTTAATCAACTGATGCCTTTCAGGTACGAAGCATGCTGACTTTCTATTATCCTCTTGAATGATGCTAGTCCGTCAAAGATTACTTTCATCAGCGAACTGGTAAAATGAGGTGAATCCAAGAAAGTCATTTTAAGATAAGATCGGAGATCACCATAGAGTCTACGGAATTGACCCTTGAGCAATCTTTGGGTCATTAAAGGATGCACCCAATATTGTTTTCTCTTTCAATTTGTCTTTTTTTTCCACGTGGTAAAGCACAGAAATATGCAACCTCTATTTCATCCATTACTAGTAGAAGTAGTAGTAGTAGTAGTAGTAGTAGTAGTAGTAGTAGTAGTAGTAGTAGTAGTAGTAGTAGTAGTAGTAGTAGTAGTCGTGGTAGTGGTAGTGGTAGTGGTAGTGGTAGTAGTAGTAGTAGTAGTAGTAGTAGTAGTAGTAGTAGTAGTAGTAGTAGTAGTAGTAGTAGTAGTCGTAGTCGTGGTAGTGGTAGTGATAGTAGTAGTAGTAGTAGTAGTAGTAGTAGTAGTAGTAGTAGTAGTAGTAGTAGTAGTAGTAGTAGTCGTAGTCGTGGTAGTGGTAGTGGTAGTGGTAGTAGTAGTAGTAGTAGTAGTAGTAGTAGTAGTAGTAGTAGTAGTAGTAGTAGTAGTCGTAGTCGTAGTCGTGGTATTGGTAGTGGTAGTAGTAGCAGTAGCAATAATATTACTTTTGCTATAAGAATATTTCATGATTATATAAATCTTATGTAAACAAATCCCATTGTACAGTGTAAAAAAATCATTGTCGTCATGTCGTATCTTATGTTGATTCATAAAATGTGAATTATTACAGTTGCAATTGCCTACAAAAAAACTTTTGAGTCTTGTAAAAAAAAAAAAATAATGCATTCGCGCAGGTGTGTCCTGGGACAGTCCTGTCCTAGTGCGGAACCCCTTTTGAATAGAAGTTTTCTCCATTGGGACAGGACAAATTTGTCCCGGGACAGTTTTGTCCTAGTGCGGAAGGAGGGTAAGGACCACGGTCCTACGGTCCCTGGGAAATGAAAACCGCAAGGACCGGTCCTAGGACCGGCGGTCCTTTTCGACATTGAACATTCCTGAGAGACCGTTTTGACCTTTGGGACCATGGGATCGTTCATTCTTGAACCGTTAAAGACCGCTACACGATGAAAACCGTGGTCTACAGGAGTAAAACACACGGAGTAGTCACACTCATTTCAAATTGTAACCTAATTAGAGAAGAGGGGTGATGCCTTCTTTATTTGCTCACAGTACTTCATTGTTACTTCGATAATTTAGCGTGAATAAAATTTGAAATTTATCCCCGTTAACGGAGATAATGGAATCACCCAAGGCGTTGATCGAGTTGTTCGTGGCGTTTATACACACACGCAACTCCTACCCCCCCCCCCCCCACCCCCCACCCCCCCCCCCACACACACACACATGAAAGGGCAGCGAGCATTGAAGAGTAAGAGAGAGACGTGAAGTTATAATAAGAGGGGGTGGATGCGGTAATAAGTAATAAGTAATAAGTGGGGTCGATGGTGACTTTTCGCCAGATCTAACAAACCCAGCTACCCATTCACTGCTGAGTAGACAGGGATTCAGAAAAAACTCGACTGCACCCGGAATCGATCTCTGGCCCTTTGCGTATAAAGAGAGTGCTCTATCAACTGAGCTATCGGGGTCCCCAAATATTCTATTGGACCTTTTAAAAATACAGACGTTATAACTGGTTTTTTTTGGACGGAAGAAACTAATGAAACTCATATTACTTGATTAGTTAAAACACCAAACGAAATTTTAATATTATTGTATTATTTTAAATGACAACAATGCGATAGAAAGGAGTGGCGACAAGAGATGGACAAAAGAAAACAAAAAATCAGACTTGCAACTTGCTAGGTTCGACACACACACACACACACACACACACACACACATCTTTAGTAGTCACATACATTTCAAACAATAACCCATTAGAGAAGAGGGGTCATGCCTTCATCATAGATCATTGTCATTGCGATCATTATGGTGTAGTAAATTTTGAAATTTACCCCGTATAATGGAATCGTCCAAGGCGTGCGCCTCCTGTTCCCCCATCTCACACACGAAAGGGCGGTTTGCGGAGTGGAGGGAGGTGGTCGTCTGCCTCTATGGTCGTCTGTGTCGTTTAGTGTATGGCAAAGGGGGGTGGGTGCGATTAATTAAGTGGGATGGGTGGTGATTGGTGGAAGATAGGCAAAGGACCGAGGCAACGAATCGCTGGGGAAGTAGTATGGCGCGAGACCGTTGAAAGGTGATAAGAAGTGAGGACCGCCGGCGGTCTTCCTCTTTGGGACTGGACCACGGTTCACAGCTAAAAGACCGTGGGACCGGTCCTCGGTCCGGTCCTCAGCGCGGCACTACTAGCCTGGGTTAAATCTGCCTACACCCACATGGAAGTGAATAGATGACTGGGTCAGTTAAAATTGTCTTACATGTTTTAATTGGGATTTATTTTTTTATTTTTTTTAAAACCCAAAACGTTCCGTGTTTGGTATTCTGTTCTTTTTTTTTTTTTTTTTAGCTGCTATATTCACTTTTGTCTATACCATTCTCACCCATATATCCAACTTGTTTTTGGTCAGAAATCTCGTTGTGCAATAGTCTCACTCTGTTATTTTTTTTTTTAGTTTAAAATTGAGCTTTATATAGCGCAATATCCACTAAATGTGCTCAAAGCGCTTTACAAGGGGTCCCTGGTCAACAGCAACATTTAACATGTAGGACGGGACATTACGCCTGTTAGGCGTATTTACAATTTTACGGACAAAGACAACGCTGTTAACGGCCAGGTACTCAGTTTACACCTGAGTACGGTGAGAGAATGTGAATAAAGAGCCTTTTCCAAGGACTCAACTATGCGCCGAGCGCGAGGTCGAACCCAGGACCTTCCGATCCGAAAGCGAGTGTCATACCACAAGACTACATAGCAGCACAAAAATTTCAAAAATTTGGTTGGTAAAAATCATTAATTAAATGGGAACAAAACAACAGTGCTGCGGCTTATGATTAAGATAATGATTATAATTATACCATTACACCATCATTCATTGTGTGCGTTTCACTCACTGAGCGCTGATGATGAATCGATCCTGCTGAGACTATCATTGAGACAACAATAATTACAAAAGCCTCTTTGCGGATTTTCCCGAATCAATCAACTCGACGTGAATGCAATATGATCGCTGGCAATGGCTATTCGAATTCATCATTAACGTGAAAGTTAAAATAAATAGGGAAGTTCCCGATAGCTCAGTTGGTGGAGTGGAGCGCGTACTCGCTCACACGCATAGGGGGCCAAGCTCGATCCCGAGTGAAGTCGAGATTTATTCTTTCTGATTTCCCTGTCCACCGAGCAGTGGTTGGGAAGATGGGTCTGTTAGATCTCTCGGAAGATTACCGTCCTATCCAAGGGTAGCAAGCAATAGCTATTGCACGTTTCACGCTATAGCAACCGGATAAACTCCGGCTCCTTGGACCTAAAAATTGCTTTGAAGGACTACTACTACTTTATAGTAAATTGATTGATAAAGAACGCAAATACATAGATTTTTAAAGATAATCATAAAGGCCCATAGAGCACCCATGAAAACGGGGTTTATCCCGTTTTCTATAGCATTCAAAACAACTCTTATTACTTGTTACCCATTTGATAGGACGCTAGTCAATAGCAAATGACTTTCCGCCGGCTCTTATAGACCCAACTATCCGATCACCGCTAATTGGCCAGGGGGGGGGGGGGGGGGGGGGGTGAGAGGTTCAGAAAACAGACTTCACAGCTGCAACCTGGAACGTAAATGCATGAATTTGAAGAACTTATTTTCAGCGGCTATTTTTCCACCCAACTGAATGAAGCTGCCTATAATCCTTTCAGACTTAACAATGATATTATATATATATATATATATATATATATATATATATATATATATATATATATATATATATATATATATATATATATATATATATATTTATATATATATATATATAATTTACTTACTATTAACTCTTACAGATCTGTTTCATGCCTTTTAATTTGGGCCATCTACGGGGATAATATAAGACCACCGTGTATTCCTTTATTAAATATTTCAAATTCAAAATACACTTTTCTGTCAAATTTTGAGGTGTAACACTAAATCAAACAAATTAATTTCAAGTGTCAGAACGGATTTCTGAGGACATTGTACTATTAAACAGCTCATCATGTCCACCAAACTGCGAAAAACTCTGACAAAAGAAAACTTTGTCAATTTTAATTTTGGCCAGAAAACTTCAAATTATTCGAATGTCAGCTGATAAGGATGACGCCTAGTAAATACAAATACTCTTGTATTGAAATTTCAAAACAATTTTCACAAGTTGGGATCGATATTTGAGGTTTAAATGTTCCGGCATGAAAAAAAAGTGTTTTTGACAAGGTATAACAGTATAGATAGTCACCTCGGAATTTCTGAAATACAAGGAAATAATAATACGATGTCAGTGTGCGTTGTTCTAAATCCAATCTGGCGATTACTTGACATAATAATGATATCAATATGACAAATTATCCACGCGTGTTATTAATGAAGTCTGGGTATTTTTATACCAGTAAATGGCAAGCTGGTGATTTTTCAGTTGGGATCAGAATTGTCACCAATTTGGCGTTTTTAATGCCAAATTCTGAAAACTTGGCCATTTTTAGATCGCTTTGGCATGGCAAAAAATTTGTCATTTTAATTCTATTGTTGTCATTAATAAATTCTTGAAATCTTTTTAAATAATTTTAATTCCCATTTTTTTTTTTTTTGGAGGTGGCATTTATAAAAATCACTTGATTTCTCCAGTTTTATAGAGATGTGAACAGGTGTATATGAAAGGTGCTAGACAAAGTAAGAAAGAAAAATACAAGGAAAAAACAAAAACAAAACAAAAACATCCCAAGAGGACTGATTTTTTTGGGATGGTTTTTTTTCTTGTATTTATCTTTCTTGCTTTGTCTGGCACCTTACATACACACTTGTTCAGATCTTTATCTTGCACCAGTACCTGCTCATTGATTTCACCAGTTTTATAGACGAATCAACACTGGTTTAACAAAATATACAAATTTTAACCCATAAATTGTTAAAACAAGATGAGTATTCAAATTTATTTAATCAATATTAACTCATGCCTGTGGGATAAGACAATTAAGAATTATTTCCACTTTATTTGTGCATTTCAGCAGTGTAAATGATTGGCACTTTTTCAGACCAATTAGCATTATATTCTTTGACTGGTTTGGTATTGTTTTACGACATATATCTGGCAATCCTGATTCTGGTCATAGTAGCTGTAGTGTAATGTGTAATTCCATTTGTCTTGAGAGTGACAGACTCATTTGTCAACAATAAATCGCTTTACCGGCATCGGTTGTTTCATGCGGACACCGATCATTGTGGTGGCGATTGTATTAGTAATAGTAATAGGATACAGTGGATGTTATTGTGGGTAGGATGAAGATGATGAAGATGATGATGGCGATGGTAATGATGACAGATGATGATGATGATGATGATGATGATGATGATGATGATGATGACGATGATGATGATGGCGATGGTAATGATGACAGATGATGATGATGATGATGATGATGATGATGATGATGATGATGACGACGATGATGATGATGATGATGATGATGATGATGATGATGATGATGATGATGATGATGATGATGATGATGATGATGATGATGATGGCGATAGTAATGATGATGATGATGATGATGATGATGATGATGATGATGATGATGATGATGACCACGACGCTGCAGAATATATCTCTCCGTGCCCAAATAAAAAGCGTCGAGGAATCCTCTTACGAAGTCCAAAAATGTCTATCGTCTATTATGACAATAGAAATTTAGTTAAAATTTTATTCAATACTTGAATCATAAAATTTGCGATGATCGACTCACCGTCAAGTTTATTGAACGGAGAGCTTTGCTTCTATGATAATAGTTCAAATTGTTTTAAGTATAAAAGTAAGTAATTTCACAAGAGTGCTCGTAATCACAGAATGATTAACTAGTAATTGTCTGACTTCGATACAAGTTGTGAATATCATAAGAGTGCAAATGTTAAGTAGTTGGGCAAATGAAGTCTAAATTTATCCTGGTTTCTATAGCGTGAAAAGGTCAAAGAGTTTTCATATAGGGAATGTGATTAGCGGAAGAGTAGCGTCCCTTGATTGGACGTCACCGGTGGAGAAGTTATTTTTAAACAAACCTACTACAAGCCAAGCGCTCAAATACAAAATTTATTATTCATATTTCTGTACAAAAATGCATAACGTTGATTATGATATGCATTTTTGTACAGAAATATGAATAATAAATTTTGTAATTGGAGCGCTTGGCTTGTAGTTGGTTTGTTTACAAATAACTTCTCCCCCGTGACGTCCAATCAAGGGACGCTACTCTTCCGCTAATCTCATTCCCTATTGAGGTCTTACGTAAAATAGTGCCTGCTCCAATCAGAGACATGTAGCTGGCTCCCATATTATTTTAAAGCGATGTAACGTAATCTTTAACGTTCTCCTTACCTACTGTTTTTCAAGATTTTTACTAAAATGTCATACCGACTCAACATACACATTGAATTTTTAAAAGCAAGTGCATTCTTCACATGATGTGATTGAGTTCTTGTAAATATAACAAATAATTTTTTTCAAACTTTGTGATTTGTAAAAATAATCTGAATAAGGAAAGTGTTGTCTACATTGTAACGGGTGTGACGATTTTCTTATAGTCGATAAGGTTACGGCAAAGTAGAAGAGTCGAAAAAAAATCTCGAATTCACCCGGGATCGATCTAGGTCCCTTTGCGTGTAAAGCTAGTGCCCCATCAAGTGAGGTTTTATGATCCCCAAATGTAACTTAAGTATGAGTATAAGTATTATATTACGGGGAGGGGGGGGGAGGGGGGAGGGGTTCCAATGGCATAGATGGTAGAGCATTCGCTTTACACACAAAGGGACAGAGATCGATTCCGGGTGCAGTCGAGATTTATTTTTCTAACCCCCCCCCCCCCCTCCCACTGTCTTCACCCAGCGGTCATTGGGTAACTGGGTCTGTTAGGTCTGACGGAAAGTACTTTGTGGTAGACTAGCTTCCGATTCAAAGGGTTGCAAGCAATTCTTATTATCCGTTGAACGCTATAGAAACCGGGGAAAAAACTGGATCCATGGGCCCAATGGCCCTAAAAGATGACTTTTCAATATATTATAATCTATTATTTGGGTCTATTCCGACATGTACTTATTTCCAGGTCTGATAACCCAAATTGTTATGAGCCCATTACATTGTTGTAGTGGAAATATTCTCAAACCCACGCCAAATATTGTCAATTTCGACAATGTTAAAGCAAACGCATTATTTCGTTCGGTTACCAGACCTGCAAATATGTGCAAGTAGGTCTTACCTTTGATTTTGTTTTATATTATTTTTGTTGTTTTGTTTCCACAGGCGAGCACTAAAAGCCACGTTTGTACTTATCCCGTTGTTTGGGGTCCAGCTAATCGTCACCATATACCGACTTCCGGCTGGCAAAGCGGGCTCCACAGAATACGAGAGGTTTACTGTATTTGTTTTAAACTCGCAGGTGAGTGAATCGTCAGTCATAAAGGAATTATATATTAACCCTTTACAGGCTGGGTTTGGTCTCTACTCTAACTTGTATTAAACTTTAAGGTTTTCATTAAAATAGCAACAATAGTATCAGTGGGTCAGTGGTATAATGTCTTGTCCCCCCACCTCTCACCAAAATAAATCATAGTCAGTGATCGGATTGATGACAGTGATTGTTGAAAAAGATCTGGTTCCGGCGTTGTTTCCTTTATTAAGGCACTTTACACACGTTATTCCAACTTAACAATGTAAAAAAGAACATAGATTATAGCTAAATAAAATAATAGATAATTAAGCTGGGGATTTTTAAAAAAAGATTTATTTGTATTTTAAATGATTGTGTTGTTCGTAAATTGGCCATATATTCACATTTACAATCACCGGTAAATTCAAAAGCCTGAGAGACATTTCGGGAATTGAGTTCAAGGTCAAGTAAAATTAAGTCAAAGATCAATACATTAGTAGTTGACAGAAAAGAAAGGAAATTAGTTCTACATGGTTAGTAATAATAATAATAATAATAATAATAATAATAATAATAATAATAATAATAATAATAATAATAATAATAATAATAATGATAATGATAATAATAATAATAATAATAATAATAATAATAATAATAATAATAATAATAATAATAATAATAATAATAATGATGATAATAATAATAATAATAATAATAATAATAATAATAATAATAATAATAATAATAATAATAATAATAATAATAACAACAACAACAACAATAATAATAATAATAATAATAATAATAATAATAATAATAATAATAATAATAATAATAATAATAATAATAATAATAATAATAATAATAATAATAATGATATCGTATCGCCTAGAGTGAAATCAATCATTTGATAGAGGTCCATTGAATGGCAAATGAATGCAGGAGGTCGATATTTGAATGATTCCGGTTTTGTTTTTTTTGTTTTCTTGTCTTTCGTTTGTTTTGTTTTTCTCTTTTTTTTTTTTTTTTGGGTGGGAGAAGGGGGGGGGGGGGGTCTGTTTTGGTTTGGGGTTTTTATTCATGTTTGTTGTTGTTACTGTTGTTGTTGTTGTTGTTGTTGTTGTTGTTGTTGTTGTTGTTGTTGTTGTTGTTGTTGTTTTGTATTTATTTTTTTTGGTCTGAAGGTTTTTGTTTTTCTCTTTGATTTCGTTTTTTGTTTGTTTTATACTGGTTTTTGTTTTTTGTTGGTTTTTTTGTTTGTTTTGTTTTCTGATTTATTCTTTTTTCTTTTTTTTTTTTTTTTTTTTTTTGGGGGGGGGGGGTCGTAAAGCCTTATGATTGAAAGTTTTTGGCCAGTCGAGGATCATTTAAATCGATGGATGTTTAAATAATGAATTTACTGGCCAAAATTTTTAGCTATGTGTTTTACCAGTGTACGGGCAGAACAGTATCACAGTGCGGCTATGTGGTCTAGTGGTATGACACTCGCTTTCGGATCGGAAGGTCCTGGGTTCGAGCCTCGCTCGGCGCATAGTTGAGTCCCTGGAAAAGGCTCTTTACTCACATTCTCTCACCGTACTTAGGTGTAAAATGAGTACCTGGCCATTAACAGCGTTGTCTCTGTCCGAAAAATTGTAATATCGCCTAACAGGCGTCATGTCTCGTTCTACATGTTACGTGTTGCTGTTGGTCAGGGACCCCTTGTAAAGTGCTTTGAACACGTTTAGTGGATATTGCGCTATATAAAAGCTCAAGCAAGTAAGTCGGGTTTCATATTATAATGATATTATCTCGGTCAGCGGGTGACCTTTCACCATCCTTCCATGAATCCATGGATTTTTTTTGTTTTTGTTTTGTTTTTTACAATGAAAACGCCCAGTTCTTTCCGATTAGATCAACCATTTTCAGATGGGACATTATTTGTAACCAATTGCGCCAAAACATTATGTCGAAGTGAATCTAATATTTAAAAGTAGATTTTAAGCTTACCATCTATAATTTGATTTCATAATGATAAAAAGTAATCCTTCAGAGCCATTAACTCAATGGAGTCGAAGCCTATCTTTGTTTCTATAGCATGAAACGGACAATAGCAATTGCTTGCTACCCTTTGGATAGGACGCTATTCTATCACAAAGTACTTTCCACCAAATCAAAGAGAGCCAGCAAACCAAGCACTGCTGGGTGGACAGAGGTGTCATAAATAAAATCTCGACTTCTCCCGGGATCGATTTCGTCCATTTTTCGTATGAATTGAGTGCTCTACCAACTGAGCTTTCGTGACCCCACCCCCTCCCTTTCGTGCTGAGACTGAAGTTTCGACACTTCTCCTGAAAATGATAAAGTACTTTTTTATAGGTAATACTTTATTTACATTGTCAATGAACTTATCATGAAGTCTCACGTTTTAGAGTTTTTGCCAAGATGAAGGTCATTTAAAACAAGTGATATTTGAAGGACGTGTTTTCTGGACAATTTTGTAAATACAATGTTTTTCCAGCGTAGCTCAGCGGTACGGTCTTTGCTTCGTACCCGAAAGGTACCTAGTTCGATCACCCGCCGCTGCGCTGTGTGGCCTTGAGCAAGTCACCTCGCCCTAGCTCAATTTGCGGCGCTGCACTGCGCCTGACGCCTGGGTTATTCCAGCCTTTCCTTGGAATAGACCCTAGAGACAAATTACCCATATAGGATGAATTAAGGGAATTTTATTATTTTAATTTTTATAACTGGATATTCTTTTTTTTTTTTAAATAACTTTCCTATTTCTAATCACTACGACTTAAAATTAAATTTCCTTCACGATGGTCATGCCGAAACAATACTAGATAGGCGTTTTGGTTAACTGGAGGGGTTGGGGGTTGGGAGGAAGGGGGGGGGTTGGACACAAATTACACGCCCACGTACACACTTGCCAGAGGCTAGAACGCGATCTTTGAGAGGGATTTTTTTAACTCTATTTTTTTCTTTTTTCTTCTATTCCTTCTTTACGGCTCCATATTTCCTCCTATCTTATTTCACGACCCAATTCACACAGTAGATCAAGAGAGGGGGGAAAAAGACATTCGCAGTTGTTTAATTCTCCCCTTACCATCCATTTTAAAAAGTTTCCCCCCAAAAAAGGCTCACACTCACCTTACATAAAATAGAATTGAATTGTCTTACTCAAACAGAATAGCAACAATTATATTCCATACATCAAACTGAGCTGTACAACAAAATGTCAACCGTTTATAACTGTAATAGAATTGTGTTTTTTATTTGATGACTCGGTTGCATCTTAACGAATGTGACGATTTCTCCAATGTTGGTAAGGAAAGGATTAAATAAAAATAGTACAAAAGAGTAAAAACTGTAACAGAATTATTTTTTTTATTTGGTGATGTAAAAGATAAATCAGAATGTGAAAATCGCTTGTTGCATCTTAACGAATGTGACGATTTTCTTATGGTTAGTAAGGAAAGGGTTTTTTAAAAACAAAACAGTACAAATGAGTAAAAAGAATAATCTAGACACCGATTATACAAAGAGAAAATAATATAATTACGTCATTTTTACAGCAGAGAGCCTACCGTGCTGCAAACCTGAAGAAGAAATCTGAAAAAAAAGTGTTTGAAACAATACCAGATACACCAGAGAAAGAAATACCACAAAAAAAAAGAAACAAATCAGCCTGATTTGATAAGGATAATAATAATTTAGTACTACTTTATTATAACGCAAAATGTTCCAGTCGAGGCAATTTCTCGAAGCTCGAAGAAATAAATAACAATGTGAAATTGAATGTAAGCTTCAATTTAATAGTAAAAAACAGATAAAATGGACGTTTCGGGTTTCCTCTTTATCAACAAAACAGGATTAATGAAACAATACAGACGAATGAGATAATGTGGTAGTGGCGTTGTTCTGGTGTTTTGAAACGATTTTTTACTTATATTTATTCTCTCTGCTTTCCTTGACATTGTTTCATACATACTTTTTCAGATCTTTATCTTACACCAGTACCTGCTCCATAATGTATCACTTTGATATTGTCAATAATAATTGTGAAAAGAGCGTTTGAAAAATTGCCTGGAAAATAGCAATGAAAAATACAAGAAAATTCATTAAGAAAAAAAAACACAGTTTGCTTTATATCAAGACGGGGTGACATTTTTTTAATATTTTTTTTTTTGGGGGGGGGGGGGAATGAGTTGCTCGTATATTGTTCCATTTGTTACATTATCTGCAAGAGATGGAGTGAGTATGAAAGTGCCAGGCAGAAGACAATAGAGAATTTAAATATTTCGCGGCGGTGATGGAGGTTTGAACCCGCGACCTTACTGGTACGACAACTCCGCCTGGCCGGTGAGAGCGTGACTCTACCGTATGATATATCCACGATCCCAAAAAATGATCGTCTCTAACTCAGGTAATTATCCGGCACTGTTTCAAGTAATGAAAAATAATATAACAAAAAACCAAATATATAACTTTTCAGCTCAAAATCATTCTTCAGCCAGTCACGAAAAAAATAATAAAACAATACAATCACTGACGGGATGTTTTAATTATTTTTATTGTTTTTATTTGTATTAAGAAGGGTTTTAAGCCCGAAATGTTTCATAATTAGTTTGTTGGCTTTTTTATTTTTTTTTTAATTTTTTGTTTTGTTGTTGTTTTTATTTGTTGTTTTTTCAGTACATGACTTCTTTTATTGACTTGCATCATTTTTTCCTTTTATTTTTCTTTCAGGGTTTCTTTGTGGCCCTCATCTTTTGCTTTTTCAACGGGGAGGTAAGAGAGGAGAGTACGAAGTACAATGTAATCACTTTATTTTTGATCATGCATGATATTTCACTACCCCCTTCTCCAGTTTATCTTTTCATCCAATCCTGTTTTCCACCTACAAACCAACCCAATCTGATTATCAAATTATTTCTTTCTTTGTGTCCGTGGTCAAGACATGAACGAAAACGTATTTGAAATTTACTGTATCTCTTGGTAGAGCTCTCGCTTCACACGCAAAGGATCTGAGATCGATCCCAAGTGAATTCGAGATAGTTTTTCTGATTACTCCACACCCCTCCCCCCTCTTCCCCATTTCCCTGTCTACCTAACAGTGGTTGAATAGCTGGGTTCTTTTAGATCTGAAGGAAAGTACTTTGCCGTAGACTAGCGTCCTATCCAAAGGATGGCAAGCAACTGTTATTGTCGTGTGACGGTGTAGAAACCGGGATAAAATCTATCTCCGTGGGTCTAATGGCTCTGACGGAAAGCTTTATCTCATAATATAAGAGAGAAGGAAGGGTCTTTTTTAATGCTTAGGATGATGATGTTTGAAGACGTTTGAAACTAAATATAATTGTTTCCTGTTATTTGTCTTTCCCATCTTTTAAAAATTTATCCAAAACTGACATTGCTATCGTGATATTTGTGAAAAGACGAGTTTGTATCATCTGGATGACTGAAAATGTCATTGTTCTTCTTTTTGTATTGTTTTCTGGAAAATGGAAATAACCGTTATTGGGTTTGGCCAGGTAAATTTTCACCCAACGCCTCAAAACGGTAATATATTATTATGTCTGATTAAGATGTTGCAAACTTGACTTGTAAGTAAAAATTAAAAAATTAAAAAGAAAGACTTAAGATAATTTTATGTTTTATTGAGGACAGTGTATTGTTTCTTAAATTAACCCCCCCCCCCCCCCACCCCCAACAACCCACAAGCCAACAAAACAATAACTAATAAATCGAATGATTTATTTAACCTTTAAGCTCAGTTTTCGGCATCTGATTCATCCCAATATAATACCGTTTTGAGGCGATTGGTCACATTTGACCTCAAATAAAATTATTACATTCGCTCTAAACAATAAAATATGTAGGCCTATAATTGGGATATTGTCCTTTGTGGTCTTCTTTAAACAAATAGAATGTAACGGTTTATATTTTTCAGTCTCAATTCAATTGTTTATTCAACATTCTAGATGGTTGTGGGGTTGTTGTTTTTCAAAGCAATTTGACAACTCAAAGGTTAAAACTTTAGATCAATGATATCTCTAAAGTTGGTTATGTCAAATGGATGTAAATAGAGATAATTATACTACGAATATTGACTATGACACGTATTTGGGTATTACTCGTACTCGTAGATATTTGATTCTCAATATTATCAAATTAACATTGAATGTTGTTTATAATATTTTGATAACTTATATTTAGACTATGCATGAAAGTTATACAGAATATTTAAAGGTTTATAGAACTAATTAGCTCTTAAATGCTACGATACGATGCAATACGATACGATAGGATACGGTACGATATATCTCCAAGATTTCAACGGAAGCCATTTTGGGTGTAGTGTTTTGTGATCATTTTTGATTGAGAACACAAATGGCTTGAGAAAACAATGTGTTATAATATGAGTTGCTAATTAATTTGAATAAAGTTTGACCTAGTCTTTAAGTCAAGCAATTTTTTTTTCCATAAGAGTTATTTTCTGGGTAATCTTAGAACGTCTGTAATTTGTGAATCGGTGTAAATTCTAGATATTTGGGCAAAGCAACACGTTTATATTATTTGGTATTGTTTAACGCATAGGACTATAATATTGTTCCCATATGTCACATTGGTCACAATGGAAAATGTGCTCAAAATGACGTAGGTACATGATAAACAGTGTTGAAGAGTTTTTAGAATATCAAACATTACAATAGGTCATTTTATTCAGCTTAACCCATGGGTATGTTTACAACGTCTATAAATAAATCTTCAATTATATTTTAAAATATCCAAATGTTAGACAGCAACAAATCATGTGATCGATGACTCAGTTGGAACAAAACTATAATATGTATTATGATTTGTTTCCCATAATTTCATTTTACAAATATTTCTATTGATTATAACCTGGTTATTTGACAAAATACAATTATTGTTGTTG
>NC_088361.1:86173311-86235811 GCF_034508935.2 Berghia stephanieae | reverse complement strand
TGAATCTTTGATTTGCGTCATAGATAAAGACAAATATAAATATAGTACGTTCGCAGGACACGTAGTAGTTCACTGGTCTATACGACTGTTTGAGGTCAATATTTGGCTTGCGTCGTAAATAAAGACAAAAAAAAAAAAATAAAATAACGTGCAGAACTTCCGGTCGCAGGACACTTTGTCTGTACGACTTTTTGGGGTCAATATTCGGTTTGCGTCGTAAAGACGGACCAATAAAAAAGTGCAGAACTTCCGTTTGTAGGACGCTTTGTACGACTGTTTGGGGTCAATATTCGGCTTGCGTGGTAGATAAAGACAAAAAAGTGCAGAAATTCTGTTCGTAGGACACTGTCTGTACGACTGTTTGGGGTCAATAGGAAGCCTGCGTCGTAAAAAAGACCAAAACAATAGTGCACAACTTCCTTTCGTAGGACACTTTGTACGACTGTTTGAGGTCAATATTCGGCTTGCGTCGTAAATAAAGACCAAAAAACAATATAGTGCAAAATTTCTATTCGCATTACACATAGTATACTGGTCTTTTTAAATATTAAAACGTGCGGCTATGTGGTCTAGTGGTATGACACTCGCTTTCGGATCGGAAGGTCCTGGGTTCGAGCCTCGCTCGTTGCATAGTTGAGTCCTTGGAAAAGACTCTTTACTCACATTCTCTCACCATACTCAGGTGTAAAATGAGTACCTGGCCCTTAACAGCGTGGTTTTTGTCCGAAAAATTGAAATATCGCATAACAGGCGGCATGTCCCGTCCTACATGTTAAATGTTGCTGTTGACCAGGGACCCCTTGTAAAGCGCTTTGAGCACATTTAGTGGATATTGCGCTATATAAAATCTCAATTTAAATTTAATTTTAACTAAGAATTTAAAATGAGTGTAGACACTAGACAAATATCCACAAACGAAAGAATATTTGATCTCATTATTTCATGGCTTGTAACTTATTTTTTGACCAATAATACTAAAACGGTTAAATGTCGGAATAAATTTAATACTGAAAATTAGATTTTAAGAATAAGTTATAGGCCCAAAAATGGATTAATGTCGATGCCTTCTTTGACAAAATATCGTAAATGTTGTTTCTTAACAAACAATTTTTTAAAATACCTAATTATCATTTTAGATTCAACATTCTTTAACTAGATCATTCCTGTACAATGTCAAATTGACCCGTTGGGTCACATACGATGTGTACATGTATGCAGGTCTGACATTAGAACGCCATTATTGGCCTAGTTTAACATTGTTGTTACTGACAATATTTTGCGTCATTTTTTTTAGATTTCCATTACAACAATGAGCCCATAACAAATTGGGTTGTCAGACCTGAAAATAAGTGCACGTCGGTCACATATGATTGGCGTTGATATTGAATTTATGATTTATTTATTGATATTATAGACTTTTTAGACAAAAAGAAAATGATAAACTATCGCTTTGTAAAGCAACTTACTCTCTTAGCTTTTGTATTCCTCTTGTTTCTAATCGTATATGTCCAAAAATTAGATTTGGTACCACAATACTCAAATACATATTCGATATTTTTTTTCATAAATAGATAAAAAGGAATTAATAAATTATTCGTTTGGTTTAAATCTACATGTATAGGTTTGATAACTAAGCGCAATTATAAGCTGTTTTAACATTGTTGTAATCTAAAATATTTTGCTTTGGTTTGAGAGTATTTCCATTACAATAATGAGCCCATAACAAATTGGATTATAAAACCTGCAATTAATTAAATGTCGATTTGAACCGAAACGTCATTATTTGCAGGCCTGAATCGTATAAAGCTAATAGTTATAGGCTCATTGTTGTAATGGAAATACTCTCAAACCAATGCAAAATATATATATATATATATATATATATATATATATATATATATATATATATATTGTACATTACAACATGTTTTAAAACAGGCTCATAATTGCATTCAGAAATAAGACCTGCATATATGTACACGTCGGTTTGAACACATTGCGGTGATTATATACAAGTCACGAGTTTTACTTTTATTGACTGAATGAAATAGGTTCTGATGTTGTACCAAATTGATGACAACTTGAACCAGTTAACTGACGTACCAAAGAAAAACTCTAATTCAAAATTTGGCCAGATAACTCTACCTTCAAATATCGACCGATTTAAATGACCCTCATCTTGGCAAAAACTCTCAAACATGGGACTTCTCGAAGTCCCAGTTTTGAGAGTTTTTGCCAAGATGAGGGTCGTTTAGAAGTCCCAGGTTTGAGAGTTTTTGCCAAGATGAGGATTAGTTTAAATCGGTCGATATTTGAATGACGAGTTTTCTGGCCAAATTTTTAAATACGAGTTTTTTCCAGAGTACGACAGTTAACCGGTTAATATGAGGCAAAGAAAACTTACAAATTCGAATTATAGTAATTCTGATTGTTTTTATGTTGTTGCGTTACTCGTGTATTATCGTTGTCTTTTTTTTGTGTGTGGATATAATGGGGTAAATAAGTGAGCATGATCTGTGTCTCTACCTTAACCCTCTCCTTATCACCTACAGCAACATCGTCACTTTTGTTGAGACACAATATACATTTCTTTCTTATTCAGATTTATTTTGTACATCACTATGATCTTTGTTTAATTAATAGGAACATAAAGTAGTTTTGTAGAGAGATTGTTTGAGTTTTTTAAAAATCTATTTTTCTGCTGGTTAGGCCTGCTATTTGGGGAAAATACTGAGAATGATCGGTAACGAGAGAGTAAAGTTGTTGATTGATACACTTTTACATGCGCCTTTGTTATTTTATGTACTTGTCGTCTGATGCAAAATACTAACAAAATAAGATTTAGTATTGCTTTCATATAGACCCACACACGCCCGCTTGCGCACGAAAAATAATATTAAAATAATAATAATAATTCATTCATTCGTTGGAGTATATATATATATATATATATATATATATATATATATATATATATATATATATATAAAAAACATATATATGCATGTATCGAAATTTTTGTTTTTAATTTTGATATTTGTGGGAGGAGGTCTGGATGGGATTTGGTTGTGTTGATTGTGGTGGTTGTAAATAGTAATTATGATTATGATGACGATGACGACGACGACGACGACGGCGATGATGATGATGATGATGATGATGATGATGATGATGATGATGATGATGATGATGATGATGATGGGGATTAACGACAATATTTCAATAAGAGTTAAAATTTACACAAGCTTTAAATTAAAATGTAAAGACGCTTGTTTGAATTATTATTGTCATTAATGTTTTTATTATTATTATAATCATTATTATTATTATTATTATTATTATTATTATTATTATTATTATTATTATTATTATTATTATTATTGTTATTATTATTATCAGTATTATTATCATTATTATTATTATTATCATTATTATTATTAATCATTATCATCATCACCATCATCATCGTCCTCCTCATCATCAACCGTTTTCATATTGACATAAGAGGACACGGATGATTATCTGTTTTAAGCTGTGAAGCCATGAGAAATTAAATACGAGAAAAAGACAAAGTTCTTGTAAAACAACATGAGATAGAAATTCTTACGTTTTTGGTTTCCAATATTATTTTAAAATACAAAAAAAAAATTGTTTACAGTAAATGTTGGACAAAATAATCCGTCAGAGCCATTTGGCCCATGGAGTCGGAGTTTATACCGGTTTATATAACGTAAAGCGGACAATGATAGCAAATGGCTTGCCACCCTTTGGATCTTACTCTAGTCAATCGCAAAGTATTTTCCGCCAGATCTAACAGACCCGGCTATCCAATCACTGCTGTATGGACAGGGGCGGGGGGGGGGGGGGGGGTCAGAAAAGAATTCAGACTGCACCCGGGATTGATCAAGGTTCCAATGCGTGTGAAGCGAGTGCTCTACTAACTGAGCTATCGGACATCAAAATAGAAAATATTTAATGTGACATGCAAGCACTGAAAAACGCCCGTCTATAACAACACAAAATAACATAGATAATGAATCGAATGTTGACTGATTTACCGTGCTGTGCTCGAAATGTTTCAAATACATGGTTGGAAGCTCGTAAGAAAGCATTTTTGTTTCTGTTTCTTTCTTCTTTTTATTTTTTCTTCTTTTTTTTTTTAGATTGGGGAGGGATATGTATAAATTGGATATTGCAGTTTAAGAGATTTGTGATAATTGATTAAGATTAATAGACAACACCATACATAAAATTATGTGTCGTCTCTTGTTTTCTTGTTTATTCCCAGGTCGTTTCGCATGTCAAGAGAACGTGTACCCGTTTGCGTGTTATGAGAATGCCCGCAGAGGGGTCCCGGGCTCACACAACCGCTACCAGCGTCAACTTTATCCAACATGGAAACGAAAGCAACGAAAGCGAAAATGGGAACCTCGTATATCACAGCCCACGTGCCAGTCCTTTGTCTCTGAAGAAAGATTATAACACCATGGAAGGTCACGAGAATCAATATCCGTACATTCCACTCACTGCCAGGAAACAAACCCCGTCACCTACGGATATATGATGAATGAGGAGGCTTTTGATGATAATGATGATGATGATGATGATGATGACGACGATGATGACGATGATGATGATGATGATGATGATGATGATGATGATGATGATGATGATGATGATGATGATGATGATGATGATGGTTGGATTGATTATGACGACATTGACTTTGTTTTGATCATTACAACAACATTGCTGTGATGATTGTGGCTGCAGTGTTGATTATGGTGAAGAAGAAGAAGAAGAAGAAGAAGAAGAAGAAGAAGAAGAAGAAGAAGAAGAAGAAGAAGAAGAAGAAGAAGAAGAAGAAGAAGAAGAAGAAGAAGAAGAAGAAAGAAGAAGAAGAAGAAGAAGAAAGAAGAAGAAGAAGAAGAAGAAGAAGAAGAAGAAGAAGAAGAAGAAGAAGAAGAAGAAGAAGAAGAAGAGGAAGAAGAAGAAGAGGAAGAAGAAGAAGAAGAAGAAGAAGAAGAGGAGGAGGAGGAGGAAGAGGAGGAGGAGGAGGAGGAGGTGGTGGTGGTGGGAGTAGAGAAAGAAAATAAAAATAGAAGAAGAAGAAGAAGAAGAAGAAGAAGAAGAAGAAGAAGAAGAAGAAGAAGAAGAAGAAGAAGAAGAAGGAAGCCGACAACGACAAGGAAGCAGACAATATCCATTTGTATTAGTATGTTTATACTACCACAGTATAGGAAAGTAGAATTATCCACTACGATTCTAGTCTTCATGGCTTCAGAAGATTTCCCATCAATCTGTAACGGTGAATTTGACGTTTCCAATATCAACGCAAACGTCCAAATGAGCAGAGAGGTCGTGACGTCACACCTTCTACTGTTCCGGTTCCAAAATCCTTGGAAGTGTGAATATAACCAGTCCTTCGGAGGACTAATAATGAATTGGTTACATATTGAATTATAAGTTGGCATAAGTATTCTAGTAAGTAACAGGCTGCATAAGCAGATTTTAAGATTACGGGACGTCAAAGAGCGAGGATGGATGATCTTTATTGGCGACTACCATATATTTATAGATCAGAAAATGAGATGCCATCTCATTCTGAAACCAGAAGATCAATTACACAAGGTATGTATCAAAGTCCGCGGAAAGAGTGGTTTTACACTTCCAATGAGAATGGAACCAGTATTTTGACATTGCACATTTGTTCCGTATTATTGAGGCTGTAATGATTTGTATTACTTCATGATTCATAAGTGTTGTAGGACATGGTGCGAACGCCTGTGGTAACTTTAATAGATAGCCATATAATAATTGCGTTCTATTTGCATACTTCTTCCATTCTGTACAACAAATTTGTGTGTTATAACTAAAACAGTTAAACTCTAGAGACAAATGACAACTGATTGTCATAAGGTGTTGATATATAGTTATACTTAATATTTAATCATGAAACTAAGAGTGCTTAATATATATATATATATATATATATATATATATATATATATATATATATATATATATATATATATTATATATATATATATATATATATATGATATGTACATATATATTATATATATGTATATATATATATATATATATATATATATATATATATTTATAACCATATGTACAAAATCCTTGAAATAATAGTGCTCAACTTTTATGTAAATAGAGCTGTTAATAAGACATTCAAAATGTAATTTGCCTGAAGATTGCGAAAGCATTATACGGGACTGTGAAGTTGATGGAAAGCACACATTAAATGTTATATATATATATATATATATATATATATATATATATATATATATATATATATAAATATGTGTGTATAACATATATAGACATATATTATATATAAGACTGTGCCAAAATATCATATTTCTGATGTTCACCAGAAAAATACTCCAATACTGAGTTATTTGGAAAATCTAGGAATACGATTCACTTTCATCGGTTTCTCTGAATTAAAAACAAGAATAAATCAAAAGCTGACGATTTAAAATAAAAATTGTAGCAATTATGGACGTTTAAAGTATCCAAAATAGCTTGGACAAAGTTTCACTTTGTCCACTCGTTTGTTTGTTTTTAAATCTTTGAGGAACTATTTCTTCAATACTATTGGAACTAGATCGCCAGTTTTTATTATTTTTGTTTTGTTTGTTCGTTTTGTTTTGTTTCTTGTCTTTGTTTGTTTGTTTTTGTTTTGTTTTGTTTCTTGTTTGGTTCATTTTATTTCATGAAACCGATGGAAACTTATGAAAACAAGTTGTTGGTTTTTTTTTTCGTAATTTTTTTTCATATTAACTTAGCATCGGAGTATTTTTGTGGAGAAGGTCTTTTGACACAGCCCTATATACGAATATCATATCCAGTTAATAAGTATTATCCAAGCATTGATTCTTTGGAAAGGAGGGGAGAGGGTGGGTTGTTTTGTTTGTGTGTTTGGGCTTTTGTTTTCTTTTCTTTTTTAATCATTTGTGTAGTATTGTATGTGTTAATAAATGGAACGATAATCCAAAAGGCAAGACGCTGTGAATATGAGCAGAATATTCTATTTTTGTCAGCATTATGTGCTATTTTAAAAAATCCAAGCAATTTCAATTGATATAATATCCTTTTACGTACGCTCATAAAGGGTAATATATTGATTAAAGTAGTTGTAGTATCTAGTAGTTGTTTGTATATATGGTTGAGTCCTTGAAAAAGGCTCTTTACTCACATTCTCTCGTCGTATTTAGGTGTAAAATGAGTACCTGGCCGTTGACAGCGTTGTCTCAATCCGAAAAAAAATTGTAATGTTGCCTAACAGCCGTCATGTCCAGTCATACATTTTAAATGTTGCTGTTGGTCAGAGACCCCGTGTAAAGCGCTTTGAACACGTTTAGTGGATATTGCTCTATATAAAAGATCTTTTTTATTCTCAAATCATTGTAAAATATTGTCAATTGCAACAATGTTAAAAACAAGCCCATACCTGTGTCCTGTTGTCAGACCTGCAAACATCATGTGCACGTCGAGCTTGAACAAACATTTTTTTTGTTTTCGTTAAAAAAAATAACAATGTTAAATTGAATGTGAGCTTCAATTTAATTTACAATAACAGATGAAATGGACGTTTCGAGTTTCCCCTTTATCAACAAAACAGGATGAATGAAACAATACAGACGAATGATTCGTCTGTAGTGTTTCATTCATCCTGTTTTGTTGATAAAGGGGAAACTCGAAACGTCCATTTCATCTGTTTTTGTATATCAAATTGTAGTTTACATTCAATTTCACATTGTTATTTGTTTCTCCGAGCTTCGAGCAGCACCATCTACTTTTTAAAAAAAAAAGAAAGTATAAATAAATTATTAATTATCTTTGTGGAGTTCGGGGTATCAGTCGTAAGGTGTCTCGTCTTGTCTCAAAAGTCAAGCGATGTTAGGCTTGGTCTGTGACTTGATGTGTGACGATGATCTTGGAGAAATTCTGGTCCCGAGAAGTATCCTTGGGTAAGGAGGCACTTAACAAATATTTACCCAATTTTGCTCAGGTATAAATTGATGGGAACCTGGCTCTAGGCAGAGACTAATGTTATTAGATATAGGACGCCTAACAGGTAATGACTGTATAGATAGTTTGAAGTTGACGTCACTCAGGTCTTTGTTATTGCTTTTTGCCTCCGCGGTTATGAGTAATTCTCACTGAACTGTATTAACCTGACTATGAACGATCATGGTTACACAAAGTTTCGTGTGTTGGTCCGTTATACCTCCGGATGGCAATGTTTTGAGCTCCTTAGCCAAGCTCATACTATCTATAACGATATGGCCTACTGGGGAAATGAATGGAACATTATGAAGCGCTTTGAGCATGGTAAAGCTGTGAAAATATACAATATTAATGTTCCTATTCATTTTTTTTTCTCAAAAAAATTAAAACTTGAATATCCCTGGTTAATTTACATTTCAATTCCCTTTTCACCACCTCGTTCACCCCGACTCTATACCCGATAGAGATGACAGGTTACATATATACAGGCCTGCCTAATATTACGAAATATTCGCAGAATTACGAAATTTTGGCTCCAAGTTCTGAAATTCACGAGCATCTTTGAGTCGTTAAATTTTTATTGAAAATGAAATTTGATACAGGACAATAATAAAATGTTAAGGAGAAGGAAGAGGAGGCAGAAGTAGAAACAGAAGGGGGAAAAAAGAAGTGAGAGTAAAATGTTGATTTTTTAAAGAAAGCTCAATATTTATTTGTTTTATTTAAAACTAAATTTATATATATATATATATATATATATATATATATATATATATATATATATATATATATATATATATATATATATATATTTAAAAAGTAGTTCGTTAGAGACATAAGGCCCCTGGAGCTTGGGTTTAGCTGGATCTTTGTACGGACAATACACATTGCTTGCTACCCTTTAGATAGGATCAAAGTATTTTCCGACAGATGTTATAATAGACCTGTTGGATGGACAGGGGGGTCAGAAAACTGTACTGTACCTACCTGCCTCTAAAAAAGATATGCCTATGTGCTCATATATTGTTTACATTTAATTGAATCACCCTGTATCATAGCCAGATTATCAGTGGAAGTTGTATTTTATAGTTGAAAGAAATTCGTTTTTCTGTTTAATTGTTATGCCAAAATATATAATAAAATGGCAGTGAAGATAAATTAAATGATATTTAAGACTTGTTAGTAAACTATAAAGACGGCAATTATAAAGTTCATTATATTACTTGTTATTATTGTAATCATCATCATCATCATTATCATCATCATCATCATCATCATCATCATCATCATCATCATCATCATCATCATCATCATTATCATCATCATCATCTTCATCATCATCATCATCATCAGTATCATCATCAGTATCATCATCATCATTATTATTATTATTATTATTATTATTATTATTATTATTATTATTATTATTATTGTTATTATTATTATTATCACTATCAATTATTATTATCATTTTATTATTATCAACATTATTATTATTATTGTATAACCAAAGTCTTGTGTGAATATTATTATCACAATTACTACTTTATTGTCTCAATATATTTATTTATTAGATTGTAAATTAAACAATAAAATAGTATATTGATGCCCTTTGTGTTATATTACAACGCTGTAAATAGACCACATAATGCACAAATGCGCCCCCTCAATATATATATATATATATATATATATATATATATATATATATATATAATGTAAGTATAATTATGATCAACTTCTACAATATTGTTTATATATATTATTTATAATGTGATAAGAATCAGATTTGAGAGTAAACTATTATTATGAACCTATATAAGAAATGTGACTATTGTGTTAATATTTTAACTGTGTATAAATAATAGAATAGAGGTGCCTGTAACATTTTAAACTGAAAATTAGAACTCTTTGAAGTCATAAGGTGTAAAAGATTGTGATGTCGTAAAATGAAGAAAAAAATCGCCTTTGAAGGTTTTGGGCAGAATTATTTTCACTTCAAAAGAAAATAAGCATTAAGAGTTATTGAGCGCAATATCCACTAAACGTGATCAAAGCGCTTTACAAAGGGCCCCTATCCAAGAGCAACACTTAATATGTGGGACGAGACCTGACGCCTATTAGGCGTTATTACAATTTTCCGGTAGAAACAACGCTGGTACTAATCTTACACCGGAGTACGATGAGAGAAAATGAAGAAATAGAATTTTTTCTAAGGACTCAACTATGCGCCACTCAGATCTAGACTAGAACCCTGGACCTTCCGGACTGAACCTTATTGTTAAACTACAAGAACACATTGTCTCAGTTTCATTATGGCATAATAAAATAGTGCATCCTGCAAAATCGCTGTAGCTCCGTCAATGTGAAGGATAAATTGACACATTTGAAACAAAACTAAAAATAGAATTAGGTGTGGGATTTATGCCAAAGTTCAAAAGTCTAACTAACTGATTGGGTAACAGAATGATTGGGGAAGCTGAAGAAAAATATGATAGTTGCATATTTGTGACCCTTCGCCTCAAAACGGTATTAAGTCGGGTTGGGAAAGATGTTGAAAATTGAATTTATAGCCAGAAATAGACTTGTGTTGAGTTTATACGATTTATTGAGGAGAATGGATACCATATTATAGGGTGCTAATGCCAACAATTTATATTTTTGACCAGTTTTAACATTAATTTCGGCTTTTAAGCATCTGGTTTGTTCCGACAAAATCCCGTTTTGAGACGATGGGTCACATCTTAAGAAAATCCCTAAATTATGTGAGTGAAACTTGGAATTTTCGAATTTCTGACGTGGAAGTGAATGGATGTACAAATTTCTAGGGAAAAAATGTAAATGATAGGTTTCTGTTATTTTGCGCCATGTCGTTTGCACTAAAGATACACATCTTAAACTTGAAATGATTTTAAAAATTAAATAAAGTTTTTAACTCTCAAATTCTTAAATTTAAAAGAGGTATTGAAAGTTTTCACGATGCGGGATGATTTGAATGCTGAAAATAGAATTTATAACAAATATTATTAGATTGGGGCCGAAGTGGCCGAGTGGTTATGGCATTGCACTGTAACCCGGAAGTTATAGTTTTGAAAGATGATATTTGTTACATTGTAAATCATCTCTCCGTTATGTAATGTTATGGTTTTGTTTCGCTTTTTGCATATATGCTTTGTAAACATTTGAGTGTATTCCTCTTAGTGGGATCTTGTGTTGATGTACAGGTGAGAAGATAATCTCAAACAAAGTACACTGATAGTGTGCTACATCTGTTCCCTTTTTGAATCATTCCCCTTTGTCTTACTTTTTCCTCAAGTCCTTTTAATTGAACATCTAGAATATCCAATTTTCTTCCATTTTACTGGCGATGATATGACATAACTATGTTGCAGGCGCCTTAAAACCCTTAAAAAACAAACAAACTCCCGACACATAATACCGATTTGAGACGATGGGTCACATTTAATTAATCGTTTTAATTGATTAATAAGTATGAAGTAAACATTTTCTTCCCAAAACCTCAAAAGGATTTTTTGTTACATAACCGGTTTGTTTACCTATGTAATATGTCAGCGTAAATTAAACGAATTAAAAAAAAATTATCATGTTATTCGTAAACCTTGATCATATCATATGTTCCCTAGATTATAATATAATAAAATAAAAATTAGGGAAAATATAATTGGCTCAGGGTTTACGAAATATTATATTTCCTGAATTCCTGAGTTTAAACTTTTGTTATTCTTAACTTCATACCATCATATTTCTCAAGGCAATAATAATATGCCTGTAAAACCGCCAATTAGAACATAGTATTAGTTTATAATATAAGGTACCCTTACCACCTTGTGATTATTATTAAATGTTTTCTTGTTTATTATGCCGCTTGTCAGTGGTCGGTAAAGTGAAGGGCTGATTTTGTCAACATTATCGGACACCTCGCGTTTGTGGTTCTTGTTCATCAATTTCTTTAACTCTCTCAATACCGGCAATTTTCCAGATTTTCCCCAAAACTTCACACCCAACCCATACAAAAAATATATTTATTTCGCTCAAATACATAATCTGTTAGTTCTTGCTATAGAAATATTATATTTATTTTTTGCTAAACGAGCTCTTCAACACAGTGTTAATATACTTTAACTATAGCAAACATTTTTGTTCAAATATTATGATGCACAAAAGAAATTTGAATGACAAAAATGTTGGTTGCATCGTAAGAAATATGACGATTTTCCTATGGTTGGTAAGGAGGGAGTTAAGTCCGGCCCCTGTACGAGTTTTTATAGTGTCTAAACTATGGTTAATTATTGTATGTAAACATTGTATGGCTGAAATAGAAAGTAGAATCTTCTTACTCTCGACATTTAGTTTCTTCCTCGGTCTAAGAACAATGAGAGTAAACACTCAACTTCGGACTTTTATGGATACCTGGTGACGTCAAATTATTGTATGTAAACATTGTATGGCTGAAATGGAAAGTAGAATCTCCTTACTCCCGACATTTAGTTTCTTCCTCGGTCTAAGAACAATGAGAGTAAACACTCAACTTCGGACTTTTATGGATACCTGGTGACGTCAAATTTTTGTATGTAAACATTGTATGGCTGAAATAGAAAGTAGAATCTCCTTACTCCCGACATTTAGTTTCTTCCTCGGTCTAAGAACAATGAGAGTAAACACTCAACTTCGGACTTTTATGGATACCTGGTGACGTCAAATTATTGTATGTAAACATTGTATGGCTGAAATAGAAAGTAGAATCTCCTTACTCCCGATATTTAGTTTCTTCCTCGGTCTAAGAACAATGAGAGTAAACACTCAACTTCGGACTTTTATGGATACCTGGTGACGTCAAATTATTGTATGTAAACATTGTATGGCTGAAATAGAAAGTAGAATCTCCTTACTCCCGACATTTAGTTTCTTCCTCGGTCTAAGAACAATGAGAGTAAACACTCAACTTCGGACTTTTATGGATACCTGGTGACGTTAAATTATTGTATGTAAACATTGTATGGCTGAAATAGAAAGTAGAATCTCCTTACTCCCGACATTTAGTTTCTTCTTCGGTCTAAGAACAATGAGAGTAAACACTCAACTTCGGACTTTTATGGATACCTGGTGACGTTAAAGTATTGTATGTAAACATTGTATGGCTGAAATAGAAAGTAGAATCTCCTTATTCCGACATTTAGTTTCTTCCTCGGTCTAAGAACAATCAGAGTAAACACTTAACTTCGGACTTTTATGGATACCTGGTGACGTTAAATTATTGTATGTAAAAATTGTATGGCTGAAATAGAAAGTAGAATCTCCTTATTCCCGACATTTAGTTTCTTCCTCGGTCTAAGAACAATGAGAGTAAACACTCAACTTCGGACTTTTATAGATACCTGGTGACGTCAAATTATTGTATGTAAACATTGTATGGCTGAAATAGAAAGTAGAATCTTCTTACTCCCGACATTTAGTTTCTTCCATGGTCTAAGAACAATGAGAGTAAACACTCAACTTCGGACTTTTATGGATACCTGGTGACGTCAAATTATTGTATGTAAACATTGTATGGCTGAAATAGAAAGTAGAATCTCCTTACTCCCGACATTTAGTTTCTTCCTCGGTCTAAGAACAATGAGAGTAAACACTCAACTTCGGACTTTTATGGATACCTGGTGACGTTAAATTATTGTATGTAAACATTGTATGGCTGAAATAGAAAGTAGAATCTCCTTACTCCCGACATTTAGTTTCTTCTTCGGTCTAAGAACAATGAGAGTAAACACTCAACTTCGGACTTTTATGGATACCTGGTGACGTTAAATTATTGTATGTAAACATTGTATGGCTGAAATAGAAAGTAGAATCTCCTTATTCCCGACATTTAGTTTCTTCCTCGGTCTAAGAACAATGAGAGTAAACACTCAACTTCGGACTTTTATGGATACCTGGTGACGTCAAATTATTGTATGTAAACATTGTATGGCTGAAATAGAAAGTAGAATCTCCTTACTCCCGACATTTAGTTTCTTCCTCGGTCTAAGAACAATGAGAGTAAACACTTAACTTCGGACTTTTATGGATACCTGGTGACGTTAAATTATTGTATGTAAAAATTGTATGGCTGAAATAGAAAGTAGAATCTCCTTATTCCCGACATTTAGTTTCTTCCTCGGTCTAAGAACAATGAGAGTAAACACTCAACTTCGGACTTTTATGGATACCTGGTGACGTCAAATTATTGTATGTAAACATTGTATGGCTGAAATAGAAAGTAGAATCTTCTTACTCCCGACATTTAGTTTCTTCCATGGTCTAAGAACAATGAGAGTAAACACTCAACTTCGGACTTTTATGGATACCTGGTGACGTCAAATTATTGTATGTAAACATTGTATGGCTGAAATAGAAAGTAGAATCTCCTTACTCCCGACATTTAGTTTCTTCCTCGGTCTAAGAACAATGAGAGTAAACACTCAACTTCGGACTTTTATGGATACCTGGTGACGTTAAATTATTGTATGTAAACATTGTATGGCTGAAATAGAAAGTAGAATCTCCTTACTCCCGACATTTAGTTTCTTCCTCGGTCGAAGAACAATGAGAGTAAACACTCAACTTCGGACTTTTATGGATACCTGGTAACGTTAAAACCGGTGATCAAGATAAACGTGAACTCAGTATATAATAATATGTAAAAGGAAATGTGTTTTATAGAAAGAACGCCTAGGTCAAGGTTTTGAAAGAAAAGACAACTTCTGAAGCACAATATTCGCCCAGAGTAGCCGAAAGTAGTTAAAATCCAATCCAATCAAGTACGTCCTGAATCCCATAATTTGAAACTTTTTTAAAATCTTAATTTTAGATCACCATTTCTCAAGTCAATGTGCCTATAAAACCGACAAACAATTAATTGGTAGTATTGTTTTTTTTTATTTTCTTTATTTTGCACTCCTTCCACCCTTTGAGTATTAAATTGGTTAAAAAATGGTCTAAACCGTTTATATGTACTGATGGATATGAGCGGAATATCTTCTAATTCTGTGTTTTTCTATTTTGAAAATGGGGTTGTGGTTGTTGTTCTTTTTCGTTATATGTTGTTTTCTGTTCTTTTGTTATTTTTTTTTCTTGGTTTATGTTGGGTTTTAAAAATTTTGTTTGCGGTATTTTACCTATCATTTTTGTTTTTAACTTTTTCCAAAAAAAAAAAATATTGTGTTTTGTTTTTGTTTTTGTTTTTGTTTTTTTTTGTTTTTGTTTGCCTTGTCTTGTTTTGTTTTGTTTTGTTTTTGTTTTTTGTTTTTTTTTTTATTATTTTTTTTTGGGGGGGGGGGGGTGGGTTGGGTTGGGTTTTTAAAAATTGTATTAGCGATTGTGATAGCAAAATTCATTTCTTTCACATGATGTATATAATTTTATAATGAAATTGCCTGCATGGCGATGATGTTGAATGTTATACCTTTATTAATTTCATTTTAAAAATGTTTTTCAGCATTGATTGGGATAAACGAGTAATAAATTTATGAGATAATTTACTTTGATTTAACATATAGATTGTGTAAAACGGCTGGAATGGTGGTTTCGCTGTTTTATTTATTTATTTCTTCATTTATTTGTTAATTAATTAATTTATTTATTTGCCTTGAATTGGAATTTAACTCCTATTGCTCAATATTTTGGCGCTGCACTGCGGTTGACGCCTGGGTTATTTATCTAGGTCTTAATTCTTGACACACCCTACAGAAAAATTATTTCTATGTAGGATGACTCAAGTTAATTCTTTTTTATAATTATTATTTATCTTATTTAATGGTGTTTGCTGCACATTTTGTAGTAAAAATGTCACTAAGAATATTATTATGTTTGAGTCAGAGGCATTTCTGTTTTGAATTATTAAGACCAAATGTCGCGCTCAGGGCTCAACATCAACAGGTGTCAGCCACGTTGACCGAAAGAAACAAAAATTGATTCTATGCGTTTATCCAAAATGCTCACAGCCGGCAACACATAAATATATATGTTTAATCTTGAATGTTTAGTGATACTATGCGTTAAGTTAAAAACTCATAACATCCGCCAGTCGGGTATCTTGTACCAATACACAAAACAATGTGTGACCTTAAACGTAAATAGTCTGATTAATACAGTTTAGTTGTATAAAAAAGGCAGGAATGATCATTTATGTATGCACATTTTCGTGCAATAATGTTACTAATTTTTCTTAAATTTTCTTCGAACTATCTATAAAATGCCGTACTCTGAAGAAGAAAAAAAAGAATCACGTGTTTAGAATTTTGGTCAGAAAACTCGTCCTCCAAACATTGCCTGAAGAGAATGACGCTCACCTTATCAAAAAACGAGATGGGACTTCCGTGAAGTTCCGGATATGAGAGTGTTTGATAAGGTGAGAGTCATTTTAAAATCCATCGATATAATTTGAAGGATGAGTTTTCTGGCCAAAATGCTAATCAAATAAGTGTTTTCTTTTGAGTTGTTATGTCACTTTAGTTTTGGATAGTGTGTTGTAACCATCGTCTGAATTCAGTATCATATCGATTTTTCACAAGATTCCTGAAATCGAATTTTATGGTAGCTTAAGATTTTTAAAAATAGTTTGTTGTTTCATTGTTTTGTTTTGTTTTGTTTTGTTTTGTATGTTTGTCTGCCTTCGTTTTGTTTTTTTGTTTTTTTGTTTTTTGTTTTGTCTTGGGGTTGTTGTTGTTTTTTTGTTTTTTTTTTGCTTTTGTTTTTGTTTTGTTTTGTTTTATTTTGTTTTTTGTTGTTTTTTTGTGGAGGGGGGGTATTTTTATCATTTTTTTTGGAGTTTTTTACAAGTGATTTATTAGCTGCTTTCACGCGCACTGTATCGTAAACAACGTTTCCTCCACGACTAGAAAATCTTCTCCAGTAAGATATTCAAACTTTACCCCATCGTCTCAAAACGGTCCTATGTCGGGGTGAACCTAATGCTTAAAGATATTTGAATTTTGAGCTTTATGTGTAAAATTTGTGATAAAATCAACATCTTTGAAAAGGGTGAATTTGACTGATTTCTTCAACTTTAAACAGCTTACAATTTCTAATTCTCGTCATTATGACTTTGTAGGCATTGTTTTTTCTTTTTCTATATCATCCCAACATGATACCGTTTTGAGACAGCGGGTCGCAAATCAAATCTACATCACTGTCAGTTCTGCTCCATCACACATTATGAATAATTATTTAATTTATATTATATCCACTCATGGTGGGAACAAATAATTACCAAGACATTTAAATTCTACCACATGAATATTAATATTTATTTTGTGACGTTTTTATTAAGACGGTTGACTTTTTGGATCATGTAATGTGTATATAGATATTGATATATTGATATTAGCTGTTTGTATGCGATGAATTATTGGTTACGTCTATTTAAAGACGGAGAGTTTAAATAAACATTTGAATTTATTGAACTTAAAGGTTATCCAAGTGTTTATTTGTTTTCTTTGTTTTCGTTTCTTTAAATTTATTTGTTTCGTTTTGGCTTTTGTTGTTCTTTTTTTAGGGGTTTTTTTTTTCGTTTTGTTTTGGGGTTTTCTCTCGATTTATTGGGGGAGTTTTGCTTTATTTTATTTTGTAAATTATTGTTTGTTTTTTAAGGTTTTCCTTTCGTTTTGTTTTGTTTTATGTTATTTTGATAGGGTTGTTGTTTTGTTTTGTTTTATTTTGTTTTTTGTTTTTTATTTTTGTTTTGGTTTTTTTCGGGGGGGGGGTGTTTTTTTTTTGTTTTTTGTTTTTGGTATTTTGTTTGCTTTCGTTTCAATTTCTTTTCTTTTTTTCTTTTTATCTTAATTTTTTTTTAATTTTTAGTTTCCTTTGACTTGTTTTGTTCCCTTATCATCATCATCATCAGCAGCATTGCCTTTTTCACCCTGGGCCAGGTTATACACCACAGACAAACAGTGTCCATCCTTCTCTATCCTGAGCTAATTTGCTAACTTATGCACAAAAACAAATTGGTGACTTTACGGACCAATTGCTACACTCAACCTAAAGGACGAAACAATACTGGGCGCTATACCAATATTAAATTTATATTCGATAGAAACAACGGTGTTTAACGGCTAGGTGCACAATTTACACCTGAGTGCGGAGAGAGAACATGAATAAAATGCCTTTTCCGAGGTCCCAACTTTTAGCTCTTCGCGCCCACAGTCGAGTTTGAGAAACCTTCAGCGCCATTGTGGTCCATTGAATTCCTGTCCTGTGGTCGCCTGTTTCATGACCCAGTCGATTTACTGTTACTATCAGAAAGATTGTTGGTGACAAAAGGACGCCTTGACGGACTCCAGTTTTCAATGAGATGGGTTCTGTTAAGTTCCCATCGTGGATGACTTGACAACTAGTATCTTCATTCAGCTGCTGGACGATGGTCACAAATTTTAATTAAAATGTTTCCAGATCACATTTTTCTGTCCACGCTATTGGAATAGATCTAAACACAAACTTCCGATAGGAGTGAATAAAAGAAAATTCATATCTGGGATCACAAGAGATCAGCCTGTGGCCCCATAGCTCGGTTTTAGAGCTCATGCCTCAAAAGCATAGGGACTGTGCGGCTGTGTGGTCTAGTGGTATGACATTCGCTTTCGGATCGAAGGTCCTGGGTTCGAGCCCCGCTCGGTGCATAGTTGATCCTTGTTTCTCACATTCTCTCACTGTACTCAGGTTTAAAATGAGTACCTGGCCGTTAACAGCGTTATCTCCGTCAGGAATAAAATTTGCAATATCGCCTAACAAGCGTCACGTCTCGTCCTACATGTTAAATGTTGCTGTTAGTCAGGGACCCTTAGTAATGCGCTTTGAGCACGTTTAGTGGATACTGCGCTATATCAAAGCTCAAATAAAGACTGGTCTCGGTCTCAGATTTTTCCGAACACCTGCAGTGATTCTGTAGCAGAATCTGTTAGATTTAATGGGAAGCATTTATCATTATTATTATTATTATTATTATTATTATTATTATTATTATTATTATTATTATTATTATTATTATTATTATTATTATTATTATTATTATTATTATTATTATTATTATTATTATTATTAATATCATCATCATCATCATCATCATCATCATCATCATCATCATCATTATTATTATTATCATCATCATCATCATCATCATCATCATCATTATTATTATTATTATTATTATTATTATTATTATTATTATTATTATTATTATTATTATTATTACTTTTACTATTACACTGAAGTGACTCTGTAGCAGAGTCTGTTATATCTAATGGTAAGCATTTTGCGATATAACAGAGTCCTATCCAGTGATTATCCAATAATTTATTACTGAAAGTTTAATGCTACATATACGGAGAGAAAATCCGACTTCCTTTTTGTAAATGGTAATTGTATAGAATTTTCTTGAGACCTCTAAATTTGATGGCTTTTTCCTTAATTACTTTATATCGCATACATCGCTTATACATTGCGCAGAACTGAAATTTTAAACTTAACTTTTTTTTCAATGTAGAGCAATGTAATGAATACTTTCTTTGCTAGGAAATACATTAAAATAACAATCTATTTTACTAAAAACTCGACAAATACTTTTTTTTAACGCGGAAGAGCCATTAAAATCCCTTTGGTGTAGTAAGGGAAACAACCATTGAATAATATACCATGTCTCATATATCAGCAGTTATTTCCCTTGTTACTTTCTCCACACATAAATTATTTGCTAAACATTATTTTTTTTAAACCGGTTTATAACAATTCTAGTAGTAGCAGATTAGGGAGCAAGCACTGCTATGAAGTTGTGTATGATGCAGTGTCAGAAAGAATCAGCCTGCCTCGATCGTAATGTCACCACCACATCATCACTACCACTACTACTTCAACCACCACCACCACATCATTATCATCACCACTACTACTACAACCACCACCACCACATCATCATTACTACTACAACCACCACCACTACATCATCACTACTACTACTACAACCACCCACACCACATCATCCTACTACTTCAACCACAGTCACTACTACAACTACGACCACCACCACCACCACATAATCTTCACTACTACTATTACTACTACTACTACTACTACTACTACTACTACTACTACTACTACTACTACTACTACTACTACTACTACTATTACTACCACTACTACTACTCCTACTACTACTACTACTACTACTACCACTACTAGTACTACTACTACTACTACTGCTACTACTACTACTACTACTTAGTATATATATATATATATATATATATATATATATATATATATATATATATATATATATATTGCCTTTTATAAAAATCTAAGAACAGCAGTTTCGTGCCATCCTTTATATATTATGCCAATTTACTAAGAAAGTAGTTTCCATCATAAATAACAACACGTCACCAGTTACATGTCACATCTTGGTTGACAGAAGCGTCGAGTAGTAGTAGTAGTAGTAGTAGTAGTAGTAGTAGTAGTAGTAGTAGTAGTAGTAGTAGTAGTAGTAGTAGTAGCAGTAGTAGTAGTAGTAGTAGTAGAAGTAGTAGTAGTAGTAGTAGTAGTAGTAGTAGTAGTAGTAGTAGTAGTAGTTAGTGCCGCGCTGAGGACCGGACCGAGGACCGGTCCCACGGTCTTTTAGCTGTGAACCGTGGTCCAGTCCCAAAGAGGAAGACCGCCGGCGGTCCTCACTTCTTATCACCTTTCAACGGTCTCGCGCCATACTACTTCCCCAGCGATTCGTTGCCTCGGTCCTTTGCCTATCTTCCACCAATCACCACCCATCCCACTTAATTAATCGCACCCACCCCCCTTTGCCATACACTAAACGACACAGACGACCATAGAGGCAGACGACCACCTCCCTCCACTCCGCAAACCGCCCTTTCGTGTGTGAGATGGGGGGAACAGGAGGCGCACGCCTTGGACGATTCCATTATACGGGGTAAATTTCAAAATTTACTACACCATAATGATCGCAATGACAATGATCTATGATGAAGGCATGACCCCTCTTCTCTAATGGGTTATTGTTTGAAATGTATGTGACTACTAAAGATGTGTGTGTGTGTGTGTGTGTGTGTGTGTGTCGAACCTAGCAAGTTGCAAGTCTGATTTTTGTTTTCTTTTGTCCATCTCTTGTCGCCACTCCTTTCTATCGCATTGTTGTCATTTAAAATAATACAATAATATTAAAATTTCGTTTGGTGTTTTAACTAATCAAGTAATATGAGTTTCATTAGTTTCTTCCGTCCAAAAAAACCAGTTATAACGTCTGTATTTTTAAAAGGTCCAATAGAATATTTGGGGACCCCGATAGCTCAGTTGATAGAGCACTCTCTTTATACGCAAAGGGCCAGAGATCGATCCCGGGTGCAGTCGATTTTTTTCTGAATCCCTGTCTACTCAGCAATGAATGGGTAGCTGAGTTTGTTAGATCTGGCGAAAAGTCACCATCGACCCCTCTTATCACCTCATCCACCCCCTCTTATTATAACTTCACGTCTCTCTCTTACTCTTCAATGCTCGCTGCCCTCTAATGTGTGTGTGTGGGGGGGGGGGGGGAGGGGGGGGGGTAGGAGTTGCGTGTGTGTATCAACGCCACGAACAACTCGATCAACGCCTTGGGCGATGCAATTATCTCCGTTAATGGGGATAAATTTCAAATTTTATTAAATTATCGAAGTAACAATGAAGTACGGTGAGCAAATAAAGAAGGCATCACCCCTCTTCTCTAATTAGGTTACAATTTGAAATGAGTGTGACTACTCCGTGTGTTTTACTCCTGTAGGCCACGGTTTTCATCGTGTAGCGGTCTTTAACGGTTCAAGAATGAACGGACCGGTCTAGAGACCGGTCCTTGCGGTCTTCATTTCCCAAGGACCGTAGGACCGTGGTCCTTAAGCTTGCCAAGGACCGCCCCGCACTAGTAGTAGTAGTAGTAGTAGTAGTAGTAGTAGTAGTAGTAGTAGTGGCATTAGTAGTAGTAGTAGTAGTAGTAGTAGTAGTAGTAGTAGTAGTAGTAGTAGTAGTAGTAGTAGTAGTAGTAGTAGTAGTAGTAGTAGTAGTAGTAGTATTGACATCTCCATTTATAAAGGCGCAGCAGATACTAAAAAAGGGTGGCTTTGCCCAAGTTGATGTTCGCGATGGCCAAATCTTGTGGTCAGTTCATTTGGGTTTAGAGTACCCCAAATACTTCAACAGAGGAGTCTCCCAAATCAGTGGGGAAGCAAAATGACCACCATGGGACATTGATTGGTGCACATGCCCTTACAGAGAGAACGTCAACATGGTTTTGCGCATGCGTCTCTCGTCCTCGCATCCTGTGAAACCGCGTGGTTAGTTAAATCGTTTCTCAGCGATCTTTAACGTCTTATCGAACCGTGTGTTTAATTCTAAACATTTTTTCTCTCACCCCAATAACATTATATTTTACAGCTTGATATTATTTTTCATTCTTTAATTTTTTTTCATAATTAGTGAAATCTCCTTAACTAAAAAAAAGATATCCTCAGTTAAAAGTTATAAGTTTTTAAATTTTGTGGTCTATTTGGTGCGAAAGTTTGGTGACTTTTTATTCTCTTTTTTCATCTGGCACTACCCTATTTTCCTCATCATTATTGATACAGCTGCCCACTCCACACTGTTAGTGCGCCTTCGTTTTTACAACTTCTGTTGTAGTACTTTTTAACATCACTACAGGAGGCCTACTATCACCGTGTCCTCCACCGACTGGGAGGCCTTCCGAAAGCTCCTGCATCCCCAGTATTCTTGTTTTTTTATAATGTTCTAGTAGGGGGTTTGGAAGGGGTGAAACTTTTTTGTTAAGTCTCCCTCCTCCCAAACCCCTTCTAGAACAAGAATACTGGGATGTAGGAGCTTTCGGAAGGCCTCCCCGCAGACTCCTTATGGGTATTTTTGACGTATATCATGGCGCAAAGACCACGAGGTAAGATTGTGGTTTATTTAGGAACTTGGTGTTCTTAATTCTGAAAAGATTTATTTTTTAAAATTGAGCTTTTATATAGAGCAATATCTACTGAAAGCATTCAACGAGCTTTACAAGGGGTCTCAAGCCAACAGCAATACTTAACATGTAGGAAGGGACATAACGCCTGTTAGGCGATATTACAATTTTCCTGATAGAGATAATGCTGTTAACGCCCAAGTACTCAATTTACACCTGAGTACGGTAAGAGATTTAAGTGTGCTTGTGTGTAGTATGAGTGTGTTTGTGTGTGTGTGGGGGGGGGGGGGGGGGGGGGGTGTGAAGCATGTTTGACCAGTGTTTGATGCACGTGACGCTGGGACTCTAATGTGACCAGTAACAGTGTGGGGGAGGGAGGTGGGAGGGGGTAGCAAGGCAAAGATGACCGGAGGCTGCTACTGTTATTATATTAAAATCAAAGAAGTGATTAGGGGTGGGGTGAGAACATAGGCACTGGATTCATAGGCTAAATATTTCCGTGTTGCGTGTGTAATCAATATGGGACCTGCTGGCTTTGTCTTCTTAATATAGCACAAGTAAAGGGGAACATTATTCTACCTGTATGTATATTGCATGAAACAAGACGCACTTAATGCTACATTATAACGGGACCTCACAGCAATATCCCCCCATGTTATGTGGATATATTGCGCTATACAAAAGCTCAAGTTGGTATTTTTTTAAAACAAAACAAAACAAACAAATAAACATAATATATTCAATAATTACCAGTGTTTTCTTGCACATCTCCTTGGTCTCCATCAAATTCAAAGTTGTAGAGGTCTGAGATATATTATACAGTCATTATCTGCTTGGACATCCATGGATATGTCCAAACTGGCATCATCTACATCATGACAGCTGTCATCATCCATCAGGTTCGTCTACTTGCTATTGTCAACAATAGTCATATATTATTTCAACTGCCACTGCTTTTCCATGTCCTCGTCTCCGTCTCCCTCATTTCAATTTTCTAACTCACTTTCAAATTTTTCAGACTTAAAGCAGTTGAGGATTGCAGTTACCACTTCCTTATCTTCATCTTCACTGTCCTTGTTTTGGATTTTAAGTCTTTCACAATCTCCTTTTTCACTGTATTTGTTAGTAATATTTTGAGAACAGCTATCATTGACATCATCATTTCCAGTCAAAATTATTGGTGCTTCATTTCCGATTTGACTTCATTTTCAACTGATGGTGAGGTTTGCATTCCTCAGTTATGGAATCGGTTTAAGTTTTACAGTCCTGTAATGAAACTGGACATAAAAAACTTGTAGGTCTGGACGTGTCGGGCTCACTTTTGATCGTTGACTTGGAATCTTCAGGCACATTTCTATCATTTTTCTTGTTTACAGGTGTGGGCACTAACATCTGCAAGCAGTAACAAAAGTATTTTTTAAAATAGAAATTAAATAAATTAAAAAATTTTAAAAATAAATTATTTCATAAATTAAAGAAAAAAAAAAAAAAAAAATATATATATATATATATATATATATATATATATATATATATATATATATATATATATATATATATATACATAAATTATATAAAACAAAAACCATGAAATAATAGTGCTCAACTTTTTGATAAAAGGAGCTATTTATAAACATTTCAAGTATAATTATGATTATCTAACTCCTACAATATTGATTCAAGCGCTAGCTCTCATTAGGAAGAATATATATATATATATATATATATATATATATATATATATATATATATATATAAGTAATATTGACAGTGTTCGTTTGTCTACGGGGGCTTGTTTTGTTTTTTGTTGTGTTTTTTTTTTTTTGTTATTAAGGGTTTTACGGCACTGGAAACACATTTAGGACATATAATATATCAGCACCAGTAAAAAAGAAGAAATTAGTGAACTAAACTATTGAAAATAAATACTACTAATATCGAGAAACTAGTGATTGATGACAGTCCCATTGATGAAGTTGAGGCCCTTACATATCTTAGTAGCACAGTAGATAAAAAGGAGGGACAGAGAGAAATGTTACAACTAGGATAGGTAAATCAAGAACAGTGTTAATCATGTTGAAAAAAATATGATCTTCTACAGAAATACAAAGGAACGCAAAGATTTAAATTTTCAACACCGATGTGAAATTAGTAATGCTGTATGGCTCAGAAACATGGCGCTTGAATAAGAACACAAGCAATAAAATAAAGTCCTTCATCAACAACTGTATGAGAAGAATACTACAAATTAAATGGCATGACAAAATTATAAATGCAGATCTATGGGAAGTGACATGCCAAGACGAAATAGAAGTAGAAATTAAGAAGAGGAGATAGAAATGGCTTGACCACACCCAGAGACGGCCTGCAACAAACATTACCAGGCAGGCTCTTACATGCAACCCGCAGGGAACGAAGAAGAGAGGGCGACTAGGAATAGCTGGAGAAGAGCATTGATGAAGGACCTAAAAACTGAAGGCTTAAAATGGAAAGAAGATAGTACTAAGCCGGACTGGGTGTAGGGGATTCGTCGATGGTCTATGCTCCAGCCGGAGTGAAGGGCCTAAGTAAGTAAGTAAGTAAGTAAGTAAGTAAGTAAGTAAGTAAGTATAAAGGAAGAAAATGGAATGTCAAAAAACTCTAGATTAACAATTTAAAGCACACAAGCAAAAGTAAGACAAAGGGGATCATTCGCAGAGGAAACAGATATAGATTCCAAGATCACACTATCAGTAAAGGACTTTACAGCATATGCAATGCATTCAGATCATTTCTAGCAGTAAAATGGAAGATAATAGAGAAGTAAAAAAAATTATATTAGCTTAAATGCCCCAAGGAAAAATATAGAGTCAATGGAAATGGTTTCTTCTTCTACTCTCTTTAGACTGCGAGTGACCTCTGGTGTGGTAATTTCAGATTTATCAATAACAGTTCGAACAATACTTGCTCTACACATGTTCTCATTCATTCACCCATCATTATTTCATCAGATCTTTAAAACGTTCATTGTCAGGCTCTTCTACTGCACTTTGTGACAACTTAATAATATTAATAATAATAATAATAATAATAATAATAATAATAATAATAATAATAATAATAATAATAATAATAATAATAATAATGATAATAATAATAATAATGATAATAATAATAATAATAATAATAATAATAATAATAATAATAATAATAATAATAATAATAATAATAATAATAAATAATATATAATAATAATAATATAATAATAATAATTTAATCTATGAATTTGGAATTGTGGGACTCAAATCACTTGACTTTTGAATGATTAGAAAAAAGAAAACTTAAGCACCGCAAATAGGTGAAGACAAAGTCATTCCTAGTAAAGCTGTCAATTCATCGAAAGTGGGCAAAATGCCATTTCCCAGCATGCTCACTATTTGTTGTAGACTCTCCTCTGAGAGGGAACCGCAAATAAAATCTCAAAAAGAAACAGCCTGGTTAGAAAACTCGCAAGTACAACCTGGGGAGCCTCACCACAGGTACTGAGAACGTCTGCTGTGGCACTGCACTATACTGTCTGAGAATATTGTGCCCCTGTTTGGATGAGAAGCCCACATGTAAAGAGCATTGACATCCGACTAAGAGAATCAATGAGAATTATAACAGGATGTCTCAAGTCAACTCCAACTCAGTGGCTCCCAACACTGAGCGGCATTGCACCACCAAGTCTTAGACGACAAGAAGCTAACCAAAGGATGCATGCAAGGATTGACGAAACCACAGACAACATTCCCATAAAATCAATAATAATGCAGGGACATTCAACAACAAGACTCAAATCGAGAAGACCTTTCCACCTAATAAAAATGGCAGACTTCAGTGTGGAGGAAAACTGGAGAGAAATGTGGAACAGGGAAACACCAAGAGGAGGAAACATCATTAAAGGTCCAACGAAAAGAGTGCCTGCATTCAATAACGCCAGGAAATACTGGATTTCCTCAAATCGCCTCTTAACTGGACATGGCAGAACTGCATCAAATATGTGCAGACGGAAGTTTCGAAACAATGATACCTGCCAGAAATGCCAGGCAGCCCCAGAGACCAGCGATCACATCGTCCTCCACTGCCCAGTCACTAAACTTGAAGGTGGCTACGAAACCGTCCTTAGGGCGGAGGAAGACTTTAGAAGCTTGGTTGACGAAATAAATTTGGAGGTGTAGCCATACGCTACTACTACTACTCTGATGCTTGACTTGACAGGTCATCTTGATGAAAAGACAAAAGAAAAAATAATGATGAAAAAACCCAATTCAAAACAAAATGATGGGTGGATGGAATAACAGTTGAATTTGTATTCTTAGCAAAATGTATAACTCACCATTTTTAAATTGGTGTAACTTTTTAACAAAAAAAATCAATTATTTTTTTCCGCTGAGTTTATTGCTTTGTAAATACAGACATATATAAGAAAACAATATCTTCCAACTTTAGACAGAAAAATTGAAGTCATTTGGCTCATTGTTATTGATTTTAGACAGCCATTTTTATGAGTAGATCTCACTAAATTGTATCAATATAAAAAACATAGTTTTGTGTGTTCATACATTACAATATCTATCCTATGGGATAATGTTATGAATTTTACAGCTAAATTATGCATAGAATCAATAGCAATTACTGTTTTTAATCAAAAAGAGCTCTTCAATTTCATATCCTTCACCAAAATGTGTCTGCATTCAGTCGCAAATAGAATGTCCATCTCTGACCTTGATGACAAATCGTATCCTATTCCTCATGAAGTGAGATATTATACAGTTTTATCATTCTTTGAGTAATGTAGTTTCATTCCTCAATCAATATCCCAGAGAGAACATCAATGTTATTGACAATTCTGTCTAACTCTAATGCCGAGACCAACCTAGTCCACCATGGCCTCGGCCGGCAAAGGTCAGGAGACTTGGGTTGGCCAAGGGAGACCCTTGTTATGTTGTTTTAATCCAATAGACTCATAGATCAAAATGTACAGATAATCAAAATGGGATGTCACGGCGGAGTAAAAGTCTGGAGTGCCCTCCATGCCTCGAGAAAAACTGACCTCCTTGTTAATTGAGGAAACTCAATACTGACCCTTACCTCAATGAGAGCTTGCAATCCGATACCACCCCTATAATGGAATGGAGTAACATAAATAACATAATGTCATTCAACAAAACCACAATACAGAAGGTAGCCATATCCATAATTGCATAGTTAGCATCTCCCTTACAATTAATCAAACAATTATAATTAACTTACATTGGCCAAGCAATGCCACTACTCTATTTCTCAAGTCACACTGTCGTTTTGCATCCTGCATTCCATTTTCTGCTTCTGATTCTGGAGAATAGAGAATTAATTCGAGAATACATAGAATCTGAATGGTACTCGGTCGACTCAAATCTGAGTCGTTGTATTCGAGGGCAGAGAGATTTGTTGAATGTGGCAGCCATTGTTGATGCTTAGGCTGAGTAATTTGATAATCTTTACTTGAAGGGTGTCTAAGTCTGTTGGGTTCACATATGATTAGGGCTGAACCTTCCAGTCTTTGATGGTGCAGGGTGCAAATTAATACTTGACAACGTTTGGAGTGGGTTTTTCTTTGAATGCGCAAATTCAGTTATCTGTCTGGTTGTTCCGGTGAGATGGCCATCATTTTGTTAGTAATTTTGAACAAAGGAGTTAATCACTGGGTTTTTTTTATCTGTCGTCTATGGGAGACCATGCAAGCTGTGTGATCACTTCTATTACACTACTGTAGGGGTTGTAGTCATTGCAGACAAAGCTTACAGTGCAACACTGGACAGCTTCATTTGCTTTTACTTTTATATCCGATTGCAGGTGTGGGACCCAAACTGTACCCGAGTAGTCGAGTGATTTACTTGCACAAAAATATAATGAAATATGTAGTAGAGTTTCTGTAAGTCGACTTTGCAATCTCATGAGATAAGAAGAATTCTTTTCTTCTTTTTATTCATATATATCTATATTAATAGAACAGTTAATCTCCGTGTGTGGTGTACACAGGGATAAACAGTTTACTTTCTGCAAAGGAAATTATCCAATTTGTTTACATTTCAATTTGTCTGATGCAAGACATTGATATTTTTGGAATTTTGGTCATATAAAAAGTTCACAAAAAAGAGAGCGTAATTCGACAACCGAAACTCCGGTGTTTTTTGTCACCAGATAATTCGACTCCCGAAACTCGGGTGTATATTCATACCAGATAATTCGGCACCATTAAAAGTTGAGTCTTTATTTTAGTTTGTTGTTGTGTTCTCTTATTTTTGTCTATTAAAAAACATAAACTCGCAATTTCTATAACTCTTGGTATGTCTCCCACACTCGCATAAACCATCAACAGTACATGAACCTCTCTCTCATTCTCTGTCTCTCTCTCTCCGTTAAAATCTCACACATAAACCTAAACCCTTCCTCCCCAATCCCCTCCCCCCCTCTCTCTCTCTCGAATAAAAACATACACAAATCCATCATCGTGCATGCACATTAAAAAAACCAAAAACAATTTCTTTTAACTTGAGCTTTTATATAGTGCAATAACCAAAAACGTGCTCAAGTGCTTAACAAATGGTCCAAATGGTAACACTTAACATTTAGAACGAGACATGACGCCTGCTAGCCGATATTATAACTTTTTTTTCAACTGATACAACTCATTTTACACCTTAGTACAGTGAGAGAATGTGAGTAAAGGGCCTTTTCCAAGTACTCAATTATGTGCCTCTTGGGACTCGAACCAAGGACTTACACATACATGCATAGAATCATTATAATGTAATCTTCATTTCCTTTTTCATTGGTTTCATTCGGGTCCCATCCAACAAAGATCACACACTACATTCTATCTATTTCTTTAGTCAATTTCTTTGTTTTGTTATGAAGACGAAGGGTTTACATTCGAATTGTTCATTGTTTGCATCGTTACATCCCTAAGCATTTTGATTAGTCCTGCCTTCAGACAACCATTTAACCCTACCACCATGCTGATAAATTCACATGACAGAAGTTGTTGAGAGTAGATAATTCTCAACATGTGTATTCGCGGCTCAGGTGTCGAACAATCTGGTGACAAGATACACCGGTGTCGAATAACATTCTGCAAAAAAATTGTATTTAATAAACGTCCATATAGTGGAAGGAATAATGGCTACAACTACAACAAAAACTATTTCATATAGCGTCCAAATGGTTTTCTACCAAGAGTTCACCGTAAATCAATATGGTAAGAAGTTGAAAAAAAAAACCCAGAAATATACCCAAATGGCCATCATGCTTGGACTGCCATCCTCATATCTTTAAAACATTTGTTAAAAAAAAAAAACCCAAAAATCTTTACTTTTACAAAGCGCTTTACAAGGGGTCCCTAGCAGACTGCAACAATTAACATGTAGGATGAGACATGATGCCTGTTTGCAATATTACAAATTTTATCGGAAAGTGATAACGCTGTTAACAGCCAGGTATTTGTTTTACGCTTGAGAACAGTGAGGGAATGTGAGTAAAGAGCATTGTCCAAGGACTCAACTATGCGCTACGCAGGACTTGAACCCAGGAGCTTCCAATCCAAAGGCAGGTGTCATACCAAATAGTTGCACATATGAAAACCATACATTATCCTGATTGGTGCTCCATTCCTGTTCTGACTTAATAAATGCCAACCAATCATTTTAACGCTTACATAGCGTTCTAACTCTAATATTTTGACATGTATCACCATATAACGGAGGTGCCCGTGATGTCAATATAGAAAGGTTGCACAATTATTTTGACAATAAATCACTGAAGATTCAAATCGCTAGCAAAAGGAGCTTCATACCAAAACTATTCTTTTCATTTGCAAGTGTACAATCAGAACATTACATAAATAAAACTCACTGTCACAAAGATTTCCTGTGGTGCTTTGACCATGTACAGGAAATTTTGCATCGACGTCAACTGATTCCTCTTTCATTCTCTCATTGATCTGAGGGGTACGTAAAAGGTGGAAGAAACAACAAGAAAGGATTTAGTCTCTCTACAATAACAAGCCCATTATAATTGGGCTATCAGACCTGCAAAAAAGTGTACTTCATCCTGGTTTCAAATCCCAAAGTGGACAACTTTCAATATTTTTTTTAACTTTTATTTATCTGTTTTCTTACCACTATTATTTTTTTAATTTCCTTTATTTCCGAAAGCTTATTTATTGATCTGTTTATTTATCGTTGTTCTTCTTCTTAATGTTTGTTATTTTCTTCATTTTATTCTTACCTTAATTTGTCATTGTCATTTTCCAGAAGTATACTTTTACCATGTTTTATTATAATTATTATATTTAGAATTAGACTTAGACGTTGCAACAACAGTAAATTTACAAAAGTCAATGCAATCAGTGTGAAATTTTCTGAGATACCTTACACGACCTAGCAGGGCACCTAACGCCTGCCTGTTTTGTTTGTTGTTTTTTGTTTGTAGGTGGGGGATGGCGTCAATTGTAGAGCGTCCCTCTGGCGGCCAGGCGGAGTTGTAAGTAGAGTCGTGTGTTCAAACACTCATCGCCGCAAAATTGTTATGCTCTGACACTTTTCTACTCACTTCATTTCTTGTTATTAACCATAATAAGTGCCTGCCTCACTCACTTTTCTGTACGATTATTATTGTTATTATTATTATTAATATTATTATTATTATTATTATTATTATTATTATTATTATTATTATTATTATTATTATTATTATTATTATTATTATTATTATTATTAGGGACTTACGATTTATGACGCCTGTCCGAAAGGCGGGGTTATGTTCCCTTCCACCGGTTGTCTGTTTGGACAAACAAAAAATGTCATTAACCCGACTTTTTAACGAGATGTCTTTTTGACTAAACCCAATTCAACTCTGTCTAGTGAAATATTTACATTGATAAAATATTTAATTTATATATTTTGCTGTGCATGTTTACCTTCTACTTTCCCGCAAAACCAGTGACCAGTGACTCGTGGCCTTTTATACTGATGTACTGCAATAGATTGCTAATTTTTTGATCAGATGATAAAGAGGCGTGGCCCTCGTGCTGTTCCACTACAATCATAGATACGTCCACGACGACAACAAATCAAAGTGACTGTGCGGATTGACCCTGGGACTCTGATGGTGAGCACCAGTGGGGATTGAACCAGGGACCACTTAAGATGGACACTCGTAGAGATTATACCCAGGATAATGGGGGCACAATATTAGAGGGGATGTGAACAGTCGGAATTGATGAATTGAAAAAACTCATAACAGTGCCAGCCGGATCTTCCGTACCAACACTCAAAACTATATGTAACCTTAAACGTTTACAGTCAGATTAATACAATTTAGTGAGGGCTACTCATTAAAGTGGATGGCTAAAAACAACAACAAAAGCTGAGTGACGTCAATTTCGTTCTATGTAAATGGATACAAGAGAGATACCTACTATTGCAAACTTATTGTCCCTCACCAAACGTTCTATAAATTCATTATTTATGAGCAAGTGTGTACCAAAAGTTGTTTTAATTTAGTTTGAAAGGACGTATACATGAACATTCGGAAGCCATACTGCGTCACAATTTTGCTGTTGTTATTGTTGTTGTCGTTGTTTTATTTTTGTTTGTTTGTTTGTTTTGTTTTCTTGTTTTGTTAGTGTAAAGACTACCGACATAATAGCCATGTCTTGGGCATCAACAGAAAAAGCATTTGTGTTGAAATATACCTGCATCTGAAGTCACCAAGTATTATAGTTCAACTTAGATTTTGCAGGGAGTATCCAATTGATGGTTCGTCCATTACTAAGCGTTAACCAATCAGAATACTTCTTGCCCGGTTCGTCCCCTTGATTATTTATTTCCTGTATGAAAAGGCCTGAGATACCCTTAGCCTAAGTACATGCCAAACACACAAACAGGTCAATCCCAGTTAGTGAGTATTTCTCACAGTATTTTGACATATTAGTAAAAGAATTACATCGCAAAACCTGACGACATGATGTTTTTTTGGTTGTTTTTTTTCTCAATCAAAATTAAAATTAAAATTAAAAATTATTAAAATTGTGAGTGATGCTCAGGCTATGTGGGCTGTTCTCTCCGAGTGATAGGCAAGCACTTAAGGTGGCTATGCTATAGGCAGGTCTTCGGGTCACGGTCAGCAGTTGATTTCAGGTCCAAACTATACTTTATTTTAAATTTTCGAGTCAAAAATAGAACAACTTAAAACTGTTTATAAGATTATCTAGTTTTAATATTTTAAAAACGATAACTGACGTAATTTTCAAAAATGTATGCACTATATGTTGATTAAAGAATAAGATATTAGTTAAAAAGGCATCCATGTCAATAGCTTGATAGGCATAGCGACAAAAAGTCACAGAGGAACTATCAATTTATTCCTTGTTGAAATCGCATACCAAGACAATCAGAAGACGGTGTAAAAGTTTTAGGCAAGCAGGTTTTCTATCGGGAAGCCATTCAAAGAAGGGGGTTAGCATCTTAAAAAGAAGACACACTGACAAAAATGCGGCAAGAGCTCGAAATTATGTCTAGGAGACACCGAAAAAGTCTGTGCGTAGACAATCCATTGAACTGGGCTTGTCAAGCAGCTCAACATATCATTTTTTGTATTTTTTCAAAATGATCTAAAAATGAAGCCCTATCGTGTTTCGATTCTGAATCTACTTTTAATGTCCACCTTCACTAATGAAGATTTTGACATGAACAATAACATTAAGATGAAAATTCAGAAGTCATCTAGAAGCTCTCTAAATAAATCTAAAGTGGTTGCAGATGTAACTTCCCGCTGTAAATTGTTCCAATCTGTGATGGTTCTGGGATAAAATGAGAGTTTTCTGAGGTCTTTGATGGATATCACTGTCCATGGGGGAAGTCCTGGATGTTCGTGTCGGTGTTTGGACATCAGGATTTGAAATCGCCATCAGGTTGTTCTTTATCTAATACATCATGGTCAGGCGTGCTATTTCCCTCCTAGTTTGGAGTGACTTCTATTCAAGTTGATCAATCATGCTGCTCACACTTGATGTTGATTCATGAAGGAATCACACCAGACTTTTCCCAACAGATAAAAAACATGTGTCATGGTTTCTAGCAAAATGGGGAAATGAATTTTTAAGGACCATATTGTTCAGCGATAAGCACATTTTTATCTGGAAACATCAATTCTTGGAACCCGGGACCATGGGATGTAGGCACCAGTGGGGAGTAAACCTGGGGATATGGGAGGTAGACACCACATAGGAGTGAACACGGGACCTTTTGGATATGGACACCAATGGGGATTGAACCCGGGACGATGGGAGGTGGACACCAGTGGGGAGTGAGCCCAATATGTTGAGAGGTTCATCCCACTGGGGAGTGAACGCGGGGCTATGAGGGGTGGACACCACTGGGGAGTGAACTCGGGACCATGGGATATGGATTCCAGAGGAGACTGAACCCAGGACTATAGGAGACGGACAGTAGTTGAGGAAGGGGGAGGGGGGAGGGTTAACTCGTTGACACAATTAAAGAGTAAACGTTGAACCTCGAGGTATAGACACCAGTGGGGAGCTAACCTTCCGTAATGTGAGGTGCACAACACTGGGGAGTGAACACGGGACCACAGGATATGGAAACCCGGAACAATGGGAGGTGGACACCCTTGCGAATAATACCTGAGGCTTTGAGAGGTGGACACCTCTGGAGAGTGAACGCGGGACCATGAGATATGGACTTCAGTAGGGAGTGAACCTGGGACTATGAGATATGGACTTCAGTAGGGAGTGAACGCGGGACCATGAGATATGGACTTCAGTAGGGAGTGAACCTAGGACTATGAGAGGTGGACACCGGTGAAGAGGTGGGCACTAGTTGGGGTTTTTGATTATTATTATTTTTAAAAATGGATTTTTCCGCCCAGATCTATTTAGACTTGAATTAAAGTCTTTCATTTCAATATAAAATGTTAAACCTGACGCAGCCGTTCTAGAGTTAGCTGTGAAAGTTTATCTTTTCCTAGATTATTTTCAAACGGGTCGGAGATTATACGATTAAAAATAATTTATATCTAAGTTACCGTTATACGATCATGCACTTATGTCTGTCAGAGACTTTTACAAGATTTCAGACGAGACGCATATCGATGCTATGCTACGCATCACGTCTGCCCGCCATATGATACATCAACGCGCATAACTATGTGTAACATCGCTAACTGTCTATGATACTATGCGTTTCGATAAAATACTCACAACATCCACCAGCCTGATATATCGTGCCAACACACAAAACTGTGGGTAACCGTAAACGTTTATATTCTGAGTGATAGAATTTGCAAATTTTATACGTTTCCATTGTCGTCGTCGACTTGTACTATTTTTTTTTTCGGAATCAGTTTTTCAAAAGGTTAATTTCATTTGTCATTATATCTATTCATTTGTTTGTTATTTGGCTGTTGACAACATGTACTTATTTGCAGGTCCGATAAACCAATTCATTATGGGCTCATTGTTGTAATGGTATCTCAAAAAATGACCCAAAATATTGTCAGTTACAATGTTAAACTAGACCTATAATTGCGTTCGGATGTCAGACCTGCAAATATGTCACGTGGCCGTTTTAATATATATATATATATAATATATATATATATATATATATATATATATATATATATATATATATATATATATATATAAATCCACTCACGTATATTTAAGCCAAAACGAAGGTTTCAACGTCTTTCATTTCCTCAGTTGGCATTTGGACAAATGCCAACTGAGGAAATGAAAGACATTGAAACGTTCGTCTTGGCTTAATTATACGTGAGTGAATTTATTTATTCTTATATGCTCTAGTTATCGAGCACTCTCGTACCTGCAAGTACCCACTAACACTCATATATATATATATATATATATATATATATATATATATATATATATATATATATCTACAGCTAATAGTAATTCACACCCAGAAAATAATGTAGAGGGGACATTAAAATTGAAGACACTCAACCCCCCCCCCCCAACCCTCACCCCTTCCGTAACCCTCCCCACCCCCCCCCCCCCCCCCCCACCCCTCAAAAATAAATTGATAAATTAATTATTTAAAAACAAACGAAAACAAAAATAGAAAACATAAACAATCGTCAGAATATTTTAAATCAGGTTTATTAAGCTGGATAACACAAATCAAACATGTCACAACCCTTGTCAGGAATTGAATGATGTTTCACGGTGTCCAGCTCCATTTTGCATCTGAAAAATATAAGAATATAAAAAGGAAGTTATAATACTTAGCAGTAGTCGAGTTGATTAGAATAAAAATAAGAACTATTATCAACTAAAATTCGTTTTGACTAGAACTGCCGTACTCTGGGAAATACACGAATTAAAAAATGTGGCCAGAAAACTTGTCCTTCACATATCGACCGATTTAAATGACCCTCGTCTCAACAAACAACTCTCAAACTTGGGGCCTCAAGACACATTCCCGCAGGCGGGCCAGTTAATTTAACATGCACTTTTTTATTCCTTGTACATATTTAAACTCGTCAAACAAAACAAAATTCGTAAAATCTTTTAGAATTTAAATTGATAACAAATAAACAAGAACAACTAAAATAGAACAATTGACAAAGTCATGTTTGAATTCCAACAACCTTGTGTCTGAATTGGAATAAGCGGGTGTCCGAATTAAAACAACAATCATATTTGCTCATTTCCAAAGGGCGGCCAAATTGTGGCGAATCCTAAGGCCAAATTCGAATTAAGTCTCGCTAAGATTAACGCAGAGGAAATCTCGCGACCTCGATCGGATGCCTTATATTTAGCCCAAACGACTTTACTACGTCTCCGTGTCATAACCAATATTTATCGTCTTGACATCGCCAGGAGACCACCTTTTCATTAATAAGGAAATGTAGCAAAGGAGTCATAGTTAAGGACATTAATACCCATTTGAATCAACGGACATTAGAATTACCCATAACTTAAGAATGGTTTGCAATTTACTCATATATCAATCTGAGAAAAATAGTGTTATAATTTTTAGATTTGCCAGATATTCTGTGCTCGATGATAAAAAATTAACATTTGATGTACGGAACAATGTTTATCCAAATCCTATTTTTTTAAGTATAGAGAAATTAACAAAAGAGTCATAGGTATATTATTTTCTGGTTTCAGATGATGTTTTGTCGCACATTTTTTTTTCTTTTTAAAATGAGAAAATCCTTTTCAATTGTGCGATTTTATATTCTAAATCTTGCTGCTTTATGTTGCCACGTCGACTGAAAGATGCCTTGAATTCATGAAAAAGCGATGTGTTACAGTAAAGATTATTCACATTTATTTTATTAAAGTTTTATTTTATTAAGAACTGAAATCATCTCACTCCAGTTATATTTCGGTAGGATTAGAAAAACTTTACCTTCTAATATTAGATCATTTTCCTATAATAGCCTTCTCTTTGAATAATTTTCAAATTAGTGAATACTTTTCGTTCTACCTTCTGTCACGTAGCCACTTATAAAAGCTGATAGGTCTAATCCTCCTCACTCACTTCTCTCTATAATCTATGCCCTGACGGCCAGCCACTCCATCCCTCACATTATATATATAATGTGAAGAATGGAGAATATATATATATATATATATATATATATATATATATATATATATATATATATATATATAAAGATTTTTATCTTTCGGGACTTTGTGGAATACTTCATTAATTTTTATTTCCATCATCAAGAGCTTTTGCCTTTGCCAGTTCAATCACTGTCGAGAATGAATCAAGCTTGAGCCCGTCAGAGGAATAACTATCAACCCTTCTCAACTGGAAGTGGAACCCCACAAGTCTACCTGCCTTATATAATATTATCATAAGATACGTAAAATCTTCATATTTCTATTTATAACTGTGATCACCATTATTCCTCAGAAGACTCATTTAATTAAATTTCATCTTCCTTTTTATATCATCTTAAACAAATCGTTATATTTGTTCTTCATTTTAAAGTAACTAGTAAATTCGGGGGGGGGGGGGGGGGGGGGGGGGGTATCTTATGCATAGTCGAGTAAGCTCTTAACACTCATTTTAGACCATGACACGATGAAAGAAACTTGTACCCGATCTTCCGAGCGAGACAAGAATTTTAAAAAAGGATTAATTTTAATATTTTAAATAGAAAAGGACTGAAATTAGCTTAGGTTTTTCATGCATTTATTTCTGAGTGCGTTAAATAAGCTAACAGCACTATTTCATAATTCACATTTTATATATATATATATATATATATATATATATAATATAAAATATATGTATACATACATATATATATATATATATATATATATATATATTTATATATTTTGTGTGTGTGTCTGTGTGTCCAATGTAAATATGTGATGGTATCTTTTATGTGATTTGTGTCCCACCGCCTCAAACATGTTTTATGAAAGAATGAATCTGTTGCTAAAAATTCATGATAAAACCTCTTTAGAGGTCTCTTATATAGGAATAAACGAGACGAGCTAAAATGCATTAAAGGACGCTCGTGTATCATTGGCTTAAACAATTCAAATCGAAGGTCAAGGCAAGCAGTCATTTATCAAAAAATTGATGACTTCTGACCTTCATCCTTTAAAATTATTGAATCCGTGCACCAAACTGAAAGTATTTTAAACTTGTTACGTTTTATTTAAATAATACAAACAAAGGGGGGTTAGTGATACCCAGCAATGGGATTTTTATTGACACTTTAAATTAATCTAAAAATCGGCTGCTCCTCCGTGAAGATTTTTTCTAATATTCTGATATCTATTGATATTAACAATGAGTTTTATAGGAAACGGGATGTTATAATACAGTTTTTGACCAAAATTGTATATTTTGTAACATCGGAAATAAACCCCCTAAAGTCGGGCTGGCCCTCGGTCCTAAATCCAATGTAGGTCAAAAACTGTATAATTAATAGTAAAAGCAATATAGTACATAATTTGCGTGACTGTTACGTTTTATTGAGGAGAATGAGTGTGATTTTAAAATCAACTGTTAATATGATGCTTGAAGAACATACAATGAAAACCAAGTGAAAAGGATACTAAGAAACTTTCATCAGTGAACGAGTATAGATGATAGAGCGTATTTCCATTCCAGTGCCGGCTTCCAAGGACCAGAACTCACACACGTACTTTAGTCTGTATCGGTGTTGTGTCTTAGTACATAGATAATTATAGTCTGCATACACCAACATTAACAATAATTAATATGTCGCACTTCTGGCCATTTTAACTTTAACATTTCTTTTGGCATCACGTTCAACAAGACAAATTACTATCTTGACACGGTGGGTTACATTTTGCCTGGATATAACAATGATTTGAACTTCTAAATAAAAATGACGCTTACCTGATTTTATTTCTGATCAGAATTTGATGATTGAATGAGAGAGACAAAATGGATAGTTATTATTATTATTATTATTATTATTATTATTATTATTATTATTATTATTATTATTATTATTATTATTATTATTATTATTATTATTATTATTATTATTATTACTATTATTATTATCATTATCATTAATATTACCGATATATAACCCCTATTGCTCACAGGCGCTTTACACCTGCATACCTTGAGATTTAATAGGCATATAAAAATGACAAGATAAGAACCACATTGATATAATTAAATACACACTACTTAACTACTTGATTGATACATGCCACGGTCGAAATTAGTAACCGAGATGACTAAATCCCAAGCCTTGATTGTTTCCTGAACTGTTTCTAGGTTTAGTGGGGTTTTTTGTTTTTTGTTTTACGATATGTGATCGGTTTTATTTTTTTGTTTTTTTGGACAGTTGTTTTTACAATATATATATATATATATATATATATATATATATATATATATATATATATATATATATTTTCTTTATTTATTTTCTTACTACATTTTGATATGGTGAGCCATGAGAAGTCTATCTAAGGCTCCTAATTATTTTACAGACCCTTATTGTCCGGCAACAGTGTTGATATTGGTATTGATGAGGGCAACTATGTTGATATTGGTATTGATGATGGCAACAGTGATAATATAAGTATTGATGGGGGTAACTGTGTTGATATTGGAATTGATTATGGCAACAATGATTATATTAGTGTTGGTGGCAACCGTGATTATAATATTGGTATTGGTGGCAACAGTGATGATATTGGAATTGATGGGGGCAACTGTGTAGATATTGGAATTGATGGTGGCAAGAATGCTGATATTAGTATTGGTGGAAACAGTGTTGAACTTGGTATTGATGATGGCAACAGTGTTCATGCTGGTATTGATGGTGGAAACAGTGTTGATAGTTGTATTGATTATCGCAAGTGTTAGTATCGGTTTCGATGGAAACAAAAAATAGATATAGATAATAATAAATACAAAAGTATTGCTAACAATACTGAGTATTGAAAACTGGTGAAAATAGCTAGTAGTGTCGGTGCCATTAAGCGTACTCTAAATGAAAGACTATAATTGATTGATACTTACGCCCTGTTAGCCACACATGAATAGGAGAAGAAAGAACAATGATAAGACTTTTTTAGGAAATATAGTTTAGGTATTTTCTTTGTGTCAATTGTATAAAAACACAAAACACTTTTTGTACACCGGAATATACACTAAACGTTCTCAAAGCGCGTTATAAGGTGTCCCCAGTCATCAGCGTCACTGAATGAGTATAAAGAGACATTTCGCCAGTTAGGGGTTATTACAATATTTTCGGACACAGCCAATCTGTTATGGGCCAGATACTCATTTCACTCATGAGTTGGGTGAGAGAATACGGGTAAAACAATTTTTAGCAAGGACTCAACTATGCGCTGAATGAGGCTCGAAAGTATGACCTTCCGTCCCAAAATCGAATGTTATACCACAAGACCACATAACCCCATAAATCGTATTATTCACATCTTTAATTGTTTTAAAACCGTTGCGTTTCTCATTCTATTAAATTAAATTCACATGATTATCATATCTTCTTCAATATTCCTTAGGTGTGTTAACTTACGGAAGTCGAGCCACCTACTCTCTCTCTCTCTCTCTCTCTCTCTCTCTCTCTCTCTCTCTCTCTCTCTCTCTCTCTCTCTCTCTCTTTCTCTCTCTATCTATGTATCTATCTATCTATATATCTATCAATCATTCTATCTATTTATCTACCTATCTATCTATCTCTATCTATATTTCTATTTATCTATCTATTTATCTATCTATCTATCTATCTATCTATATATATATATATATATATATATATATATTTATATATATATATTTATTTACATATTTATCTCTATTTGTCTTTGCTTACCACAATTTGATATTGTGGGCCGTGAGCCATATATCTAAGTTTTCATTTAATTGTACAGGCCATATTTGTATTTTCTTCAATGATGGCAATGCAGTAAAAGTGTTGATATTGATGGCAACAGTGATGATACTGATATTGATATTGACGGCAAGATGATCGATATTGGCATTGATGATGGCAATAGCGTTGGTATTTGTATTGATGATGGCAAAACTGATGATACTGATATCACCAGTGATGATATTGGCAGAGCTCATGACAAGAGTGTTTATATTGGTATTGATGGTGGCAACAATATACACCAAACGTGCTTAAATCGCTTTGCAAGGTGTCTCCTGTCATCAGCTTCACTGAACATGTATGACGAGACATGACGCCAGTAAGGGGATTTTTTACGGACTACAAACTCATTTTACACCTAAGTACGGCAAGAGAATGAGAGTAAAGATTTTTTCCCAAGGATCCCTGTCTAATTCATCTTTTTTGTCTTATGACAATTCAGGTATCTTCTACCCAATAAATCCAACCCGTACCGGATAACAATATTGGTACAGATGATGGCAAAAGTGTTAAAATTGAGGACAACAGGGATGACATTGGTATTGATAATGGCAACAGTGTTGATACTGGTATTGATGACGAAAACATTGATGATGTTGGTATTGGCTGAGGCAACAGTGTTGATATTGGTATTGAATGAGGCAATAATGTTGATGTTGGTATCGATTGTGGAAACAGTGTTGATATTGGTATTGGTGGTGTCAACGGTGATGATATTGGTATTAATTACGGTGACACTGATGATGTAGGTATTGATGATGGCATGAGTGTTGATATTGGCATTGATGGTGGCAACAATGTTGATATTGGTATTGATGGTGGCAACAGTGTTGATGCTTGTATTGATTATGGCAAGTGTTTCAATGTTTCGATGGAAACAAATAATAGATATAGATATTGATAAATACAACAGTATTGCTATTGATATTGAGTTTTGAATTCTGGGGTAACTATAGATACTAGTGTCGGTGCCATTAAGCGTACGATAAATGAAAGACTATAATTGATTGATACTGACTTTCTGTTAGTAACACATGGAAATGAGAAAGAAACAACAAAGATTAGATCTTTCAGGGAATTTAGTTAAAATATTTTTCTTTGTATCAATTGTATAGAAACGCAAAATCGTGATATTTGGTATAGCGGAATATGCACTATATATAAACGTTCTTAAAGCGCTTTGTAAGGTGTTCCCAGTTATCAGCTCTAAACGAGTAGGACAAGACATGACGCCAGTTAGGAGTTATTACAATAATTACGGATACAGGCAAATCTGTTAACGTCCAGATATATTCAATTTATACATGACTTGTGTAGGATAATTTGAGGAAAGATTTTTTCCCAAGGACTCAGCTATGCGCTGAACGAGGCTGGAACCCAAGACCTTCCGAACCGAAAGCGAATGAATTACTTTAAGACCACATAACTCATAAATTGTTTCAATTACATGTTTAATTGATTTAAAACCGTTTTGTATCTCATTCTATCTAATTAAATGAACATGTTCATCACATCTTCTCTGATATTCTTTAGGTGTGTTCACTAACGGAAATTGAATCAACAGCTTTCTCTCTCTCTCTTGCTATCTCTCTTTCTCTTTCTCTCTCTCTCTCTATCTATCTATCTATCTATCTATCTATCTATATATGTATCTATCTATATATCTATCTATCTCTATCTATTTATCCCTATCTCTCTTTGCTAACTAAATTTTGATATTGCGAGCCATGAGACATCATTCTAATGTTCTTTTTTTTATTTTGCAGGCCCTTTTTAATTTGTCTCTCTGTCTTATGACAATTCAGGTATCTTGTACCCTCTAACACCAAACCGTACCGGATAGCAATATTGGTACTGATGGTTGCAAGGGTGTTGAAATTGATGTCAAAAGTGATAATATTGGTATTGAATATGACAACAGTGTTAAAATCGGTATTGATGACGGTAAATGATGGCAAGAGTGTTGATATTGGTATAGATGGTGGCAACACTGTTGATGCTGGTATTGATGGTGGCAGTGTTGATAGTGGTATTGATTATAGCTAGTGTTAATATCGATTTCGATGGAAACAAAACAATATATATAGATAATAATAAATACAACAATAGTGCTAATGATATTGTGTATTGAATTCTAGGTAACTATAGACACCAGTGTTGGTGCCATTAAGCGTACCATAAATGAAAGACTATAATTGATTGATACTTACCGACTATTAGTAGTCACACGTGGATCGGAGAAAAATACAACAAAGATTAGACCTTTCAAAAGATATAATTATAGCATTTATCTTTGTATCAATTGTATAAAAACAAAAAAAAATTGATATTTGAACAGCGGAGTATACATTTAACGTGCTCAAAGCGCTTTATAAAGTTTACCCAGTCATCAGCGTGACTGAATGAGTAGGAAGAGTCATGACGCTAGATAGGGGTTACGATACTTTCGGACAGAGACAAAGCTGTTGAAGAACAGATGCTTATCTTACACATGAGTTGGGTGAGAGAATGTGGGTAAAGATTTCTTTACCAAGGACTCAACTATGCACTGAACGAGGCTCGGACCTATAACCTTCCGACCCAAAAACGAATATCATACTACAAGACCACATAACCCCGGATATCCTTATAAATTACACGTTTAATTGTGTTAAACTTGTTGCGTTTCCCATTATATTAAATTAAATTCACATGATCATCCTATCCTCTCCAATATTCCTTAGGGGCGTTCACTTACGGAAGTCGAGCCACCCACTCTCTTTCTCTCTCTCCCTCTCTCTCTCTCTCTCCCTCTCTCTCTCTCTCTCTCACTCTCTCTCCATCTCTCTCCCACTCTCTCCCTCTCTATTTCATCTATATGCATATATATATATATATATATATATATATATATATGTATATATATATATATACATATACATATATATATACATATATCAATCTAACTATTTATCTATCTATCTATATCTCTATCTCTATTTATATATCTATCTATCTATTTATCTATTTATTTATCTATTTACCTATCTCGATCTGTCTTTGCTTACCACATTTTGATATTGTGGGCCGTGAGACACATATTATAAGTTTTCAATTTATTGTAGAGGCCCTAATTGTCTTTTTTCAATTATGGCAATGCAGTTATCTTATATCTTCTAAAACTAACACGTGACGGATAGCAGCATTGGTAATGTTTAAGGGAAAGTGATGATATTGATGGTAACAGTGATGATATTGATATTAATATTGACGACAAGAGGGTTGATATTGACATTGATGATGGCAACGGTATTGTTATTTGTATTGATGATGGCAACAGTGATAATACTGATAGCAACACTGCCCGTGACAAGAGTGTTGATATTGGTTTTAATGGTGGCAACTGTGTTGTTATTGGTTTTAATGACGGCAATAATGTTTATATTCTTATTGATGGTGGCAACAGTGTTGACATTGGTATTATTGTAGCAACAGTGTATTTATGGAGAATTGCATTCTATTATTCAGATATGGATATGAGAAAGAAGAACAAAAGTTTCAGTGAATATAGTTAAAATACTTTTCTTTGTATCAATTGCACAAAAACTCAAAAACTTGAACTTTTGAATAGCGCAATATGCACCAAATCTGCTTAAAGCGTTTTACAAGGGGTCCCCTGTCACCATCTTCACTTAACAAGTTGGATTAGAAATGACTCCAGTTAGGGGAGATTCCAATATTTTCAGACACTGACAACAAACTAATTTTACACCTGTGTACGGTGAGATAATGTGAGTAAAGATTCTTTCTCAAGGATTCCTATTTAATTTGTCTTTTTTGTCTTATGACAATTGAGGCATATTCTACCCTCTAAAACCAACCTGTACCTGATAGAAATATTGGTACTGACGATGGCAAAACAGTTGAAATTGATGACAACACTGATGATATTCGTACTGAATATGGAAACATTGTTGATATCGGTACTATGAGGGTAAGGTTGACGATGGTGTTATTTATGATGGCAAGAGTGTTGATATTCGTATTGATAATGATAACATTGATGATGTTGGTATTTGATGAGGCAACAGTGTTGATATTGGAATTTAATGAGGCAATATTGTTGATGTTGGTATTGATTGTGGCAACAAGGATCATATTAGTATTGGTGGTGACAACAGTGATGATATTGGTATTGATTACGGTAATATTATGATGCTGGTATTGATAATGACATGAGCAACAGTGTTGATGCTGTAATGATGGTGGCAACAGTGTTGATGCTGGTAATGATAATGACAAGTGTTGATATCTGTTTCGATGGAAACAAAATAATAGATATAGATATTAATAAATACAACAGTACTGCTAGTGATATTGAGTATTTAATTCTGGGGTAAATATAAATAGTAATGTCAGTGTCATTAACCGGACCATAAATGAAAGACTATAATTGATTGATACTTACTTTCTGTTAGTAACACATGGATAGGAGAGAGAAACAACAAAGATTAGATCTTTCAGGAAATTTAGTTAAAGTATTTTTCTTTATATCAATTGTAGAAACACAAAATCGTGATATTTTGTATAGCGGAATATTCACTAAACTGTCTTAAAGCGCTTTGTAAGGTGTCCCAAATCATCAGCTCAACTAATCGAGTAGGACAAGAAATGACGCCAGTTAGGGGTTATTACAATAATTACGGATATAGACAAATCTGTTAACGTCCAGATATTAAATGTATACATGACATGTGTGGGATAATTTGAGTAAAGATTTTATCCCAAGGACTCAGCTAAGCGCTGAACGAGTCTGGAACCCAAGACCTCCCGAAAAGAAAGCGAATGAAATGCTACAATACCATATAACTCATTAATTGTTTTAATTACAAGTTTAATTGTTTTAAAACCGTTTTTTATCTCATTCTATAAAATTAAATTAACATATTCATCCCATCTTCTCCAATATTATTTAGGTGTGTTCATTAACGGAAATTGAACCAACTGATTTCTCTCTCTCGCTTGCTATCTGTCTCTCCCTATCTTTCTCTCTCTATCTCTCTCTCTCTCTCTCTCTCTCTCTCTCTCTATTTATCTATTTATCTATCTTTATCTATTTATCTCTACCCCTCTTTGCTAACTAAATTTTGATATTGCGAGCCGTGAGACATTATTCTATTGTTCTTTTTTATTCTACAGGCCCTTTTTAATTTGTATTTTTGTCTGATGACAATTTAGGTACTTGTACTCTCTAATATCAAACCGTACCGGATAAAAATATTGGTACTGATGGTTGCAAAGGTATTGAAATTAGTGTCAAAAGTGATAAAATTGGTATTGAAAATGACAAGACTGTTGATATTGGTATTGATGGCGATAACATTGATGATGTTGATGCTGGTATTGATGGTGGCAACAGTGTTGATAGTGGTATTGATTATGGCAAGTGTTAATATCGGGTTCGATGAAAACAAAACAAATTATAAAGATAATAATAAATTAATAACAACAATATTGCTATTGATATTGTGTATTGAATTCTAGATAACTATAGATACCAGTGTTGGAGCCATTAAGCGTACAATAAATGAAAGACTATAGTTGATTGATACTTACCGCCTGATAGTAGTCACACGTGGATATGAGAAAGATACAACAAAGATTAGACCTTTCAATAAATATAATTATAGTATTTATCTTTTGTATCAATGGTCTAAAAAAACAAAAAAACATGATGTTTTGTAAAGCGGAATATACAGTAAACGTGCTCAAAGCGAATCAATTGTATAAAAACAAAAATTTGATATTTGTACAGCGGAGTATACATTAAACGTGCTCAAAGCGCTTTATAAAGTGTCCCCAGTCATCAGCGTCACTGAATTAGTGGGAAGAGACATGACGCAAGTTAGGGGTCACAATACTTTCGGACACAGACAAAGCTGTTGAAGAACATATTACTCATTTTAAACATGAGTTGGGTGAAAGAATGTGGGTAAAGATTTCTTTACCAGGGACTTAACTATGCGCCGAACGAGGCTCGAACCTATAACCTTACGACCCACAAACGAATGTCATACCACAAGACCACATAACCCCACATATCGTATAAATTACACGTTTCATTGTGTTACACTCGTTGCGTTTCTCATTTTATTAAATTAAATTCACATGATCACCCTATCTTCTCCAATATTCGTTAGGTGTGTTCACGTACGGAAGTCGAGCGACTTACTCTGTTTCACTCTCTCTCTCTCTCTCTCTCTCTCTCTCTCTCTCTCTCTCTCTCTCTCTCTCTGTGTGTGTGTGTGTGTGTGTGTGTGTGTGTGTGTGTGTGTGTTAACATTGGCGACAACAGGGATTATATTGGTATTGAATATAGCAACAGTGTTGACATCGGTATTGATGACGGTAACGTTGTTGGTATTGGATGAGACAACAGTGTTGATATTCGTATTGAATGAGGCAATAGTGTTGATGTCGGCATTGATTGTGACAACAGTGATGATATTGGTATTGATTACGGTAACATTGATGATGGTAGTATTGATGATGGCATGTGTGTTGATATTGGTATTGATGACTGTAACAGTATTTGTCACAGTAAAGGTTGTTCACAATTATCTTATTAAATTTTATTTTATTAAGAACTGAATTCATCTCACTCCAGTTATATTTCGGTAGGCTTAGATAAACTTTACCTTCTAATATTAGATCGTCTTTCCTTTTATAGCCTTCCCTCGAATTAATTTCTAATTAGTGAATACTTTTCGTTCTACATTCTGTCACGTAGCCACTTATTATAAAAGCTGATAGGTCTAACATTCGACACTCACTTTCTCTCCACAATCTATGCCGGACGGCCAGTCACTCTATTCCTATATATATATTGTAAGATTTTTATCTTTTGGGACTTTGTAGATATTATATCTGCACCATTAAGACGCCGGAGCTTTTAACTTTGATTGTATAATCTTCAAGGATCAAACCCAAGCCCGCTGTCAAGGACTACACAATAACTTCTTACCAATTGCCTGGAAGTGGAATTTTACGAGTCCAATCCCGTTATCAGAGGAATAGATCATCCAAGCCCATCAACTGTCTGGAAACGTAAACTTACGAACCTGACATATTATCATAAGTTACGTAAAATATTCATATCTCTATTTGTAACTGCCACGATCACTGTTTATCTCTTTTAATTAAATTTCATCATTATTTTTATTTCATTGTAAACAAATCGTTAATTGTTTTTCATTTATAGTAACTAGTAAATTCTGGGGCCTCATTCTACATATATCTTTATGCATAGTCGAGTAGCTCTTTACTCACTTGAGACCATGACATTTTGGAGGGGACACATATAAAGAATTGAATTTATTTAGTTACTTATATCTATTTCATCTAACTTTAAAGTTTAAATTGTAAAACTCTTAATTGCCCCACTTGATCATATTTTAATTGAACTCCCTATTTACAGGATTAATTTTTTTTTTCTTTTTATTTCTTCATTTAAATGGAATAGCAATTTATCCATTCATTCTTTCATTCAAATTGAATAGCATTTTATTGATTCATTCCTTCATTCATTTATTCATTTATAAATTATTCATTCATTCATTGTTCATACATTTATTTATTCATTCATTCATTCATTCATCCATTCATCCATTCATCCGTTTATTCACTCATTTATCCAATCATTCATACATTTATTCCTCCCTTCATTCTTTCATTCATACATTATCCATTCATTCATTCATCTATTCACTCAGTTTTTCATTCATTCATTCATTCCTTGTCCACTTTGTTATTATATCACTCATTTCATTTTGTTGTTTGCCTCATTCATGAATTGTTTTCAATATGTTTACATTCCATAACGATTCATTCACCTGTCATCCAATCACTCAGTGTTGTGAACACATTTTGTAACTATTGTAAATCTTACGATATTTTATTGTTTTGTATTTCAGACATCACTGTTAAACACTCTTCAATGCCTAATTACAATTGTTGAACAACCATTGAACAAGAGAGAGGTCCCAGCCACGAACTGAGTTGGTAAATATATCCTTCATTATTCTCTTTTACATGAGTTGGGCATCACATAGTAACTATAGACATCGTGATTTGTTTTGCATAGTGATTTGTTTTAAATGCATTTTTGGCATATTACTGTTACCGAAAACCACTTATATATTATGTTCTGAAAAGTGAGTCTTTAAAAACTAAATAATAATAAAAGGAGTCTACTAGCCGTCGTGTTATATTTAGTGATAGATAACTTGGGATTATTTTGGCATCCTATTATTGTTATCACACTCTAGTATATTAGCGTCATTGCGAATAATTGTACACAAACTAACGACGAGTCACACACATTGGTGATGAATTTTTCGTAGTAACATAGTTTAGAGTACACGCGATTGACACATTGTTATTGACACAAGTCATAATAACTCCGCATTGTATTGACACATTGCTTTATAAGATATAACGATAAAAGGCATCAAATTCAACATACATAATAAGTTGAAATAAGAGAGAGAGAGAGAGATTTCTAAAAATAGAACAGTTCATTCCAGTAAGTGTAAATAAATAAAACAGTCAGTAACAGTATCCTGTCAATATAATATATATAAAACATCGTAACTAATTTATTACAACATGGAAGCATATAAAAGATACTTAAGTCTCGCAAAGGACTTAGAAATACCCCAGGAAAGAATATTTTCATGGTGCGAAGCGAAAGTAAAAGAAGAAAAAGAACATGAAGAAAGAATTCGTAGAGAAGAAAATGAAGAAAGAATTCGTAGAGAAGAAAAAGAACACGAAGAAAGAATACGTAGAGAAGAACGAGAAGAAAGAGTCCAAGAAAGGGAACTAAAAAGACAAATAGCATTAGCAGAAGAAGAAACCAAAAGGACCCAAATGATGCTGGAAATTGAAAAAACAAAAACCGGTCATGAAAGAAAACATAATAATAGTGATGAATTTTTCGTGAAACTTCCACGCATGCCAACATACGATGAACGCTCAGACTGTTTAGAATCCTTCTTACACCGATTCGAAGTTCAGGCTAAAGGTTATCGTTGGCCAGAAAGCAAATGGGCCACAGCCTTGATTAACTGCTTATCTGGAGAACCGCTAAAAGTTTTCTATACCTTAACAACTGAAGATGCAGATGACTATGGAAAAATTAAAGACGCTCTACTAAAAAGATTTAGATTAACGGAAGATGGTTACCAGGAAAGGTTTCACAATGCAAAACCGGAAAGTGGAGAAGACTTTAATACATTCGTGAACCGAATTACTCAATTTCTAAATCGGTGGCTTGAGTTGGCAAACGTAAAACAAGACGACTTTGCAGGCCTTTACTATCTCACGCTGAAGAATCGAATCTATCAAGCTTGCAACCCAGATTTAGTCGCATTCTTTAAAGAGAGAAAGCCAGAAAACTTGGACAAATTAAAAATCTACGCAGAAAACTTTAACAGCGCACATCCATTGACACCCCTTAGCAGAACATTGAAGGAACCATACTACGCTGCCGCTGCTCAGAGTCCAGGTACACCTAAAGTTCAGTACTCAAATAGAACGAGCCGATCAATCACTCGGAACACGCAAGTGAAACAGGAGGATCATAGTAACAAACCATGGAACAAACAGTTCAATAGAGACCATAGCCGACCCTATCAAAACAAAACAAGAAATAGCACTGACAATAATACTGAGTATAAGAAAACCAACAAACCTATAATTAAATGTCAATATTGTGGAATGAAAGGCCACACAGCAGACAAATGTTACAAAATCGTGGGATATCCAAAAGAAACTGCAAATGCATCACTCCAAACAGGTGTAAACAATCAGACACGAGTAATGTCAGGAGAAAATATAAATGTGTATTGCGTGAAAGGTATGTCACTTTTAACACAAACTCACAAATCAGGATCGCTATTTTTTTGTGAAGGCAAAGCTAATGGAACTGATTGCAAAATATTGAGAGACACAGGATGCAGTACAGTAGGAATAAAAGCATCTTTGATCAATGACGAAGACAAAACTGGAAAAACGGTACAATGCATCACATTCAGTGGCACAGTCGAAACCTTTGAAACAGCTAATGTGTACATAGAAACCCCATACTATACAGGAATAGTGGAATGCTGTATACTTCCCAACCCCGTCGCTGATGTTATTGTTGGCAATATAAAAGGTCTTAAAGACAACCCAACAGATGTAAAAGAATGGTCATTAACCCAAGAAACAGCTTGTCTAGCAGAAACAAGAAAGATGACTAAGACAACAGAGAAGCCAATGACTATTTCTCTTGAACCACAACAATTTGACAGGAACACGTTCATTGAAGAACAGAAAAAGGACCCGACTTTAACTTCATATTTCAATATCGCAAACAAAGGGACGAAATCAAAAGTTGAATACATCATTGAAAAAGATATTCTGTTCAGGTTACATAGGAAAAGAAACAAAATAGCTAAACAACTGGTCACGCCGAGTAGTTACAGAAACAAAATCCTTGGAATAGCGCACGATTCAATAACTTCTGGACATCTTGGGAGCTCTTCCACATTGAAGAGAATATCCGAGAATTTCACATGGCCTGGAATTACTAAAGACGTCCGAGAATATGTGAAATCTTGTGACACATGCCAAAGAAGAGTCGCAAAAGGCAGAATACCGAGATTGCCATTAGAGACAACCCCAGTTATTGAAAAAGTTTTTCAAAAAGTTGCAATTGACATTATAGGCCCTTTAACAAAATCAGATAGAAACCATACACACATACTAACACTAGTCGATTACGCAACCAGGTGGCCAGAAGCGATAGCATTGAAATCAACTACATCGGATCACATAGCTGAAGCATTGATGACAATTTTTACTAGAATAGGCATACCAAATGAGATACTGTCGGACAATGGACCCCAATTTACATCACATATGATGCATGAAACCATGAAACTCATGGGAATCCAACACTCATTCACAACTCCCTACCACCCCCAAGCAAATGGTCTTTGTGAAAGATTTAATGGCACTCTAAAGAATATGTTAAGAAAAATGTCAGCAGAAAAACCAGATGATTGGGACAGATACTTACCAGCAATCCTATTTGCATATAGAGAAATACCCCAAGAATCTACAGGCTACTCCCCATTTGAGTTGATGTATGGACGATCACCTCGCGGCCCGATCAATATAGTAGCCGACATTTGTAAAGGGAATGAGGAGGACAATAACGAAATTATGTTTGCTTACGAATATGTAAGAAACCTGAAAGACAGAATAGAGGACACATGTAAGCTAGCACAGGAATCCGTCACTAAAAAAGCAGAGAAATACAAGGAATACTCCGATCGAAAAAGCAAGTCAAGAAAATTTGAGATTGGTGACAAAGTACTAATACTCTTACCCGATGACTCGAGTAAACTTTTAGCTACATGGAAAGGACCATTCAAAATAACAGCAGTAAAATCTAATGTTAATTACGAGATTAAAATTAACAACACAACAAAGACATTCCATGCAAATATGCTAAAAAGATATTTTGATAGAGACATAGTGTCGCAACCTATGTTTACTAATATCGAAACTTCAAATGCAGGATTAATCATACCGTTGGTCATGGGACACAGACACCCGAGACAGAAAAACAAACAAAAATCGCACAATTGCAACCACCTAAGACAAAAAAAGAAGTACGCAAAGTACTTGGGCTCCTAAATTTTTACAGGAAATACATTTACAACTTCGCGCACATCGCGACACCGCTAACAAATCTGACAAAGAATGGGTCACCGAACAAAATTGTTTGGACAGAAGCGTGTCAGAATAGCTTTAACCAATTAAAGGCATTACTCTGTTCAGAACCAATTCTTAAATTACCCGACATATCAAAAGAATTTGTTGTAAGAACTGACGCGTCTGATAAGGGCATCGCAGGTGTACTATTACAGGAACATGAGGGAACTCTAATGCCTTGCTTATATGCAAGCAGAAAATTATTGGACAGAGAATCACGATACTCTGTAATAGAGCGTGAAGGACTGGCCATCGTCTTTGCTTTAAAGACATTCAGCAGATATCTACTGCTAAAAGAGTTTGTGGTCGAAACGGACCATAAACCACTCACGTACATAAGAAATAACAAAATGAATAATAGTAGAGTACTAAGGTGGAGTCTATTTTTGCAAAATTACACTTTCAGTATCTCTCACATACCAGGTTGTGAAAATATTCACGCCGACCTACTTTCTCGATTAGTGTAATGACGTGAGAAGGGTATAACTTAACCTCCCATGCATACTGTTAGTTACCTCGAAAATTATGCCAAATCAGAACACACAAATTCGATAATTTTATTTGTAAACATGATGACCCAACTTAATGTAACATTGAGTATTGTTTGGATATATATACCATACCCATTCATGATTTGGGAAATCTTCTCTTTATCTATTATTGTTATGAATTTTCACTCATTTATGATTAATAATTGAAATGTCAATATTCCATTTACATTTTCATTCATTTCATTCAGTAAATTACCTTCATATCATCGACTTAAATCATGCTTCATTGCCATCACTATTGTTTATCACAATGATTTGTAATCACATTGCCATCATGTTGTTCATCACAATGATTTGTAATCACAATCTTTCATTGTTATTGTCACCCATTCATATACCTACGTTAATATAAACATTTCCATGTCTAGTTAATAAATAATTTAATTGTAGCACAAATCATAACAATGGATTAATGCTAGAGTATCATGATAGTAAATTTACTTCCGTTTGTAAAATCTATCTTTCCCATAATGGTTAAAGAGTATATTTTAAACGTGGGTGGGGGGTGTCACAGTAAAGGTTGTTCACAATTATCTTATTAAATTTTATTTTATTAAGAACTGAATTCATCTCACTCCAGTTATATTTCGGTAGGCTTAGATAAACTTTACCTTCTAATATTAGATCGTCTTTCCTTTTATAGCCTTCCCTCGAATTAATTTCTAATTAGTGAATACTTTTCGTTCTACATTCTGTCACGTAGCCACTTATTATAAAAGCTGATAGGTCTAACATTCGACACTCACTTTCTCTCCACAATCTATGCCGGACGGCCAGTCACTCTATTCCTATATATATATTGTAAGATTTTTATCTTTTGGGACTTTGTAGATATTATATCTGCACCATTAAGACGCCGGAGCTTTTAACTTTGATTGTATAATCTTCAAGGATCAAACCCAAGCCCGCTGTCAAGGACTACACAATAACTTCTTACCAATTGCCTGGAAGTGGAATTTTACGAGTCCAATCCCGTTATCAGAGGAATAGATCATCCAAGCCCATCAACTGTCTGGAAACGTAAACTTACGAACCTGACATATTATCATAAGTTACGTAAAATATTCATATCTCTATTTGTAACTGCCACGATCACTGTTTATCTCTTTTAATTAAATTTCATCATTATTTTTATTTCATTGTAAACAAATCGTTAATTGTTTTTCATTTATAGTAACTAGTAAATTCTGGGGCCTCATTCTACATATATCTTTATGCATAGTCGAGTAGCTCTTTACTCACTTGAGACCATGACATTTTGGAGGGGACACATATAAAGAATTGAATTTATTTAGTTACTTATATCTATTTCATCTAACTTTAAAGTTTAAATTGTAAAACTCTTAATTGCCCCACTTGATCATATTTTAATTGAACTCCCTATTTACAGGATTAATTTTTTTTTCTTTTTTATTTCTTCATTTAAATGGAATAGCAATTTATCCATTCATTCTTTCATTCAAATTGAATAGCATTTTATTGATTCATTCCTTCATTCATTTATTCATTTATAAATTATTCATTCATTCATTGTTCATACATTTATTTATTCATTCATTCATTCATTCATCCATTCATCCATTCATCCGTTTATTCACTCATTTATCCAATCATTCATACATTTATTCCTCCCTTCATTCTTTCATTCATACATTGTCCATTCATTCATTCATCTATTCACTCAGTTTTTCATTCATTCATTCATTCCTTGTCCACTTTGTTATTATATCACTCATTTCATTTTGTTGTTTGCCTCATTCATGAATTGTTTTCAATATGTTTACATTCCATAACGATTCATTCACCTGTCATCCAATCACTCAGTGTTGTGAACACATTTTGTAACTATTGTAAATCTTACGATATTTTATTGTTTTGTATTTCAGACATCACTGTTAAACACTCTTCAATGCCTAATTACAATTGTTGAACAACCATTGAACAAGAGAGAGGTCCCAGCCACGAACTGAGTTGGTAAATATATCCTTCATTATTCTCTTTTACATGAGTTGGGCATCACATAGTAACTATAGACATCGTGATTTGTTTTGCATAGTGATTTGTTTTAAATGCATTTTTGGCATATTACTGTTACCGAAAACCACTTATATATTATGTTCTGAAAAGTGAGTCTTTAAAAACTAAATAATAATAAAAGGAGTCTACTAGCCGTCGTGTTATATTTAGTGATAGATAACTTGGGATTATTTTGGCATCCTATTATTGTTATCACACTCTAGTATATTAGCGTCATTGCGAATAATTGTACACAAACTAACGACGAGTCACACACATTGGTGATGAATTTTTCGTAGTAACATAGTTTAGAGTACACGCGATTGACACATTGTTATTGACACAAGTCATAATAACTCCGCATTGTATTGACACATTGCTTTATAAGATATAACGATAAAAGGCATCAAATTCAACATACATAATAAGTTAGGGACAGTTAGGGGTTATTACAATATTTTCTCTTATAGAGTCAAATCTGCTGACGTCCAGATGCTCAATTTACACCTGACTTGTGTGAGATAATTTGATTAAAGATTTTTTCCCATTGACTCAACTATGTGGTAAACGAAGCTGGAACCCATGAACTTCCGATCCGAAAGCGAATGTCACACCACAAGACCACATAACGCACAAATCGTATTAATTACACGTTTAATTGTTTTAAAACCATTGTGTATCTTATTCTATTAATCTAAATTTATCATGTTCATCCCATCTTCTCCAATATTCCTTAGGTGTGTTTAATAACGGATATTGAACCAACTACTCTCTCTCATTCTCTCTCTCTTTTTTTTTCTCTCTCTCTCTCTCTCTTTCTATCTCTATCTAACTCTCTATCTATATCTATTTATCTATCTATCTATCTATCTATCTATCTATCTATCTATCTTTCTATCTCTTTCTCTCTTTCTCTTTCTCTCGTTCTATCTTTGCTTACTAAATGTTGATATTTTGAACCGTAAGACATCATTCTTTGGTTCTTTTTTTATTTTGCAGGCCCTGTTTAATTTGTCTTTTTGTATTAGAACAATTCAGGTATCTTGTACGCTCTAACACAAATCCGTACCGGATAGCAATATTGGTACTGAAATTTATGAATGAATAAATGAATTGATATAGCACCTAGATCCACAATGTGCTCAGGGGCGCTTTACAATATGCAAATAAAACAAAACAATAAATTAATAATTTAAGCATAAAATCTATCACATTTGAATAGCATCAATCAATTTGTAATTTTTTACCACCGCTGTGCTACAAGATAAAAATTTAGGATATCTATAATATACAAATGTTAAACATCAAATGATTTTCTAAAAAGATGTGTTTTAAGTTTCTTTTTAAAATTTTCAAATGTCGGGCATTTTTTGAGGGATTAAGGCAGTTGGTTCCATATGACGGGTGCCGACTGGCTAAAAGATCTCTCACTAAAAGACGATCTACAGCGAGAAACCTGGAAGATATCTTGACCACTGGATCTAAGTTCTCTCTCCGGCACATAGAGATTAACCATATTTTGTAGGTATACAGGAGCTGTCTTATTAAAACATTTTAAAGCATAGCATCGAATTTTGAACATAATTCGGCTGTTAACAGGGAGCCAATGCAAAGTTATTAAAGTCGGCGTTACATGCTCTTTCGCCCCACCCACAACCAGTCACCATTCTAGCAGCTCTATTTTCCACTTTCTGAAGCTGTTTAATTATATATTTTGGTGACGATTGTAACAGAGCGTTACAGTAGTCTTTTTGGTTTAGTACAAATGATGTCATTAATGTTTTGACAGTCTCAGTATCCAAAAGATGTTTAATTCTAAAAATTTTATGGAGATGAAGATGACAAATTTGAACAACTTTACTAACATGAGCGTCCATACACAATCGTGAATCCAAATATGCACCTAAATTCCTGATATTTCCACCATTTACAATCTTAATTTCACTTCCAGCAACGCTCATAGATTCTATTTCTGTTCTTTCCCGGTTATTTCGATAAAAACCTTATTATTTCCATTTTATCCTCATTTAAATTTAATTATTTAAAACCTTCCAATCTTGTATGTCTTTCACGCACGCTTCCACTCGAGATACAATGTCCACTCTCGTATCGTTAGTAACAGGGAAATAAATTTGAGTATCGTCGGCATACAAGTGAAAATTCAAGTCATACGCCGAGATTATAGCATTTATGGGTGTTGTATACAAGGTATATAAGAGAGGCCCCAGGACAGAACCCTGGGGTATCCCAAACTGCAGAACACTAATATCAGAAAGAGAATCTTCAATGGCAACACACTGTGTGCGGTCAGAGAGATAAGATTGAAACCAGTCCAAAACATCCTTTTGAATATTAAAATCGGTTTGAAGTCTGTTTAAGAGCAATTTCCAATCAATGGTATCGAATGCGACACTTAAATCAAGCAGTATGAGCACTTCCGTCTTCTTATCAGCAACATAATTAACAAGATCATTGCGCACTTTGATCAAAGCAGACTCAGTGCAGTGTCCCTTGCGATAAGCAGACTGTACTATTGATCGAAAGTTGCTCTCATCAAAAAGGTATTCAATTTAGAGCATACAATTTTTTTCTATTATTTTAGATAACGTACTCAAATTAGACACAGGCCTGAAGTTTTTATAGTTATATTTGTCCAATGAAGGCTTTGTCAACAAAGGGCGCACAACTGCTTTCTTAAGGCATGCTGGAACTGTCGAGGTGTGAAGACTAGATTGAACGATGTTCAGAATAACCGGCGCCAGCTCTCTACACAATCCTTTAGAAGCCATGTGGGGATAGGGTCAAGCCAGATGTTTTCTTCGGCAGTAGTTTCATTTCATCTTTGATGTTTTGTGACAGACCATATATCCAAACTGTTGTTCTTTTCTTTATCTGCTGCTTTGGATTTTTCAGGCTGTGCAGATTCATGTTGGTCGAGTTGATGTTGATTGATGATGTTGGCAATCTTGTCGTCAAAATAAGTATTAAAATTTTCAGCGAGCTCATTTGTATTTTGGTAATCTGTTAGTTTTGGTGTTTCTGATTCAGGGGAAGTAATTCTGTTTATTATTTTGTAAAGCTCCTTTTTGTTGTTTTATTGTTTTCTATATCCTCCTTCAGACTGTTTGTTTTACTGCTTAGATTTGATTGTTCAATTTTTTTCTTGCATTCACGTATTGTTCTTTGCTAACATTCTCCTCTTCCATATCTTTGCAGCTCTTTCCTTGTTTCATTTTACTTTTCTTAATTTTTCTCCACCTTCTTTCCAGTTTTCGTACGATCCGCTTCTAAACACGTATACCAGGAGCCATTAATAGGTCTAATGGTTATCGTTTTTAATTTATGGGGGGCGTGTTTGTCAAATATATTTTTCAGTCTTGAATTGAAAAGTTTCAACTTTTTCTGACACACATTTGATTTTGGAAATCGCAGGTACAAGTTCTATCTTAATATCTTGTTTAAATTTATGTAAATCAGTGTTTTTTATTTTCTTGTACACAATTGTCTTTTTCGAATGGCGTGGCATGGAGTTCTCAGTTTCAATTGTTATAAGCTGGTGATCTGATAGGCCACAGTCAGTCTGTTGGATCTGTATTATTGAAGTGTCACTGTTGTTATTGATGACAACGTCAAGAATATGCCCTTTCTGATGTGTCAATTTTTAACATGTTGTCTGAGATTAAAAGACTCAATAATTTTTTAAAAATTTAGAGTATTGCTGTCTTCTTTTCAATTTAAATCACCTAAAATTAAAAGCTTTCCTCTTTCCGTTACTTTGTCCAAAAGATAGTTTTTGAATTCATCAAGGAACCCACTCACTGTATTTGTGTTCTTTGTATTTGGTGGGGCTCTATAGATTCCAATCACGCGGTAGCTAAAATTAGCAATGGAGACCATGAGCTCAATATGTTCAAAGTTTTTGAATTCAATTTCATTATGTACTCTATGAACGTTGAGTCCTTTATTATAAATATCAATTACACCACCACCAGACTGGCCTGATGAACGAATTTCGACTTGGCCACAGTAACCCTCAGGCACAATGTTATTACTATGTTTCCTTCTTCGTCATGAAGCCAAGTTTCCGTTAAAATCAATAAATTAATGTCTTTCTCAACAATCATAGCATTAATTAGAATCGTTTTGGTCCTTGCAGATCGTACATTCTGTGTTGCAAATTGTAGACGTGAGTGTGTTGACTTCATTGTATGGACAGGTGTGTTGGCTACAATGTGGACAGTTGTGGGTGTGGAGGGAGGTCGTAGTGGTTGGAGACGGGAGGCTGTCGGTGGCCGGTGATGTTTTTGACCACTGATTATTTTCGTTTACCTCCACGCCGCCCCCGCCCAATTGATGACAAAAGTAATAATATTGGCATTGAATGTTGATGACGGGAACTTGATGATATTGGTATTGGATGAGGCAATAGTATTGATGTTAGAATTGATTGTGGCAACAGTGGTGATATTGGTATTGATGGTGTCAACAGTGTTGATGCTGGTATTGATTATGGCAATGTTGATTATGACAGTGTTGATATCGTTATTGATGACAGTAACATTGATGATGTTGATATTGATGATGGTAAGAGTGTTAATATTGGTATTGATGACGTTAAAATTGATGATGTTGAGGTTGGTATTGATGGCGGCAACAGTGTTGATATTGGTATTGGTTATGGCAAGTGTTAATATCGGTTTTGATGGAAACAATACTTAAGGAAGTCGAACCACCTATTCTCTCTCTCTCTCTCTCTCTCTATCTATCTATCTATCTATCTATCTATCTATCTATCTATCTATCTATCTATCTATCTATTTATCTATCGATCTATATTTCTAATTATCTCTCTATCTATTTATCGATCTATCTATCTCTACATACAATGTGTCCTACTTCTTGTGATGACGTCAACTGAGTGAAAACGCATACTCTGCCTCCTTGAACAGTGGGATGATGAGAGATTGTCTAGATCGGGATAATTTGACGTGTTCTAGTGATTTCTCATTTTTCACATCGAGCATTCTGATTTTTTTTTTTTTTGGACGTAGATCTATATCGAGAGTGACATGATTTGTGTTGTTTGGTATCATTTTGCTTCAGGACCTCCACTGTATCCTCAGAGCGGTCTTCAAAAGACAAATCTAGCTTGTCACTAATCATTTGCTAAACCGTTAAAAGTCTTAACACCATAGATGGTAGAAAGCTACGCTACAAAAGTCACGTATCATTGTCCACAATCTTTCCGCTCTGACAGAGCTGGGCATTCTAATTTTAATTAATTTTTTTATCTCTTGGCTAATGAAACATTTCGCCCAATCCACCACATATACTGCGCTTTGCCATTATATAATGGTTATTAGTTAGTGCACGATTTAGTACATTGTCAATGCATGATTTAATGGGTTTAGTGACTTAATCACGGTATAGTTTATGGTGGGGATGAGGCGATGTTTATGATGGCGATGTTAAAGATGATGATGATGATGATGATGATACGGACATTTTCAACCTGACATTTTATTTGAACTATACTATTACGCAAACCTTTATAATAACAATTGTATTGAATTAGTGTGACACAAAATTTATGCTTAAACGATATCTATGTGTTCGGTATGCTGCTAATGATGATGATGATGATGATGATTATTATTATTATTATTATTATTATTATTATTATTATTATTATTATTATTATTATTATTATTATTATTATTATTACTATTATTATTATGAGGTGGGTAAAAGGCGACAAAGTTCAAGTAGACATCGTTTCGTGACCTCGCCGACCCGAAAGCAGACGACACAACTAGCAACCGCAGAATGCGATGCATTGTTTATAGATATCTTCACATTAGTGAAAGTCTATTATTTTCAAATAATTCGAATTCAAAAGGACATGAAGGAAATAAAAATGATATTATTTGAAAGCTATCGGAATATACAAAAGATATGAGAGAAAAAAAAATCAATTTTTTTTTTCGTTTTCGTATTCGACCACCAAAACTTTGATTTCTTCGATTTCACAATCTCTGTGCCTCGTTCCAATCTCGGTAAAATTACAAGTAACCAAATTGGTATACTTTCAGGTAACTTGTACGCTCTAACACTAACCCGAACCGGATTCCAATATTGGCAAAAGTGTTGAAATTGATGACAACAGTGATAATATGGTATTGAACATGGCAACAGTCTTGATATTTGTATTGATGACGGTAACAGTGTTGATATTGGTATTGATGGAGGCAACAATGTTGATGTTGGTATTGATGGCAACAGTGTTGATCTTGGTATTGATTATTACAAGTGTTAATATCGATTTCGATGGAAACAAAATAATAGATAATAATAAATACAACAGTATTGCTATTGACATCTAGTATTGAATTTTGGGTAACTATGTCGGTGCCATGAAGCGTAACATAAATGAAAGAGTATAGTTGATTGATACTTACTTTCTGTTAGTCACACATGGATAGGAGAAAGAAACAACAAAGGTTAGACCTTTCAGTGAAAATAGGCAAAGAAGTTTTCTTTGTATCAATTGCACAGAAATACAAAAACTTGATCTTTTGAATCTAAATCACAATGTAAGTCTTAGGCAACGAAC
>NC_088361.1:86155811-86158311 GCF_034508935.2 Berghia stephanieae | reverse complement strand
TAGGGATGGTGATGTGGTAGTAGTAGTAGTAGTAGTAGTAGTAGTAGTAGTAGTAGTAGTAGTAGTAGTAGTAGTAGTAGTAGTAGCAATAGTAGTAGTAGTAGTAGTAGTAGTAGTAGTAGTAGTAGTAGTAGTTGTTGTTGTTGTTGTTGTTCTTGTAATAGTAGTGATGGTTGTAGTAGTAGTATTGATGATGTGGTGGTGATGGTGGTTGTAGTTGAAGTAGTAGCAGTAGTGATGATGATGATGATGATGATGTGGTGGTGGTTGTAGGAGTGGTAGTGATGATGATGTGGTGGTGGTGGTTGTAGAAGTAGTGGTAGTGATGGTGGTGGTTGTAGTAGTAGTGGTAGTAATGGTGGTGGTTGTAGTAGTAGTGGTAGTGACGATTATGTGGTGGTGACGGTTGTTGCTGTATTGGTAATGATGATGATGTGGTGGTGGTTGGAGTATTAGTGGTAGTGATGGTTGTTGTAATAGTGATGATGATGTGGTGGTGATGGTGGTTATCGTCATTTTAATGACCAACAGGAGCATGTGATGAGCGTTGACCAATCAGAATCATTCATTTGTAAGGTTGTCAGGGAAAAACCTAGATTTGTTTCCAGTTTTTAAAGTTCATTATTGGTTAAACCATGAAATTGTGGAAACAGTCATGCTTTCTCTGAGATAGATAAAGACACACCCTTTGCTGTGGTATCTTACATGGTATTGGTGGAGAAAAATACTAATATTACTAAGTCTTGGAAATGGTGGCTCTCTGGGAAAAATTCAACCCTCGTTTTGAATGTGTCACTGATAGTTGCATTTTTAAACTTAAAATTTATATAACTTATCGCAAATATTTATGTTGAATTATTGTGTTTTTGTGTAGAAAAATGATTGTAGTTTCTGAAACAACCAAAAACTGAAATTTGATCATTTTGACCATTTCCATTTTAAAACCAGTTTTCTTTGTTTTCCAAATCCCGACTTAATATCGCTTCGAGGCATAGGGTCACATATGTTCCCTAGTACAAAAATCTCATAATCGAAGAAACGGCATTTAAAAAAAAAATTGAAAATTGTCACAATGCTACAAGTGGTCCGAAAAGAAGTCAATGCCACTCGCAATTACCTTTTTGCTTCGTTTATTATAAGTTTAGCATTTATTGTTAAAATTATTTCGTTTTTTAAAGCAATATGTGCGCATATACAGAGGAACACAAAAATATTATATTCTCGGGAAAAGCAGCGTAATTTTCATCGCCACTGTCTTCATTCATGTATAAGATCAGGGTGAGAATGACTGGTCACAAAAAAGGAGGAAATTTTTCATCGTGAAGAAAATGACCCATCCATGCGACCATAACCTATAAATTTGAATTTCACTAAAATTCACTGAGATGCGATCCAAAATTTGTCTCGCAGCAATTTCTAACACGACTCGGTGGAATTTCAAAAGTTGAAAAGTGTAATTACAACATTTGGTGTTTGTAGTAAGGATGATGATGTAGTGGTGGTTGTAGTAGTAGTAGTAGTAGTAGTAGTAGTAGTAGTAGTAGTAGTAGTAGTAGTAGTAGTAGTAGTAGTAGTAGTAGTAGTAGTGGTCGTATGGATGATTGTGTGGTGGTGGTTGTAGTAGCTGTGGTAGGAATGATGATGTGGTGGTAGTTGTAGTTGTAGTAGTAGTGGTGGTAGGGATGATGTGGTGTTATTTTTAGTAGTAGTGGTGCTAGGGATGATGGTGTGGTGGTGGGGGGGGGGACTTCTCTACCAGAATGATTTATGTATTGACCTTATGAATTCTATATTTTAAAATAGAAGAAAAGAGAAAGAAAGAAAGAAAGAAAGAAAGAGAGAGAGAGAGAGAGAGAGAGAGATAGATAGAGAGAGAGAGAGAGAGAGAGAGAGAGAGAGAGAGAGAGAGAGAGAGAGAGAGAGAGAGAGAGATTAAAAAGGCAACACGTACCGACAACAGAGAAAAAAATCCAGACCCATTTGTCTCTCCCCTTCAACCATCAACTAGCTAACACCACTGGTAGGGTACATGGTCGTCTGTGTCAAATGTGACATCTGGTGTAATTCTGTCTGGCCCGACGTCATAAAAACGGGACCATGTCAAAATATGACATAACACCCCTATTATTAGGGCATACACATGAATGGATGTCGGATTAATAAAGGGACACAACTTTTGAATTTAGCAAAGCATCATGGTTTCAACGCTTCATTCCCTTGGTGCTTTTGTAGGCGGGGTTTTGTTTTTTGTCTGTTTTCAATTTTTTTTTTTTCTTTCTTTTTTTTTCTCTCTCTCTCTCTTTTTCTTTTTTTTTTTTTTTTGGTTTGATTTTGTCTTTTATTTTTTTTTTTTTGTTTTTGTTTTGCATTTGCTAGTTTGTATTTTTGTCAATTGTTTGCTTTATAGGATTTTTCTTTGTTGTTCTTGTATTTTGTTCTTGTCTTTCTTTATTTTTCTTTTGCTGTTTGAATTTTAAAATTTGCTTGTTGTTTTTTGTTT
>NC_088361.1:86143311-86150811 GCF_034508935.2 Berghia stephanieae | reverse complement strand
CCCTTGTCGCATCTTGATATTTGACAGTCTGCTGCTAAGCAGTGTGTAAACAAAAAGTTGATTGGATGCGTACGACGTGCTTAAGGGTCAATGGCAGTATTGTTAGGGTCATTTGCATCTAATAATGTTTTGATGGCGTCATGTAAACGGTTAGATTGTTTTTATTAAATATTCTGATGACGCGTATCAGTTTGATAATTAATAACATGTGATATTTGAAAGTGTAATAATTCATGACCTCGAGATCGTTTCATATCCGTTAATTTCAACATTTCATGACGTTGAGATTGTATAATATTCTTGTAATTTCAATATTCCAAAACCTGATTACATTTATTTAAATACGATTTCTTACAGAATTATAAATTCCTTCATATTGATGGAAGAAATACGTCATAGACTCAGAATTTTGTCTCTCAGGTCAATTTAATTCCTTTTATCGGTTTTTTTTTTTAATCGTTTAATATAATTTTCATATTTATTAGAAATTAATAAAGACATTGACATCGTCACATTAGTGAAAAATCAAGGTGCGGGTTGTTTAGTATTCTTATTCATACGTCGGATTCATATTTTAGAGATAACAAATAACTTACATAGCTTTGTCACCTTTGGCCACTACTAATTTTGACAATTTATTTTCTAGATTTTCCCAATAAGGCAGGGAAGTTAGATCAGGCTATGAGAGAGATGAACATGTTAAAAATGGATGTGATAGCAATTAGTGAATGTCGTTGGACAGAACAAGGGAAAAGAAGCTACAATTTAGAACTTGAAATCCTTTATTCAGGTAGAGAGAGGACAACCAACACCTAAACGGGATTGCCCTCATCCGTTCTAAAAAGATAAAACTATCACTCATGGAATGGGACCCAAAAGGGGAGAGATTAGTAAAAGCAAGATTTAATTCTAATTTCACAAGCCTCATTGTAATAGGCTCCAACAGACGTGATGTCACTTCCCTCGTAATGACGCATAGTAACTTAGTAACTGGTTCTAAACTATCGGAACAATGGTGGGTGCCCTTATGAAATACTTCTCCGACGAACATAAAAGTGTATCCAGAGGACAAAAACATATAAATCTGATCATGTTTTGACTTTTATACACTGTGATCACATAACAATGTGAAAAAGTTCTAGTTCTATTGTATGGTATGCTCCACAAGAAGAAATAACCCACAACGAAAATGATGTCCTGCAAGTGCTTGGGGATCTCAACGAAAAAGGAGGCAACAGTAATCATCTACGGAAAGGACATATCGGGAAGGAAGGTCTAGGAAACACAGTGAATGACAATGGGGAAAAAAAGAAAAGCTAGAGCTTTTATATAGCGCAATAACCACCAAATGTGCTCAAAGCGCTTTACAAAGGGTCCCTGACCAACAGCATTACGTAGCATATAGAACGAGACACGACGCCTGTTAGGCAATATTACATTTTTTTCCCGAGAGAGACAACGGTGAGAGAATGTGAGTAAAGAGTCTTTTCCAAGGATTCAACTATGCGCCGAGCGAGGCTCGAACCCAGGACATTCCGATCCGAAAGCGAATGTCATACCACAAGACCACATAGCCGCACGGAAAGACTAGCTGAATTCTTCTCAGAGAGCAATCTAGGAAAATATTTTTACAGAATCGATTTATTATAATGGAGCAAACTAAAAGATTGTGTGAATGCTTGGTTTAAACTGAGAAAATGAACCAAATTCCTACAAGATCGGTTAGCTTCGTTTATGACAATATTTTGAATTACAGTTCATAATGACTGGTATGAATGTCGATCTTTTTTGTGAAACTCAAGGTCTTCTGATTTAAAAAATCAATTGAACAAGAGCGTTACGTAAACGGTTTTATGTGGCACACTCTGAAGAGTATGGATTTGTGTGCGTGTACAGATTTGGGGCGACCTATCCTAACAACGTTATGACTGGGTTCTTTGTGTGTGTGCGTGGGGGGGGGGGGGGGGGTGTTGACTGAAGACGAGGTTTAAGCCCGAAACGTACAGTTGTTATTTGTGTTTTGTTTTTGTTTTTTGTTTTTTGTTTGTTGTTTTTTTTTTTTTGCTATTTTTTTGTTGGGTTTTTTTAGCAGTTATATTTATTTTTGTAAATTGCTTGTTTGTTTTGTTGGGTTTTTTTTTTGGTTTTTTTTTGTTTTCTTTTCTTTTGTTTGGCTGATTTGTTTGTTTTTTGTTTTGTTGGGGTTTTTTTGGTTGTTTGTTTGTTTGGTTTTGGTATTTTTTTTGGGGTTGCAAGATCTTTTGGTCATTTGAGGTAAAAAGATCCAAGAAAAAGTAAGAAAATGAGACTGTTTCAAATAGGGAACAGAGGATTCCATGAGCTATTCACCGATGTGCCTATTTTTCCATATATTATCCTCAATTCATTCGGTTATTTCCTCCTAAACGTTGTTTCATCCATCCGTTGGTATTTTGATGGGTTCTTCAGGGAGGTATTCTCTATAGTAGTATCCGGAAGGAGTGCTATTGTGTCCCCTGAAGAATCCATAAACCACCAACGGATGGATGAAGCAACGTTTATTATGAACAGTTAGAGATGGACATCGATTTAGGAATGCAAATAATCAGTGTATTCATAGAACACCAAGAAGTGGATACACACAAAGTGCCGATCGAAAGCCTCCGAGATGAGACCAACGTAATATTGTCTAATCTGTCCACCAATAGAGTAAATGCTATTGTTGTTGGTGATTTAAACATTCCTTTTAAAGAGAACGCAAGAAACAAAAGAACATTCAAAGACATGATTTACCAACATTCATTAATTCAATTACTATTATCCCCAACTCATGACAAGGGGAATATCATCGACTGGGATGTCATCAAAGAATCCAATAAAGAACTCTACAACACAACAATAACTGACGTCACTGACACAGATCACAAAGTATTAGAAATAAATATTAATAATGAAAAAAAATACAGAAAATGAGGAAAAAAGTGACATCACCAGATCTAAGAAATATTGACGTAAGCAAGTGAATTTAGAATGACCTTACAATAACACAGTAGACAATCGGAACGTGTGTCCGCAACACCCTAAAAAAATACGCACCTTTAATTACCAGAGAAATTCATTATCGTCGTTTCGCTCCCTGGTATACAGAGGATGTTGGACAAGCCAAGAGGTGTGTGAGAAAATCGGAACGTTTTATATGAAGGCCCACCGACAAGATCACTGGAACCGTTTCTGATCAGCCACTTTCAAATGGAAAAAGACAATTATATCAGCTACGCTGGCCCATTACGACAAAAATACCAAATCTTTAAAACAGATGTTCTCAACATGTGATGAAATTATAGGAAAATCAACACCATCATCCCTTCCTTCTTTTTACAATGATGCTAAGTTACCTGAAATGTTCGCATTATTTTTTACTCAGATCATTGATACAATTCGAAGCGAATTAGACAATTTTGAGCTTTATACAGATAAACAGCCTTTTGATGGTGACACTTTAAATTCTTTTCAACCAGTCTCAGAAAAAAAATTATAAAGAATCTAATTATAAAGGCCCCAAATAAATCTAGTGAGCTAGATCCCCGTTCAACATTGCTTTTAAATTCGTGCGTTGAAGAGCTTATTCTATCAATAACTGAAATCATTAATCAGTCTCTGCAATCTGGTATCGTCCCCTCTTGTTTTAAGACAGCTCTGATTACCCCACTTTTAAAGACCAAAATGATTTTAACAACTACAGATCCGTTTCAACCCTTCCCTTTATTTCAAAAATCCTGGAAAAAAGCGGTTCTTCACCCATTAAATTTACATTTAAAATTACATTATCTTTATGGGCCATTCCAATCAGCTTATAGGGAAAACCATAGCACCAAGACTGCGCTGTTAGGGTAGTAAATAATTTGATTTTAAATGCTGACAAAAATGAGGTGTACATGTTATATTTGTTGGACTTATCGGCTGCATTTGACACGATTGACCACAATATTCTGTTGAATCGTCTATTTGGTATCAAGGGATTGGCGCTGGAATGATTCGGATCTTATATACTGAATCGTCGACAGACTGTTGTGAGTAAAAATGTCAAATCACCTGATCATCCTCTGAAATTTGATGTGCCACAGGGATCAGTACTGGGTCCAGTTATTTTTACAATGTACATGAAACCCCAATGGATCAATTATTTCTGATTTTAATTTAAATTACCAATTTTATGCAGACGATAGTCAAATCTTTATGTCAGCAACCTATGACCATTTACATCTTTTAATTGAACGTTTCCAATCTTGCTTTGTTAAATTGAATACTTAGATGGAATTGAACAGACTAAAACTTAACGATTGTAAGACTGAAATAATATTTATCGATAGGCCAGCAATCCTTTAAAATGTAGAGTGTGAATCAATGGATTTAGGAAATAAGAGTAATTGAAACTGCTAAGGTTGTTCGATATTTGAGTGTATTTATTATTGATTCGGATTTGTGTTTTACCAGCCAACTAAATCATATCGCTAGAGAAGAATAAGTAATGTTAGACATCTCATTACATGAGACATATCTGCCTTGTTAGTTAATTCTCTAATCCTGTCAAAGCTAAATTATTGCAATTCTCTCCTCTTCTATAAATAAAGATAAAATAAAGGCTTCGTAAAATAAAATCCCTTCAGGTAGCCCAGAACGATGTTGCCGGGCTTATTTAAAGAAAGAGGAGAAATGAATTTGCATCGGGTTTGCAAAGAGAACTCCACCAGCTTCCCGTTAAGAAATGTATAGAATATAAGATCTGTACAATTGTTTTAAATCACTGCACTTTGATTGTCCTGGATACATTAATGGCTTGCTTAAATTCTACGTCCCATCCAGAAATCTGAGATATGTCTGATAATCACATACTTGTGAAGCTAAAAGATGACTCGCAAAATTGGCGACCATGCGTTTGAATATTCGGCACCCCTTATCTGGAACTTCCTTTCAGGATATATCAGAGACAGTAATGATGCAGAATTCTTTTTAAAAAACATCTTAAAACGTTTCTTTTTAATATGTAACCACTGCAGAATTATTTTGCTTTGTTTCATATTGCATGTTTGAATGATTGTATGTTTGAGTGAAAGTTGCCACGTTATTGTTAAGCGCTTTGAGTTTGTTGATATACGGGGTAAGGCGCTATATAAAAAACATATTATTATTACTATTATTATCATTATTATTATTATTATTATTATTATTATTATTATTATTATTATTATTATTATTATTATTATTAATAATAATAATAATAATAATAATAATAATAATAATAATAATAATAATAATGATGATAATAATAATAATAATAATAATAATAATAATAATAATAATAATAATAATAATAATAATAATAATAATAATAATAATAATGATAATAATAATAATAATAATAATAATAATAATAATAATAATAATAATAATAATAATAATAATAATAATAATAATAATAATAATAATAATAATAATAATGATAATATTTTCTTCTTCTTCTTCTTTTAGCTTATCCCGCATTTTGCAGGTTGCCATAATAAATGCTACATCTCCAAGCATCTCTATTCATAGAATCATCTTCCTCCAAGCCCAGTTCTTTCAAATCGTCCTTTACCCTCTCCAACTATCTAGCAATCCACTGATACGCTTATTTTGGTATTACCTAAAAGTTTCATCCAGGTACAATCAAAGGATCCCCTTATGAAGTACAAAATATTCAAAACTAAAAACTATAATAGAACATGATAAAGAGATGTTTCCAGGGGAACAAATACCATCTTTCAAAATAAGGAGAATGCACTGATTCCTTCTCATGAAATGATCTCCCCCAAGACTAGAAAAAAAACCCGAGCAAATTCAATCCGGGAGTCCCGATAGCTCAGTTGGTAGAGCACTCGCTTCCCACGCAAAGGGACCAGGAACGATCCCGGGTGCAGTCGAGATTTTATTTTTATCTGACCCCTCTCCATCCACCCAGCAGTGAATGGGTAGCTGATACTGTTAGATTAGGCGGAAATTGCGGTAGACTAGCGTCCTATCCAAAGGATAGCAGGTAATTGCTATTGTCCGTTTCACGCTACAAAACCGGGATAAACTCCGGCTCCATGGGCCAATGGCTCTGAAGTACTTTTTTTTTTTTAATTCAATCCAAAACAAAGACAGGGAGCAACATAGAAAGAGAGGAAGCAGATATAAGGGGATAGTAGACACAGCAAAGTAACCTTTCTGCCCACCATGGGCGGTCAGAAGATCCAACCCACCATCAAGATAGCAAGTGACCCGGGAAGTTTCGCCCAACACAGGAGATGGTCACTGCCATCGTGCTATCAGGAGTGGAAAGATGAAATCCAACCAAAACTGTTTTTTTTTAAATCTCAGATTAAAGGGTGTATACTCGCTGCCCCAGATTATGTATAAACTGCTGTTATATGAAGCAGCAATACTTGTTTTATCTCAGTTTTCGAGAGTGTATACTCGCAATGTTGCCTCAACTTATGGTATAAACTGCTGTTATATGAAACAACAATATTTGTTTTATCTCAGCTTCAGAGAATGTATACTCGCTTTGTGAAAGTCGGCGTATATATATATATATATATATATATATATATATATATATATATATATATATATATATATATATATATATATATATTATCATAAATTCTGCTGTTATTTGAAACAACAACAATTGTATTATTTTGTCAGAGAAAAAAATTAGCAACAAAGCGTGATAATTGTGACAACATATCATTTTAATATTACATTCATTCATATTGCACTGAGCCCAATGAGACTTTTTTACATAAGGATTTTACTATCATTCAAAAGGCAAAAACAACATCTCGACACCCATTTAACCCTCTCCTTACCACCCATAGGACAAGAATGTGACATTCCTAACGATGCAACCAACAGTTTTCTTCTTCTGATTTCATTTTGTTATTGTTATAGCTATAAAAACTCGACACTGTGATGCAGTGCTCATTTTTCTAAACAAAATGTAGAATATACTCATTACTATTCTGTTTGAAAACTCTACTTTTGTGTTGGGTGAGTGTGAAGTTTCGGGTAAAATTCTGAAAATAGCTAGTAAGGAGAGAGTTTAAAAATTTGGCCAGAAAACGTCTCTTTCAAATATCGATCGATTAAAATGACCCTCAAATTGGGAAAACAATCAAACCTGGTAACATATTTTGCCATTTATTTAGTTGAAAAGTTTGTCTGAGCGTTAATCAGGAGGCCTGGGGTTGGACCCCCAGTCGAAACAGCCTGATGTTTGGGGATAATGTTTTTTTCTTTTCTTGTATTTTTCTCTCTGCTTTGTCTGGCACTATTTCAAACACATTTTCTCTGATCTTTGTTTTTACACCTGTGACTGCTCCCTAAATTGTCTTTTTGATATTTTCAAAATAACAATGAAGCTAAGTCGACGTGTATATATATACAGGTCTGACATCGTAACGCAGTTATGGGCCTAATTTAACATTGTTGTAATTG
>NC_088361.1:86128311-86138311 GCF_034508935.2 Berghia stephanieae | reverse complement strand
AAAGAATATTAATAGGTTGTATTGAGTGCCTAAAAGAATGGATCTGAAGCCTGGGGCACTTTTTATATACAGCGTTTGGTGAGATGGATTCAGAGAAGTGAACGGGGCAAGCAATAATGGGTCATCGTGGCTCAGCGGTACAGTCTTTACTTCGTACCCGAAAGGTACCGAGTTCGATCATTCACCGCTAGGATGTGTGGCCTTGAGCAAGTCATATCGCCCTAGCTCTTTTGCGGCTCTGCACTGCGGCTGAGTTATTCCAGTCTTCCCTGGAATAGACCTTAGAGAAAAATTACCCCTATGGGATGAATACAGGGAATTTCATTAATAATAAAAACACGACGTAAGTAGAGAAGGGCCAGATGACAACATAGACTAAAAACTTGTTTGCAGTGATGGGAATTGAATTATATGGTGGGATGGATAATGAAAAAAGTATCACATTTATGGGAGGCAAAAAAGAACAACGAATGAATCAAGAGTACCAGGTGATTTGTGGCAAAATTAAATCTTTTGACCCAAGTATAACCATGCCATCATGGCGCCAGCAATAAACTCATATTATGTAGAAAGTTTTGTGGTTAACCAATTCCCAATATAATAGTGGATGCATTCTTGGTGTTAAGAATTTTAAAAATATTTTTATTTTACGTTCTCAACACTTATTTACTCACAGTGTAGATGACATTAGAAGAAAAATAAGTTGAATCTTCCTCATTTTTATTTTTTAATTGAAGACGGGGTGGAGAGAAATATATAAATAATTCCTAAACAAATGGATGCCTGGCGTTTTGCACCATTTTTTTAGAGCAGGCTTTATTGTGGTTCAATGATACGAAAAAGAATCATGAATATTTTCAGACACAGTCATCCCTGAGATATAAATACAATCCATTTTACTTGTAAAAAGTAAGTGCAGTGTTATTTTGATCCCTCGTGATCTGGACTTAAATGCTTTACTCTCTAAAAGCAGTTCTTTTTACATTTTCGCCAGAAAACATATTAATTCAGAATATCTGTCGTTTAAGCTGATTTTTAACATGACAAAATTGTAGAAAACTCTCAAATCCGAGACTTTTTTTTAATCTAGAGTTCCAGCCTTTTTGAAGATGTTGGCACCATCTTCATCGATCGATTTTTGAGGTAAAAGATTTCTGGCTAAAATTCTGTAGTTTGGTTGTTTTTTTTTTTTTTTTTTTTTTTTTTTTTTTTTTTTTTTTTTTTTTTTTTTTTTTTTTTTTTTTTTTTTTTTTTTTTTTTTTTTTTTTTTTTTTTTTTGTGATTGGTCAATACGACAATTAATTCCTATCATTATTATAAACCACGGCAGGGCATATTATCCAAAACCACAAAGAGTTGACCTCATTCATCGCATCATCCATCGATTTGTTTCTACTGAGTACCAATGCTGTCGTTTCGCCAATGCTGTCATGGTTAAGAGTGTCGTGATAGGGTTCGTCCCTTCAATAGGGGGAGACTCCGGGACGCTGTCACTGACTAAATGGGGCTGTGATTTATCGCCTGTTGACACGCCCGCCGTCCAGCAGAACCGGAAGTTATTTATCGAGCCAACGTTCCGGGAAACGACGTAAAGTCTGTATCGGTTCTATTTTGACATCTGAGAGTGTATAATGAGACAACGATTAAAAACTTTTGGTTGACCCTCACGCAAAGTGTTTAACTGTTACTTGATAGAGCTTTGATAATTGAATATGTATAATATACATAAATACATATGTCTTGTTTACCCCTCACTAGATTGTTGACCACAAAACAGAACTATCCATCTCGCCCTGCTTTGGGATAACCACAGAAATTCTAATAACAAATCTTTCGGGCTCATCCGTCTCAATTCGGTCTCCAAGCTCCTCCACAAAAAAATGCAAGCGTTTCTAAATAGAGTCAGTTTACAAGGATAAAATAATGTATCATCAGTCACCAAAAAAAAATAGAAAATATAAATCCATCTGACTTGTCTTTCTACCAACAAAAGACTCTAAGCAAGTGAAACCAACTTTTCCATTCTAGAACAAAGATACGAATCCACATGAAAATTATAAAAGATATAGATTCTGATGTATGTGAATAAAAAGGGTAAACGGGAGTGCACTTTTGTTTCTGTCTGACTGCTGAATGATTCTTTAAAAAGATCGACAAAAACACTTTACTTTTTTGTTTATGAAGACCGTAAACTCAATCGTGGAAACTGTCACGAAAGATCGGCAATTTGAAATCGTTTCTCCTGATATCGTTCGTGCTGGACATATTTCGTATTGCGACTTGGTCAATGTCTCGCAAATTAAAACAATATTGAACGAAGTTGACGTCATCCGGCTGTTTGTTATTGTTTTTTAGCCAGTCATTTTTATGAGCAGTTCTCATTAAATTATATTAATCAGACTATAATCGGTCAAGGTACACAGTTTTATGTGTTGGTACGTTATATCCGACTGGCGGAATCTTGTGAGTAAATCACCTATGCGTACAGCATCAATTGAGATCGTTCTAATTTTCAATGACATCTTCAGTCTCAATACGCTTCAATAGTCGTAACGTCACGTCCCTCGTAATGACGCATGCTAACAGTAACTGGCTCTAAACTATCGGAACAATGGCGGACGCCCTTATGAAATATTACTCCGACGTGGGAAAATAAAATTTATAAATCTGATCATGTTTTGACTTTTACACATTCTGATCACAAGACATATGAAAAGTTCTAGCCAGCACGAAGAATAAAAATTACAGATTTTTTTTTGTTTAGAACCACGATGGCCGCTGTTGCTGGGCGACGTGACATCAGACTATTGAATCCAATTTCCACTAACAACATTGTGTGAGTAGGTTACACAAAAATCAAACAATGTGTGACCCAGCGTCTCTAAACGATATTTTATGCCCGGATGAATTGGACATCTCAAAGTTGATTTAGAGTTGAAGGGACAAATAAAACATAGCAACTTTGAGTTGGTTGCAATGAAGGAAATTAATTATCTTAAACCCATACCACATAGTGAGACAAAGAGTAAAATGTGTGTTAAATAAATAGCCGTATTTCACATTTGAAATATCCATACGCTGACATTTTTGAAAATTTGCAATTTGATAAAAATATTTTTTAAAACGAGGTTCCCAAAATTTTATTTTTTGAAATTCCAAATTTGTTTGGAAGAAAAACCTTCGACTTGGACGGATGTGTTCATCAACGGACAATAAATTACAACGTTGCATTCTCTCTTTATTTTTTTTCTCCTTAATGTTATTAAATAAAACCGAATTCATGAAAAAAATGTTATCATTATGAAGATTTTGAGATTACAATGAATCATAAATGAATATGCGTCAGGCTTGATTGGTGTGAGATTATTATAGCGAAGGTACAGATCAGTAATTGGACATTAGTGTATCTATATGTTTAAATAAATAAAGGCAATTAATGTGGTCCTATTACACGTATTGTTTATATATATATATATATATATATATATATATATATATATTAAGCAATATCACAAAAGGTAGTGAGACCGACGTTTATCTAGATTTAAACCCAAAATCTTAACAATGATAACCGGAGTCGGAGATCCCAACTCCAAATGTCAAGGACGAAAAAAAAACAAACACATGAACAAGAACTCTTGACAAACGAAGTCAAAAATGTGAACTGTCAACGTCATCGCAAAGAAACTCAGGTTGCTGCACAGACTACTAGCCTGTGTTAAGGGTTGCTGTGAAAGGGTCAACTCAATAGAAAAAAATAAACTTCTTCTGATCATCCCAATCTCATTTCATATTGGGGGTGGGGGGTGGGGGGATTATTATTTTCTCCAACGAGACATTTAATAAATAAGTAGAGAAATAGAAAAATATAGACAAATGGAGAGGGGCAGAGAGTGATAGAGATAGATAGATAGATAGATAGATAGATAGATAGATAGATAGATAGATAGATAGATAGATAGAGAGAGAGAGAGAGAGAGAGAGAGAGAGAGAGAGAAGAGTGAGAGAAAAAGCAATAATATATTAATACAAAGCCATCGATAGAGAAAAGCAAAGTGTAACAAAAGAGAAAGGAATACAGATGGAAGGATATATATATATATATATATATATATATATATATATATATATATATATATATATATATACTAGTAATAAGGAAAGAGAAAGATTAAGGGATCAATGGATAGAAAGATGGAGAAAGAAAGAGATAAGAGAGATACACACAGATAATAATGTGTCAATGCGTAAAGAACATTACAACACAAAATAAATGTTATGACACAGTCCATTATACGACCGTCCAGTCCAATCCCGTCTGCCATGACAGCATCAGGGAAGAACCTCCCTCTCAACACGCAAGCCCTACAGTTACATTTGCATGACGGCTGGCAGTCCCAGGCTCTATTTTCACCCCAGGGATTCAACCCGACGCCATAATCTAATCACCAATTTAACTCGTCCAAAACGGAGGGATCCCCAAGCATATACTCTGGAGATTTCAATGGTAGTTAGGGTCTCAAACTTGTGAGGGAGAAAAAGTCGATTTCCGTTAACCAGCAGTTTGAACTCGGAGAATTTTACTCTTTTTTTTCTTTATGTCTGAGGGGTCGCGTGTTAAACCCAAAATGTTGGCGCTCCGCATCCCTTAGCTAATATATGGAGGGAAATATGTGCGTGTTCTCTGCGAACAATTTGTTAAAGGAAGTCAGTTTCTGACACAACTTGGGGAGTAGGACATCGACCCAGTTATAATAAATTAACTCTATAGATTAATATCATTAAACGATCCTTTAGTTGCTAGATGGTGACGGAACTTGGAATTTGGAAAACCCCTAATATAGCTCAGTGTACCATCTGCGGTGTATCAGTACCTCGTTACGTCCTATCCCAGAATCGAGTGATATAAGAGTTGTCAGTGACAGGATAGGTGACAAGTATTTATATACCCCCCCCCCCCCCCCCTTCCCAACTCTCAATGAGTGAGACAGTTGACATTTATTTCTCCAATTGTCTCAAGTGTTAATGAGTACCTAGAAACGATTTCAAGGCCCGACTGACATGGACCCGCGCCCAATGAGGACGCCGCTGAAATACAACCAGCGCCAGTGGTTTCGCGGTGTTTAAGTATTGACCTCATGACCTCAAAGAGTCGCAAGGGGGAGTTCAGATAGTTATTAAGTTTTAAACCACATTTTTTTTTTTTTTTGAGTGATGGATGGTATCGATTATAGAGTATCCCTCTCGTGGCCAGACGGAAGTACCGGAACAGTCGGGTAACGGTCTTGGGTCCAACTCCTCATTGCCATAAACGTTTGTATTATCTAAAGATAGTATGCGGTTGGCCAACATTACCATCCGGATATATAACGGACCAACACACAAAACTCTGTGTAACCTTAAACGTTTATAGTCTGGTTAATACAGCTTAGTGAGAATACTCATACATACGGGTGGCAAAAAAACAATAACAAAGACCCGAGTGACGTCAACTTCATTCTACCTATTGTCTTCTAGCACTTTGCTACTCACTTCACGTCTTATTATCATCTACAAAAATGCCGGCTCCACTAACAAGTCGAGGCGATTTTTAAAATGCTAAAAATCGAAGTTACAGATATTTTTGTTTGTTTTTGTTTTGTGTTTTTTTTTTTTAATATTTGTTTCTTTTTTCTGGGTTTTTTAAAAATTTGGTTTGTTTGATTTTTATGAGACTGGTAAAGTGTCTGTGCTTTATTTCTTTAGTGTGGCTATGTGGTCTAGAAGTACGACATTCACCTTCGGATCGGAAAGCCCTGGAATTGAGGCGCATAGTTGAGTCCTTGGAAAAGGCTCTTTGCTCACATTTTCTCACCTTACTCAGATATATAATGAGTACCTGGAAGTTAACAGCTTTGTCTCTGACATGTCTCCCCCTATATGTTACGTGTTGCTGTTGCCTAGGGACCCCTTGTAAAGCGTTTTGAGTACGTTTAGTAGATATTATTGCGCTATTTAAAATCTCAAGTCGTTATTGAGGAGTGCGAATAATTTGTTGTGTTTACTAGCATTAGAGACTCGAACCAGGGGCCTAGAGGACACAAGGCTAGTGTTTTACCACGAGACCACAAAGTCACACTAATTATAGCCACCGAATTAAAGCACCAGAAGTGTACAGTTTAATTTACATTGGTTAATCAACAAGGTTTACAGAGTCATGTTGGCGAACCTACCTAAATACACCCACCTATAAACTGTCGTATTCTGGAAAACCCATATTTAAAAATTTGGCCAGAAAACTCGTCCTTCAAATATCGATCGATTTAAATGACCCTCGTCTTAAGCAAAAACTTTCAAACATGGGACTTCGCGATGTCCCAGGTTTGAAAGTTTTTGCTTAAGACGAGGGTCATCTAAATCGATCGATATTTGAAGGACGAGCTTTCTGGACAAATTTCTAAATATGGGTTTTTCAAGAGTACGGCAGTATACCCTTTCTTCCTTTTTTATTTCCTAGTCCCAGTAGTTTAATCAATGAGTCAATACAAGTCCTTTACAGTGACCGCCTTTTGTGTATTTACTAGCATTAGGTCATTAATAAAGAAAATACCAATGAGTACAAAAACGATATCCTGTGAGTATTTTGGCGGCGGAATGAAAGGGTCATATTATTATTATCGTCTCATAACTTTGACGGCTTATTGGTGAAACTACGAATGCCAGAACAAACTCTGAGCACGCACGATTTCAGTAGCATTGCAGTATTCACGTGTACTCTGACAACAACAACAAAACAGGTATTTAAAATTTTGGCCAGAAAATTTACCTTGAAATATCGATCGATTAAAATGATTCTCATCTTGCCAAAAACTTTCAAACCTGAGACTTAAAGACAGTTTTCTTGCATGTCCCATTTTTGAGAGTTGTTGCCAGGATGAGTTATTTTAATCGACCGAAAGATGAAAAACAAGTTTTATGGCCAAAATTCTAAATACGTGTTGTTGTTTTTTCGGAGTACGACAGTTTTATTTGGTAAAAAAAAACAATTCTTATTTGTAACCTGTTGCCTGAAAGCGGTATTTTGCCAGTATGAATAAGTTTTTGATTATGACAAACATTAATCACATTTGTATCTTAAAAGTAATCCAATTCTTTGTCGATCAATTGGTTCTGTACCAGCTATTTTGTTTTAAATTAAGATTATTCCAAATGTTAACTTTGCAATAAACAAAAGAACTACCAAATTTTGTCTAAATTTAGTTTTAAACCTAGAGATATAAATTCTAAATTATCACCTCCTACTTTTATTATATTAACGTTAAATTCACTTTCGGCAAGTATTTCACCTCTACATTGTCACGAAGTGCTGCTGTAGGAGAACAAATACCTGATAAAATCTGTATGAAACAGTGCCAGATAAAGCAGAAAGAGAAATAGAAGGGGGGGGGGGGGGGCATAAAGTAATAGCCTGCCTCGACTGTGGATCGGACCTCAGGCCTCCTGATTACAGGTAATCTATTTTGCAGTTTCAGGTTTAAGAAATTTCGACAAGCTTTGGGTGATTTTGATTCATTTATAGTTGAGACTACAAAAGATATCTGGCAAAAGTGAAAAACGATGTTTTGTCTGTGTGTCCCGCTCAGAGCTACTCCAAATATTGTTGTTTGTTTGTTTATTTGTTGTTGTTTTTTACTGTTATGTGACGTTGAAATTATATTAAAATAGTTAATATTATGAGTATTCGGTGTTAACAATCGTATACTTATTCATAGAATTAAGAAATAATTTATTTTTACATAATCTGAAGCATATATCCGAAAAGTGTCCACTTAGCTGTGCTCAAAACTTTGAATTGAATTCTACCTCGTAAACCTGAAAATCCGCCAATAAAGCACTGATATACTTTTATATCTCTGGTCAAAACAAACAAGCCAGGGGACGGACAACGACAAGATTACCTCTAAACTCTCGATAACATTTTTAAAAAATTATATTATAAGATATCGTCGCCTAGACATTCCAGGAAGGAAAATAGATAATTTATCAAACAAGATGTCTCATGTCAACAAGAATCAGCCTTGTTGTCCGAGTGAGCAAATTGGGGGTTAATCTTGCCCACGGAAAAAAAAAAAACGAACGTGCCTGAAGCGGGGCTCGAGTCCGGGACATTCCGGGTCACAGTGCAATACCTAAACCACTCGGCAATTCGCCCCACTCTCGATAACAATTTGAAAAAATATGCAATGGCGAAATTAGATTGACATCACTGGCAGAGCGATTACCCATCAGAGAACAGACACAAGACGGACAATTGGAGAATCCTCACCACAAGAGGAAGAAGAGCGGCCAAAGCTGCAAAATCGGATAACATCGAAAGCGAAAGATTTTGAGTCAAGTTATATCAATCCGAAGTTGGAATCTTATTTCTTATAACTTGTGTTGCCACACATCTGTTATGAAACGTCATCTTCATTTTGATGTTTATAATCATGTATCATTTTGATGTTTATAATCATGTATCATTTTGATGTTTATAATCATGTGTCATTTGATTGTTATATATTATTATGTTATTAATGTAGCCTATTTTTGTCTATCTATCGATGCATTATATTTTTAATTTCAAACATTGCACACCAAATGACAAATTTGCCAATTTTTTGACAAAAAAGATTATAGAATAATTAATATTTTCTCAAAAGTAAAATTTACTATTTAATGCCATCTTGCGGACAGTGATTCTTTTTGCTTAAATTTCATAAGATTTAAATGTCATAATCACAACTTCTTCTTCTTCTTCTTCTTCTTCTTCTTCTTCTTCTTCTTCTTCTTCTTCTTCTTCTTCTTCTTCTTCTTCTCCTTCTCCTTCTCCTTCTCCTTCTCCTTCTCCTTCTTCTTCTTCTTCTTCTTCTTCTTCTTCTTCTTCTTCTTCAATATCATCATCATCATCATCATCATCATCATCATCATCATCATCATCATCATCATCATCCTATTCTACTTCTTCTCAGAAAATTTCAAAATCGGACATTACGGATGTCCGAGGTTGAGAGTTTTTGGCAAGATGAGGGTCATTTCAGTCGATTGTTATTTGTACAAACATGTTTTTTCAGAGTGCGACAGTCTTGTAGAAATTATATCCATTTAGTCCTCAATGAAACACACAAAAACAACCTAAATTTCAAACGTGTTCAACGGCGCTCAACAAGACATAGTTGACATGAAAACTTTAAGAAAACTCATTGTTACAATTTTAAGAAAACTAGATTTATAGAAGAGAATAATTCTATGTATTTATTTTAAACAATAATTTTTTATTTCTAATCATTTTAAATATAAACCCTTTTTTAGTTTCTGTTTCATCCCAATTTTGACGCTATGAGTTCAGGTAAAATACTCACAACACACCAGTCGGATATAACGTACCAACCCACAAAACTATGTGAAACCTTGATTGAACGTTTATAGATAGTATGCGCTTGGCTAAGAAGCTCATAACATTGCCATCCGGAAGTATAATGGACCAACACACAAAACTGTGTGTATTCTGAACGTTTATAGTCAGGTTAATACAGTTCAGTGAGCATTACTCATAAACGCGGATGGCAAAAAACAATAACAAAGACCTGTGTGACGTCATCTTCGAACTATCTATGGTCTGATTGATATAATTTAGTGAGAACTAAAAGTTAAAATTTATGGCTGTATGAAAACAATAACAAAAAGCTGAGTGACGTCAGTTTCGTTCCCTCTATTGAATGAATGCATTTGCGATCAATTCAGTCCCTTGATTCGTGGACGAATTATACAGCCTTATCCATACGGGAATAGAATAATTTCAGTGTTGTGGTTTGTTGTTTTTATAAATCGTGTGATTTGTGAATATTGTTCACACATCGAAACCATTGATGCTATGCGCTTAGCTAAAATAAAAACTCATAACATCCGCCAGTCGGATATAGATAGTATGCGCTTGGCTAAGAAGTTCACAACATTGCCATCCGGAAGTATATCGGACCCA
>NC_088361.1:86110811-86123311 GCF_034508935.2 Berghia stephanieae | reverse complement strand
CCCGAAACAATACCGCTTTGACGAAATCGGTTACAGATTACAGAAACAGGTCACTGCTCTAGGCAAAATTTGCAATAGCCTATATTTTATTTTCATAAAAACTTGAAATATTACGATAATTTTGACAACTATCTAAGCATTCCTATGTCCCAAAGTTTTGTTTCCCTAATAGTGAAAAATTGTGATTTAAGGATATTTTTTTTAGAACTACTGTCTTTTTGTTGGTTAGAGCAGATAAAACGAAATATCAATGTGACATCCGTTTTGTTTTTATTTCGGTTTTCTGTTTCAATTTAATTCGTTTGTAACCAAAGTAAGCGTAGTTTGAAATGTATCTTTATTTTTATTGATATTGTTTCATTTTTTGTTTCATATAAGTTAAATAAATAAAATTCCATTTTTTTTCATCCCATTGGAGAAATTTGTCTCTAGGGTCTATTCCAAAGGAAGACTGGGAAATCCCAAGCGTCAGCCGCAGTGCAGTGCAGCCCTGCAAATTGAGCTAGGGCGATGTGACTTGCTCAAGGCCACACAGTGCAGCGGCGCGGCGGGTAATCGAACTTGGTACCTTTTGGTACGAAGCACAGACCATACCTTCTGAGCCACGCTGTCCCCTATTGTCGGTATGATTAAGGCATAAAACTGCGCATGTTTTCAAAATACTTGTGAATTATTGCCATCCACAAGTAACAAAAGGGGACTCTCTAAGCCTCTGATAATCAACACTTTGTTGAGTGACGTCATGGTTTCATCCAAAATTTATCACACTCTTATGACGCAAGCCGTATTTACGCAAAGAATAGTTATCTGTCTGTTTGTCCCGATTGAATTGATGGTTATTCGAAGTTGACGTCACTCAGGTCTTTGTTATTGGTTTGTTTGGTTTTTGTTTTTGGTTTTTTGGTTTTTGTTTTGTTTTGGGGTTTTGGGGGGGGGGTTGTTGTTGGTTTTTGGTTATTTTTTTTTTTTGCCATCCATGTTTATGAGTAATCTCACTAAACTGTATAAACCAGACTATAAACGTTCATGGTTACACACAGTTTTGTGTGTTGGTCCGTGATACTTCCGGATGGCAATGTTGTGAGCTTCTTAGCCAAGCGCATACTATCTATACACAACGCCAAAAAAAAGCCAAACAATGTCATTGATCAAATCCCGATTTCAATAATCTGCAATATTTTTGTTATTATATCCATTTAGTTAAATAGACAAGAGTGGCAAAGCTGCAGCATAAAGTGCATATTAAGAGATCAATCCGACAAAATCAAATTCAATTTTTTACAAAATCTAATGTATAATTTTCATGTGTCTCAATTTTATGAATAGTATAAAATAAATTAAAAATTCCCTTTATTTTCATCCCATGGAGAAACTTGTTATTAAGGATCTATTCCAAGGGAAAACTGGAAAAACCCAGGCGTCAGCCGCAGAGCAGCGCCGCAAAGTGAGCTAGAGCGAGGTGACTTGCGGGTGATCGAACTCGGTATCTTTCGGGTACGAAGGAAAGACCGTACGTACTACTGTGTTATCTATGGTACGTACCGCTGAGCCACGCTGTGTAGATATGTCTTATTTTCTTTTGACGACAGAATTGTAAAATACACTTTATCTATAGAAAAAATAGCCATGTCTTTTTCTGATTTCATTTTTCATCTGCCATTTTGTTGAAAATATGAAATCTGTCCTCAAAGCGCTTTACAAGGGACTCCTAGTCAACAGCAACATTTAACTTGGTAAAACGAGACATGACGCCTGTTAGGCGATATTACATTTCTTTTTTTTTAGAACAGAGACAACGCATTTAACAGCTAGGTACTCATTTTACCCCTGATTATTGTAGAATTACTATGTAGTACTATTACTATGTTGTGGTCATGAATTACTAGAAGTACTATTATTACTGCGTGAGTAAAGGGTATTTCCAAAGACTCAACTCTGTGTCACACAGAGCGGGACTTGAACCAGTGACCTATCGGTCTGAAGAGGTGTAGCATAGCACAGGCCGATCAGGATGTGTGGCTTTTGGGCGGTTGCAGGTTTGGCACAAATTTATTTCCTCTATGGCTATTCGGCCTTTTGTGGTATGACACCCACCTTTGAATCCGAAGGTCCAGTGTTCCAATTCCGCTCTTAGCGAAAAGCTGTTTACTCACTTTATCTCAACGTACTCATGTGCAAAATGAATAAATTATACCTGGCCATGATCATCGTTGTATCTGTTCGAAAAAAATTTAACTATCGCCTAACTGCGTCATGTCTAATTCTACATGTTAAGAGGTTGCTGTTGGCTAGGGCCCCTTTGAAAAGCGCTTTGAGTACGTTTAGCGGATATTCCTCTATATAAATGATCAAATGTTAAAGTTTTTCCTCTGTTTTTCCCTTGTTAGCCTGTAAATTCTACATTTTGAACACGATATTTTGATGTCATAGAACGCTCCTGAAGGGGGTGTTTATAATTGTAACGGAAAGTAGTCCTTCAGAACTATGGAGCCAGGATTTATCCCAATTTCTATAGCATGAAATGGACAATAGCAATTGTTTACCATCCTTTGGATAGGACGCTATTCTATCAAAAAATACTTTCCATCAGATCTAAAAGACTCAGCTGTCCAGTCACTGTTGTTTGAACATTGGGGTCAAAAAAAAAAACAATCGCGACTACAACCAGGAATCGATCTTGGTCCCTTTGCGTGTAAAACGAATGCTCTATCGCCTGAGCTATGGGGACCTCCGTTATACGTGGATAATATGAGCAACCTAGGAATATTATTTATAATTGATTTAAATTTTTTGCAATGTTCTTCCCAACGGTAATAATGTTAAATATAGGATGTATGATTATAGAAAATTATAGACATTAAAAACAATGTTTTGTAAGATTGTTTGTTCCAATAATGATGTAGTTACACCGTAGCACAATTTTTAAATAATAAGCACTTCCTGTAAAAACTATCGATAGCAATAATGATAATAATAATAATAATAATAATAATAATAATAATAATAATAATAATAATAATAATAATTATAATAATAATAATAATAATAATAATAATAATAATAATAATAATAATAATAATAATAATAATAATAATAATAATGATAATAATAATAATAATAATAATAATAATAATAATAATAATAATAGTAATAATAATAATAAAAATAATAATAATCTTATTAACAATGATGATGATAATAATAATAATAATAATAATAATAAATAATAATAATAATAATAATAATAATAATAATAATAATAATAATAATGATAATAATAATAATAATAATAATAATAATAATAATAATAATAATAATAATAATAATAATAATAATAATAATAATAATCCGACATTTGTGTTCGGTTTTCACACATCCAGTCCATTTTTATTGCTTTTATTATTAGCTGAAGAATGATTTGGAGGTCGAAACGTCCCGTGTTTGGTATTTTTGTTATTTTTTGGAAACTGTTATATTCATTTTTGTTCAATTCTTTTTTTTCACAAGTCGGCTTCTAGCTGATTGGTATCATTTATCGTAATGAAGTCAGATTTATCGCAAGAAACCTGACTTGATAAACTCGAACTTTTATATAGTGCAATATTCACTAAACGTGCTCAAAGCGCTTTACAAGAGGTCCCTGGCCAACACCAACACTTTACGTGTAGGATGTGACATGACGCTTGTCAGACGATATTACAATATTTTTTTCGGGCAGAGACAACACTGTTAATGGCCAGTTATTCATTTTACACCTGAGTACGGTGAGAGAATGTGAGTAAAGAGTCTTTTCCAAGGACTCAACTATGCGCCGAACGAGGCTCGAACCCAGGACCTTCCGAGCCGCAAGCGAGTGCCATACCACAAGACCGCATTGCCACATGGGGCAGCGTGGCACATCGGTACGGTCTTTGCTTCGTACACAAAAGGTACCGAGTTCGACTACCCGCCTCGTTGTGTGGCCTTGAGCAAGTCACCTCACCCTATCACACTTTGCGGCGCTGCACTGCTGCTGACGCCTGGGTTATTCCAGTCTTCCCTTTGAATATACCATAAAGACAAATTTCCCCTTGGGGATGAATAAAGGGAATTAATTTAATTAATAAACGAAATATAACAAACCAGGATCTGCAAGATTAGCGCAGTCGACGAAGAAACCTTCGTTTAATTAAAAACTATATTCAAAATAGTCCGTGATGAAATTCAGACCTGCCCACTGGAAAATATGCTAAAAATTCGTAATTTGTTGTCACTAAAATTAACTTTTAAAATCAACAATTTACCCTCACAAGTATTAAATAACACCCCAATATCCTTTAAAATATGTAGTCTGGCATCAACTTTCATTTTCAATAAGTTTTAATGGCTTAGAGGTGCTCATAAACTCCTGAAATTGGAGCCAAAATTTCGTAATTCTATGAATTTTCAGTTGTTGTTTTTTTTTTTTTTTTTGTTTGTTTGTTGCTTTAGGTCTCTTCCAACACAATTGAGGTTATATGAGAGACCGCTGAAACAAAAAAAACAAGCAATCTAACAAAAATAGTACAAATGTAAATCAAAATCATAACCTAAAAATATCATAAGCTAAATTACAAATAACCAAGAACAAACAGGCAGAAGATTTACAGAAAAAAAAATATCCCCTGTCAAAAATACAATCACAAACCAAAGAAGCAGGATAGGCTAGTAAAGAGAAGAAGAAACGACATCACTATCGGATCGTACACCCATGCGAACATCATAGGTATATGATTCAAGGGTGATGCTCCCATCCAACCACCCGCTCAGTTGTTGTAGGCAGGTATGTGGAATTCCACGAATACCACCCTTGGGTGATTCCCCCATCGATGATACCACCACTAGAGTATTAAAAAGAACAATGTGGTGAACCAAAAATAAAAACCTGGACTTTTGAAGACCACGACACAATTCTTTTTTCACAAATCGACAGCTTCTAGCAGCTTGGTATCCCTTTACCGTAAGGCAGTCCGATTTATCACAAGTAACCTTCACATGGATTAAATAACACACCAAAATCCTTAAAACTATGTAGTTTGGCATCAACTTTCATTTTCACAATGACTTAGAGGTGGTCATGAACTTCTGAAATTGGAGCCAAAATTTCGTAATTCTACGAATGTTTAGTAGTAATAGGCAGGTCTGCCATGAATACCGCCCCTGGGCTCTACCCCCCATCGATGATACCACCACTAGAGTATTATATTGAGAGAACAATGTGGCGGCGAGCTATAAATAAAAATCTGGACTTTTGGAGACCACGTAAATAGTTACATTGAAAAAAGATGTCGGAAATAATTATATAATATATTATGTTTCGAAAAAACTATGTCAACCTTCCAAAATTACCAACACATTTTCTAACCGTACTCATGTGTAAAACTAATGTATCTGCACATTTTATTGCCCTACTCATTTTAAAACTAATATATCTGTCTTTGATAATCTTTGTCTATTTCAGACTAAAAAACAAAAACAAAATTAGTATCGCCTTATACTCGTCATGACCCCTTCCACATGCTTTAGTGTTGTTTTGAGCTTATTAACGGGATATAGCGCTATATAAATAATAATGATAATAATAATTATTATAATAATAATAATAATAACAATATGATAATAATAATAATTACTATTATAATACAATAATAATAATAATAATAATAATAATAATAATAATAATAATAATAATAATAATAATAATAATAATAATAATAATAATAATAATACATGGTATTTATATTGCGCGTTTTCATCACTGTGTGATGCTCAATGCACATGACAAATAAATATACAAAATATACATATAAAACATATATCACAATGAAATCAGTGGTAGCAGAGTATGAAATATCATGAAAATGTAACGATAAAAAGGTAGTACTTTAGCAATGATTTAAAACTATCAATGGATTTTGCTTCTCTTATCCTTCTGGGCAGGTCATTCCACACAAGGGGTCCAGTTTGAGTAAAGGAACGGTCCCCATAAAAATTATAATTATAATTATTTCTAAGAGTAAATATCAGATTATATGCCACCTTAACCTCTGAAATTTTGAAGACATTTTTTTTCTCAAAGCTACTTTTGTGTTTAAAAAATCCACTTGGAATAGCCATAACTCAGACCAAAAAAAATTTACAGTTTATCATGAAATAAACGCCAATAATGATGGTTGACGGATCAAACCTCTGAAGTCCGGATTTTCACGATCGGCGATCAAAACTCTGAAGTCTACATGCGGGCTTTTCGCACCATGTTTCATTTAATTTTGGGCGGATCAGACCTCTGTCATAGGTTTCATTCGCCCAAAATTAAATAAAACAAGGTGTGAAAAGCTCGTATGTCGATTTCAGAGTAAGAGATCCAAACCCCCCAAAATTAAATAAAACACAGGTGCGAAAAGCTCGTTTGTAGACTTCAGAGTTTTGATCCGCCGATTGTCAAAATCGAGACTTCACTGGTTTGATCCTCGACCATCGACATGTAGAGAGATGTCCATTCTTTTACACCATACCAATAACTCAATTTCCATAAAATGCGACATGTGGACCATCATCTCTAAAACGCCTCATATTTATGAGATTATAATTTGTTAAAGACGATTGTTGAATACTTTGAGCTTTTGTCAATCGCTGTTTTGCTGGTTTTGGCTCTCATAATTTTTTCCAAGTTTGTTTGTTTTTTTTGTGTGTTTTTTGTGTGTGTGGGGGGGGGGGGGGTTTGGAGGGGGTGGGTTTATTTTTTTTTAGATCAACCATATCCCCCCAAAAAATGTCCAAAATAGGATGAATTACTCTCGTATCATTATGTATTGTGTGTTACCTTTCATTGGCAATCAAATCAAAATGAATCTTCATTAATAGTTTGTTCAGTTTTAAACAAAATTAACATTTTAAGAAATACGTTTGCAGTGGGTAATTGTTAATTTAGTATTAGCATATGCTTTTTTTAAAAAATATTAATTAAATTTCATTCCTGGTTTATATTTTGACGAAGCCCGAGTTTGAACAAAATTGTAGATGGAAAAAATGTCATAAAAATATCTTATAATTTCTTCTGAAATAATTTGGAATCTGTTTGTATTTTGCTTTTGCATTTTTTGTTTGTTTGTTTGTTTGTTTGTTTGTTTGTTTGTTTGTTTTGTGTGTGTTTTATTTTCTTTTTGTTTTTTGTTTGTTTGGATTTTTTTTTTATTATTTTTTTATTTTTTTTTTTTTGTGTTTTGTTTTTTTTCAACTAGGTTTTTACGCGGTGTATTTTATATTCATAACGTCACAATTTCTCAAGTTTCAATCCGACTTAATACCGAATTCATAGGATTGTTCTTACTGACGTTAGTCCATTTCTAAGTGCAAATAGGTACACGTTGGTTCAATTCAATCCATATTGTTAGGAAACTAGGGAGCAGGTACCGGTGTAAGATAAAGATCTGAACATGTTTATACGAAAGGAGACAGACAAAGCAATAAAGAAAAATACCAAAAAAAAAAAAACAAAAAAAACAAACATTCCAACAAAATCAGTTTTCCTACCTAGTCGAGGTAGAGTGATTTTTGGGGATTTTTTTTTTCTTGTAATTTTCATTCTTGCTTTTGTCTGGCACCTTTCATATTCTCTTGTTAAGACCTAATATATTATATTTTAATCCATGCTGTTGCTGCATCTTCAATATTGATGATAAACGTATCATTTACTTGTGGTGTGGAAGGCGTTAGGTTAACGTATTGCTCTGCATTACAATCATTACGTCCTCTATGTGACAGAAATGTTCACTGAGTGACAGGTAAATTTTTCATAACTGTTTTTCTTGAACAAGGGGATTTCACGACGCTTTATACATAACAGTCAGAATTTCTCATGTTTCAGTCCGATATAATAATGATTTGACAGGATTGGAGACATATTATTGTGTGCACAATATAATCGATTTTGATAATAGTCTTGAGTGAAGTAGTAACATTATATTGTTTCAGGCAAGACCTTCAATAAAGCGTCGCGTTCGACTACAAAATTGGTGATAAACTAGAATGTCCGGTGGGGCTTTCAAACCCGGGCTGATATAAAAAACCTGGTCCACAAATTTAATAAACACCTTATCCTATCAGAATCCGACCTAGTAATGCTGGTCAAATTGGAAATAAGTGAATTGGCTGGGTCAGTAATCGGCTGTTGAAATCCCAGCGGAGTGGAGAAGGGGAAGGGGGGGGGGGGGGGATAATATGCTGGTTTCACTGTTCCATAAATTTGAAGCCATTTGGGTTGATAATTCAATGAAAGATAATACAATTAGACGAAATGAAATTTATCGGATTTGGAGTTTAGCCCTAATATATTGGTTATAATTAAATTAATTAGACGCTTAATTAAATAATCAATTAATTTGATATTCATAATGATCATTATCTTACCGTTTGCCAGAATGTTGTGGTGCTGCTGATGACGATGGTGAAGAGGATGATGGTGGTGGTGGTGATTATGGTGATGGCTGTCGGCCATCATTCTATTTAGATGTTCGTGTTCCTCCTTGTTCATCTTGATTAAGCGGTGATCACAACACAACTGGTTATGGAAATTACGGTTAAACTCATTTAAAACAAGGACTCATTTTCGACAATAAACAGACTGTGCCTCTGATTGGTTCGTGCCTTGTTGGTGAGTGGTTAGCGTAGGCCCCGCCTCCTGTCAACTCACCCTTTAATCTGAGTGGCGGTGGATAAACTTCGCCGATCGATAGTGTAAAATTAGGCTATGCTACACCAACCACTGCCGCTGACCAAGAGTTGATAATCTGTTGAGTCGATCAAACGCTGTCGGGAGAGAGTTTATTGTTGGCGGTGGTGAACACACAATGATGTGTGTGTTTGTGTATGTATGTATATGTGTGTGTATGTGTGTGTGTGTTTGTGTGTGTTTCTACAACAGTATTCACAAGTCAATAAAAGGGGTAGCACCCTCAGTAAAAGACGACTTTGAGTGAAATGTAATGACGAATGAGGTAGAACCAGCGACATCTATGCTGGTCCAGGGTAGAACCCATAAGTCACGCCACGGTATGTAGTGCGACAATGTGGTCTTGTAGTATGACACTCGCTTTCCGATCGGAAGGTCATGGGTTTGAACCTCGCTCGGCGCGTGGTTGAGTCCTTGGAAAAGGTTCTTTACTCACGTTCTCTCATCGTACTCAGGGGTAAAACGAGTACCTGGCCGTTAACAGCGTGGTCTCTGTCGGGAAAAAAAATTGTAATGTCCTACATGTTAATTAATAAATGTTCGTGTTGGTCAGGGACCCTTTGTAAAGCGCTTTGAGCACGTTCGGTGGATATCATCATTTTCATCATCATTGCCCTTTTCACCCTGGGTCAGGGTATAGGCCACAGAGAAACAGTTTTCATCCTTCTCTATCCTGAGCTAACTTTTTTTTTTTTATCTCGTTTCATGTCTTATCGCTTCTCTGTATATCAGCTTCTTTAATTCTTCTCCGTGTTCCCCGTGCGCCATATAGAGAGTATGCGCTTGGCTAACGAGTTCACAATATCGCCATCCGGAAGTATAACGGACCAACACACAAAACGGTATGTAACCATGATCGTTGATAGTCAGGTTAATACAGTTTAGTGAGAATTACTCATAAACGCGGATGGCAAAAAAAAACAATAACAAAGACCCGAGTGACGTCATCTTCGTTCTATCTATAAAAGCTCAAGTTTAGTATCTCAATAATGTTCGGTCGACAAGTGTCGTGCAGTTGCGCTCGTAAACTCATGACCTGACATTGACCAAAACATAGGGGACAAAAGCGTGATATCAAAAATATGGTTTCAATCTCATTGGAAGTGTAAAATCACTCTTCCAGAGGAGTGAATACATACCTCATGTTTAATGATCTTAAGGTTTCAGAGTTATTTTCTTGTTTAAATTGTTGCTGGTCGTCAACAAAGATCACCCATCCTCGCTCTTTTACGTCTTGTAATCCTTAGAATCTGCCGATATATCCTGCTACTGACTAACATAGTTATTCCACCTCGTGATTCAATATGCAACTTATTGCTTATCAGTCTTCCGAAGGACTGTTTACACACACACTTCCAAGAATTTTGGAACCGTATAAGTATAAGTTGTGACGTCACGACTTTCTTCCATATTACTCACAACATTGCCATCCGGAAATATAACGGACCAACACACAAAACTATTCGTAACCTTGAACGTTTATAGTCTGGTTAATACAGTTTAGTGAGAATTACTCATAAAGTTGGATGGCAATAAGCAATAACAAACATCTGAGTGACCTCAACTTCGTTCTATCTATAGCTAAAAATGTGCAACTTTGGTATAACGTCTATTCGTTATAGCGGAGAAAAAAAATATAATTTCTTACATTGGAACCAACTCAAAGTTCGTATTTCTTATCCTTTTTAAAAATTTTAATTTGTTCAGATGTCCAATGCATCCCGACATAGAACCGATTCGAGACGGTGCTTGAATATTTTTCTTTCCTCCAGACCAACTTACTTGAAATTTTAAATTGTCGTAATTATTAGGAGATAAAAATTGTGGTCGCTTTAGTAGTAGTAGTAGTAATAGTAGTAGTAGTAGTAGTAGTAGTAGTAGCAGTAGCAGTAGTAGTAGTAGTAGTAGTAGTAGTAGTAGTAGTAGTAGTAGTAGTAGTAGTAGTAGTAGTAGTGATAATAGTAGTAGCATTATTATTATTATTATTATTATTAGTAGTAGTAGTAGTAGTAGTAGTAGTAGTAGTAGTAGTAGTAGTAGTAGTAATAGTAGTAGTAGTAGTTGTTGTTGTTGTTGTTGTAACAATGTTGTTGTAGTTTTAGTGATAGTAGTAGTAGTAGTAGTAGTAGTAGTAGTAGTAGTAGTAGTAGTAGTAGTAGTAATAGTAGTAGTAGTAGTAGTAGTAGTAGTAGTAGTAGTAGTAGTAGTAGTAGTAGTACTAGTAGTAGTTGTAGTAGTAGTAGTCGTAGTAGTAGTCGTAGTAGTAGTAGTCGTCGTCGTCGTAGTAGTAGTAGTAGTAGTAGTAGTAGTAGTAGTAGTAGTAGTAGTAGTAGTTGTAGTAGTAGTAGTAGTTGTAGTAGTAGTAGTAGTAGTAGTAAAACGTAAACATGGTCTTAATACCTAGATGATAAAATCCTTGCAAAAATTTATAAAACTTTAAAATATTGCTAAATTATTATGATTAAAAAATCCACCTATTTTTGGTCAAAAGCACCATAAAGTCATACAAAATCCTCTGAATATGAAATAAAATTCGTCCTAAGAAATCGCACTTAAAACAGCCGTAAAATGCAATAATTTTAAGAGCTCTGTGAAAAGCAGCCTTCCAGCGCTGAACACAATACACACATTTTTGTTTACGTTTTACGATTGTAAGGAAAAAACAGTGAGCTATTTTAATCTTATTACAAAGGTCGACGATGAACATCAAGAATGACATACCTAATTATTGTTATAACTATTCATCCAACACCTACGTACAATACGGCACACAATTAATAATGCACCGAATTTAGAAATAGTGACGGAAGGCAACGGAAAACCACCGTCACTAACAAACTTTCCCATTTCCCAAGACATCAGCTGTCCCGAACACGTTGAACGTTTCAAACTGGTGCGAAATGAAACAATCACATTGGCCACGTGGAATGTACGTACATTAAAAACGTTATTCAAGAAATAAAAAAGTTCCAAATTAACGTTCTTGGAATCTCAGATACGAAGTGGAAAGGAGAAGGACTAGTTAAAGAAGATGATTTTGTATTGTATTATGCAGGTAGAAAACATCGTGAGAAAGGAGTTGGAATTATTTTAGACAACTCAACACCAAAGTGCTATTTAGATCATGTTGCAATCTCAGAAAGAGTTATTTTAGTAAAGTTGAAAGGAACCCCGTCTAATGTTAATATTATTCAAATATACGCCCCCAACATCAGACAGTGACGAAAACACAATTGAGACATTCTATCAAGATATGGAACAGGCATTAAAACAATGTCAATCTGATGAAATTCGATTAATAATTGGTGATTTCAATGCAAAGGTTGGTAACGAGAGAGTTGAAAATATCGTTGGACCCCACGGACTAGGTACCAAAAACGATAGAGGGGAGAGACTTGTCGACTGGTGCAGATTGGAAAACCTTACTATTGTCAATACATGGTCTAAAAACCACGATAGAAAGAAGTGGACATGGATAAGCCCAGGTGGCCTTTATAAAAATTTGATAGACGTTATTCTGGTCCAACATCGATTCAGAAATATCGTACGCAACGCAACTATTCCAAGCGCAGATTGTAATAGTGACCACCGACCTGTCAAGGCCACGCTAAAAATAAAACTTAAACAAATAAAGAAATAGGACGTGTAACCAAAACTGCAATTAGATCTATTGAGAATTAACGATCAAATAAAAAATGATTACAAAGATTGCGTGAAAGAAAAAAGTGAAAACTTGACCTCAGATATAAAC
>NC_088361.1:86100811-86105811 GCF_034508935.2 Berghia stephanieae | reverse complement strand
GAGGTGTAAAAGAGCGAGGATGGATGATCTTCATCGATGACCTGAATTTATTAAGACTAGAAAGTAAGATATCATCACACTGAAACCAGAGGATCATTTATATAAGGTATGTATCCAGTCATTCGGAAGACTGGTTTTACACTTCCAATGAGATTGGAAGCAGTTATAGTCTGATTGATAGAATTTAGTGAGAACATACTCATAAAAATGGCTGGCTAGAAACAATTACAAAGAGCTGAGTGACGCCAATTTCGTTTTATCTATAGATAGACTGAAGTTGACGTCACTCGGGTCTTTGTCATTGTTTTTTGCCATCCATGTTTATGGGTAATTCTCACTTAACTGTATTACACAGACTGTAAAAGTTCATGGTACACAGAGTTTATGTGTTGATCCGTTATACTTCCGGATGGCAATGTGAGCTTCTTAGCCAAGCGCATGCTATCTATACATAGTTCGAAGTTGACGTCACTCGGGTCTTTGTTATTGTTTTTTTGCCATCCGCGTTTATGAGTAATTCTCACTAAACTATATTAACCAGACTATAAACGATCATGATTACACACAGTTTTGTGTGTTGACCAATTAATCTTCCGGATGGCAATGTTGTGAGCTTCTTAGCCAAGTGCATACTATCTATAGATAGAACGAAGATGACGTCACTCAAGCCTTTGTTATTATATTTTGCCATCCGCATTTGTGAGCGATTCTCACTAAACTGTATCAACTACACTATAAAAGTTCATGGTTACACAGAGCCTTGTGTGTCGGTCCGTTATACTTCCGGATGGCAATGTTATGAGCTTCTTAGCCAAGTGCATACTATCTATAGTCTGAATGGTACAATTTAGTAAGAACTACTCATTAAAATGGCTGACTATAGATAGAATGCGCTTGGCCAAGGAGTTCACAACATTGCCATCCGGAAGTATAACGGACCAACACACAAACTCTGTGTAACCAAGAACTTTTATAGTCTGGTTAATACAGTTTAGTGAGAACAACTCACAAACGCGGATGGTAAAAACAATAACAAAGGCCTGAGTGACGTCATCTGCATATTATCTATACAATAAGCAATAACAAAAAGCTGACTGAAGTTAACAATGTTAAATCAAGCCCACCATTGCGTTCTGTTATCAGACCTGCAAATATGTATACATTGGTTCAATTATATAGATAGTATGCGCTTGGCTAAGAAGCTCACAACATTGCCATCCGGAAGTGTAACGGACCATTACATAAAACTGTGTATAACCATGAACTTTTATAGTCTGGATAATACAGTCAAGTGGGAATTACTCATCAACGTGGATGGCAAAAAAAAAAAAAAAAACAATAATTAAGACCCGAATGACGTCAACTTCATTCTATCCATAAGTCACGGGGGATGGATGTACGCTAATCATGACCTACGCAAGCAAAAATATCAACCCAATGATTGCATTCACGATCTGTTATCACAAGTCATGAATTCTTATCATCTGCCTAGTTTTATCGATGGGATTTTAATATCTTGTCAACACATTTATATACCGAGTAAGATGTTTCACCTCCAAGAAAGCATTAGATTGAAGCACGAGTGTTATTATTATTGGTAAAATACAATGCCTTAGATACACAAATTATATAATTATTTGTTACGCTTGAAGCAGGAATTAGGTATCATTGATAAGAAAGTATACATTACTATTTTGATAATTTATTTATTTATCGATCTATCTACCTATCTATCTATCTATCGATCTATCTATCTATCTATCTATCTATCTATCTATCTATCTATCTATCTATCTATCTATCTATCTATCTATCTATCTCTCTCTCTCTCTCTCTCTCTATATATATATATATATATATATATATATATAATATATATATATATATATATATATATATAGATAGTGAAGATAACAGATATACGATCAATTTCAAGCTACACAATGGCTTTATTTTAATCTTCTTTTTCATGTATAGATAGTATGCGCTTGGCTAAGAAGCTCATAACATTGTCATCCGGAAGTATTACGGACCAACACACAAAATTGTGTGTATCTATGAACATTTATAGTCAGGTTAATACAGTTCATTGAGCATTACTCATAAGCGCGGATGGCAAAAAACAATAACAAAGACCTGAGAACAGTGGGCATTTTATTTCGACACATACCATCGATAATAAAACCTGTGTAGTTTGCTGTGTCTACCAATCACTACTATTGTTGACATTATGACGATTGTCCGAGAGGCGTGGTTATCTATCTGTTAATGTTGACGGTCATCTTGGGCCTTTTTTTCTAATATACGAGGCTGCATGTGCGGCTATGAGGTCTTGTGGTTTGACTGGCTGAAACAACTGAAGAGTTAAAATGTCATAATATTTGAATTTATTCTTTTAATAAAAGAAAAAAAAAGAAAAAAAAAGAGAGAGCGAGAAAGAGGGAGAGAGAGAGAGAGAGAGAGAGAGAGAGAGAGAGAGAGAGAGAGAAGAGAGAGAGAGAGAGAGAGAGAGAGAGAGAGAGAGAGAGGTGTATGGGGGGGGGGGGGGGGGGTAAGAGAAGAATTGCCATTTCGGGGCCTTGCTTGCCAATCCTTCAGATCTCACACTTCAAAATATTTGTTGATATATCTCTGACGTGAATGCCGACGTAAATATTCTGTCCTATTAATTACACGTTATAATAAAATACAAAATGCATGATGATGATGATGATGATGATGATGATGATGATGATGATGATGATGATGATGATGATGATGATGATGATGATCATGATGCATTTATAGTCTAATCTAAAAAGTCTATGATTCCATAGTGTATTATTCTCTTGGACATAACAGCCATCACCTGCCTTCATCAGATCTAAAAGGTCCTTGTTGAAACTGTTTGAGATGCGGACAATGAGGGCAATAGTCTGGACCGTGGTCACTCCAATGGCCAGAACAAACACCTGTCTCGACGGATTGTAGAAGCTGACAGACGCTGTGCACACTCGAGAGTGCTGGTGTTAGTCTGAGGACAAAAGGCATGAAATGACGAAGTATTACGTACTGTACACTAACAAAACACCTTTCAAAACAAACTGAATTGAGGTCAAAATCTCCCCCTCCTCCTCCTCCTCCTCCTCCTCCTCCTCCTCCTCCTCCTCCTCCTCCTCCTCCTCTTCTTCTTCTTCTTCTTCTTCTTCTTCTTCTTCTTCTTCTTCTTATTATTATTATTATTATTATTATTATTATTATTATTATTATTATTATTATTATTATTATTATTATTATTATTATTATTATTATTATTATCATTATTATTATTATCATCATCATCATCATCATCATCATCATCATCATCATCATCATCATCATCATCATCATTATTATTATTATTATTATTATTATTATTATTATATTATTATTATGATTATGAATTATTATTATTATTATTATTATTATTATTATTATTATTATTATTATTATTATTATTATTATATTATTATTATTATTGCTGTTGTTGTTGTTATTATTATTATTATCATTATCGATAGTAGTAATGAATTGAAGTTCTGGTCCTACTCTTATGAAATACGCGGTCAGTGACCAGATGGGAGATATCCATCGCAGAACATTGATGTTCCGACATTGTGTCCTCGGGTAAGGTACATTACTCCAATCGAATATGATGTGAAACGAGTACCTAACTAAAGGCAGTGACGGATATTTAATAGTTTTAATAGAAAAAGACGTTTAACAGGCGACCTGTACTGTATGAATTGGAATTTATATATATATATATATATATATATATATATATATATATATATTTATGAGTGTTGGTGGGTACTCGTAGGTACGAAAGTGCTCGATAATGATGGTTAGAGCTAATATAAAATATAAATTGAGGTAATCACATCGGAATACATTTTTTTCTTCGGACATTATGCCGACTGAAGACGTGGACGAAAGCCACAGAAACGTACGCCTTGGCCATATATAATGTGAGTGGCAATTTATATTTATATTTTATATACATATATATATGGCCTGGTGGGATATCAGCTTTTATAAGCAAGAAACGTTACCAAGCGTTGCTGTGGTTGACGCTTGGATTGGTTCAAATTTTCCGTGTCCGATAGGCAACATCAATGTCACCCATCCCCTCAAAGCGGTATGTTTTGTTGGGTTGATTTAGAATTTTGACGTCAAAAATGCATTTTACAATCCTCAATATGAAGAACATAGCGGTTATATATTAATGTTTAATCTAAAACGATTGACATAGTTTAAATATTACAAAAAATAAAATTGCAACCCATCGTCTTCAAACGCTGAAAGTGAATTTAGAGTAAAAAGGGGGTGAGAACTAGCAGCTTGGAGTTGGTTGCAATGAAAGATATTATTTTTTATACTCCATCATGAAGATTAGACAGTATTCCCAAGTTTTATATTTATATCTACACATCGATGGTGACGGATCAAATCTCAGAAGTCCCAATTTTCACGATTGGCGAATCAAAACTCTCTGAAGTCTAGATACATACGAGCTTTGCGCACCGTCATCAGAGGTCTTATCCGCCCAAAATTAAATAAAACATGGTACGCAAAGCTCGTATGTGTAGTCTTCAGAGTTTTGATCCGCCGATCGACATTCAATTCCCAGTACCTAGCTCACCTCGATATACCACCGCTTTGAGACGGAGGGTCACAATTACAGATTTCTGGTCCTTTCTGCTATAAAACCTCTTTTGCAACCCGTTTCAATCCCGACATAATACCGTTATGAAATGATTGGCTATAAATTTTCAGAACATGATGGTCAGTAGTGGAGTCTGAATTTTTTGTTTGTTTTGTGGGTTTGTTTGTTGTTTTTTTGTTTTTTTTTTGGGGGGGGGGGGGGTTTGTTTTGTTTTTTTTTCTTTTTGTTAGTTGTTTTTAGTTGTTTATTTTTCGGGGGTTTTGTTTTTAAGCTTTACGCAGCTTCATTGATTACAATTTGAAAAAGAAAATAA
>NC_088361.1:86088311-86098311 GCF_034508935.2 Berghia stephanieae | reverse complement strand
ATTCCTTTTAGTGTCTCCAAAGCAACTAATCTAGGAATGAGGAATCCTCTTCTCCCAAACCCATATTGCCATATCTGGCAAACCACCATATTTTTCTTTAATTGTTGGTCAAAAATACTTACTTATATTTATCGATACATTACGATGACCCGCCCCAAACTTGTGTAAAAGAAAAGTGGGGTGGGGGAAAGCTTCTAAGATGCTTCAAGTTAAGGACTTTTTGACAAGTTGGGGGTAGGGGGTGGGGGGGGGATCGTTTTAATCTATCGATATAATATGAAATAATTATTTTTTATTTTTTACTAGGCCAAAATAACAAAAGGGCATTTTGTGGAAGTACGACATACACCCGCATCGTTTTTATCTTCATGGAGACGTTTAATGCTTTAGCCGGTTCAGCCATTACAGTCCTTTTCCGCTCATTACTAGCTACCAATATTGAAAAATTGAAGTCATCTCGGGGACAAAACAGAACTCTGAACAAACAAATCGAGAGATGTGGGGTTGGGTGACGGGGGTTATGTGGTGGGGAGGGAGCGGGGGGAGGGAGGGAGAGAGAGAGAACTTCTATCATTTCCCTGTGGCTTGATGTATTGGTTTCCTCACCCGCCCTCCGATTCTTCACCTAGTCGCCTCTTCTCTTGACGCCAGGGAAAGAAAAGCAGGGGCGGAAACCAGCAAACCCGGAATAAACCTTCGGCGGACGATTATGGCCCGGTGATGCATTTAAAATACTTTTATCCAATTAAATCACTGACATCTCTCTTTCCCGAGTTAATGGTTGAGGCCGGGGCATGATGGCTCGAGCCAGGCCAATGAATACCGCCAAACCAATTAGATCTCCAAAGGGAAGGAAACCCCTCCCTAGACAAAACAAGATTAATTCCCTTCGCTCGTGCGGCTCTCGTTATTGCAGTCCATCTTCGCGCTGCTGATGAAAGAAATAAGAGAATGAAAAGACAATTGACAAATGGAAATAAAACAGCTCGTATTTTGATTTCTTGGAGGGAATAAAGTGCTCTTGTAAGAGGCGAAACACACGTGCAAGTTAGTTCTAGTCCTGTTTACTGACCAAGCGAATCAAGACAATTTGTTACAATAAATGATAACAAAAATGGTAAAATAGACTTCCCTTGAGACTAAAATGCCTATTCTGCCGAAATCTGGAATAACACGTATTGAAAATTTTGGCCTTAAAACCCGCCCTTCAAATATCGATCGATTAAAATGACCCTCATTTTGGCAAAAACTCTCAAACCTTGGACTTCGCGAAGCCCCAGATTTGAGAGTTTTTGCCTAGATGAGGGCCTCTTTAATCGATCGATATTTTGAATATGGAGATTTCTGGCCAAAATTTAAATGTGTTTTTTGTCTCTCCAGAATGCGACAGTATTGTGTGCACTAGATACAGATTCATCTGAAATTAACTTGTTAACGGATCTCTTATTATTATCTCCCTTTAATGTTAATGATTTTTAAAGGATGTTTGTTTTTCTTTATTTTTGTTTTTGTTTGGTGTCTTAAGTTTAATTTTTAAATAGCTGACGTGCATGTCACAAAATAAAGCGAAGAGCTTAACCAGAAAATTTGATAAAACCAAAATGGACTCTTTTTACAGACACGTAGTTTTGTTTATACTATTTAGAGATTCATTACTAGTCTAAATGCATTTTTGTGAAAGATTATTCGATTTGAGGGGGGATGGTAACGGTTCACTGAGGGCGACTATTTGAAATACATTTTGTTCTTTTCCTTTTTCTTTTTTCTTTTTTTTTTTTTCTTTTTTTTTTTTTTTTTTTTTTGTTTGTTTGTTTGTTTTTTGTTGTTGTTGTTGTTGTTTAGTTTTCGCTTTTATTTTCAAATTTTCTTTTTGCTGATGTTTTTATTTTTTGTTTGTTTTTATTTGTTTTGAATTTTTCCTTTTTTAGGGAAGAGGTTGGGTTGGGTTTTGTTTTTGTTTTTTGTTTTGTTTGGGGGGGGGGGGTGGTATTGGTTTTTGTTGGGCTTTTTTGTTTCTTTTCTTTCTTTTGTTGGTGCCTTTTTCAGTAGATTCATATTTTCATATTGAACTGACAAATGAACAATATGCCATAACTCCCTTAAACAAATTCGGAGGGCAACTATCCCATCGTACTCTGGTATAAAATAAGTAGGCTACATGGCCATTAAAAGTCTTGTCTCTTTCCGAAAAATAATTGATTATGGCCTAACACCTTTAAGTGTTGTGCGGCTATGTGGTCTAGTGGTATGACACTCGCTTTCGGATCGGAAGGTCCTGGGTTAGAGCCTCGTTTGGCACATAGTTGAGTCCTTGGAGAAGGCTTTTCACTCACATGGGATGGACATCTGGAGGGAAGAGGAGAAAGTGACGCCCAAAAAAAAAAAAACATGGCGCAAATTGGTGGATAGGGGAAGAAATTGTGCTGGAGTATTATATACTCCTGACAGCGAGCAAGAACTAAAGCAAGGGATCGGTATAAATGGAGGCCTCCTGGCGCTGAGAGAAAAATTAAAAAGAAAAAAATGAGGATTTATAAAAGCACAATATCCACTAAACGTGCCCAAGGCGCTTTACAAGGGGTACCTGGCCAACAGCAACGTTTAACATTTAGGGCGGGACATGACGCCTGTTAGGCGATATTACAATTTTTTCAGACAGAGACAACTCTGTTAACGGCCAGGTACTCATTTCACACATGAGTACGGTGAGAGAATGTGAGTAAAGAGCCTTCTCGAATCCAAGACCGTCCAATCCGAAAGGGAGTGTCTAACCACAAGACCACATAGAAAAAGAGTTAAGGTTAAAGTTAGTGGATTTAGCCTCACTGCTGTACAGGAAATACTCTCAAACGTATAAAAGATATATATTATTTCATTACAAGATGGCAATGTTAATGGAGCCTAAAATTACGTTCCGTAATTATCGAACCTGCAATGTGTGCACGTAAGTTTGGAGTAAAGCTCTGATGTTGACATTTTAAAATAAGATTTATCAATAAAATATATCACATTTCGATTAACGGTCAACAATCAGGTTCGACACGTACATAATACTAACAAACGGTCAAATGCCACTTCCGACTAGATATAGGCAAAGGTTGACCTTTAGATTTCTACAAGGTGTAATATACACTATCCAGGGCCGCCATTGTCTAGACTGCCCTACTGGGGGGGGGGGGGGGGGAGGCGGGAGGGGAAAAACACATTTTGAAAATTTAGGCCAGAAAAATGGTCTTCAAAGATCGATCGATTAAAACGACTCGCTCTAATCTTGTCAAAGACTCCTCAATCTGGGACTTCAGATGAAGACTTCAAGGAAGTCCCGGGTTTGACAGTTGTTGACAGGATGAAGGTCATTTTAACCGATCGACTTTGAGAAGCAAGCGTGCATAGATGTCAATACATAAACAATAGGGAAAAGGTGTAGTGAGACCTCCCTAATCGGAAAAGGTCTGGCGCCGCCGAAATCGTCCCTATTGGCCGGATTTCCCGATTGGAGAAAGCCTCGATTTTGAAGTCGACAAGAAATGAAGTGAGTAGGAAAGTGCCAGAAGACAAAAGAGAATAAAAACTTCGCGGCGGTGATGGGGGCTCGAACCCGCGACCTTACTGGTACGACAACTCCGCCTGGCCGGGGAGATCGTTTGGTCGTGGATAGCTTATACGGTAGAGTTGAAGCAAGTTTCGGTTTACAAATATTTGGGTATTTTAATTGACAATAGATTGCAGTGGCATTTACAAACCGATGCTGTTATCTCTAAATTGAACAAAAGAATGTATTTTATTCGGAAACTTCCAGAATTTGACATAGACAAAACGTTATGCACCCTTTTTTTTATAGATCCGTGTTGGAAACCGTTATTACTTTTTGTATTACAGCATGGTGTGGAAATGCCAGTAAATGCGACATTAAGAAAATTGATCGGATAATTGATAAAGCCAGGAGTTATACTCACCCAATTTCCAATGTGCAAGAACTGTTCAAGAGATTTTGTCTAAGTAAAATGGAGAAAGTTATGAAGGATGGTGATCACCCCCTTCACAAATATATTAAGTTCTCCATGAGGAGACAACACGCCACATTAATTCATTTTTGCCACATGGTGTTCGAATTTTTAACGCGCAACTGTGATTTAAATTAAATACTATCTTTTAAATATACACTCACAAGTTCGGACTAAAGGCCAGAGGTATGGCCTATCTCAATTTATTAAATTAATATATAAGGTGTTGCTATTGATTCTTGGTTGTATATTTTTACATTTTTGTACATTTTCATATTATATATATATATATATACATTGTCGCCATAGATTCTCAACTTTGTGTCTATACATTTTTATGCATGCCACGTATGTAAACGAATTTCCATTTTTTGGATGAATAAAATATATATTATTATTATTATTATTATTATTATTATTATTATTATTATTATTATTATTATTATTATTATTATTATTATTATTATTATTATTATTATTATTATTATTATTATTATTATTATTATTATTTTTATTATTATTATTATTATTATTATTATTATTATTATTAGCATTATTATTATTATTATTATTATTATTATTATTATTATTATTAGTAGTAGTAGTAGTAGTAGTAGTAGTGGTAGTAGTAGTAGTAGTAGTAGTAGTAGTAGTAGTAGTAGTAGTAGTAGTAGTAGTAGTAGTAGTAGTAGTAGTAGTAGTAGTAGTAGTATTATGTTATTATTATTGATAATGCTCTTCGCCTAGCTAAAATATTTACAGCATCCGCCAGCCGGATATAACGTATCAACACAAAAACCTATGTGTATCCTTGAAAGTTTATAGACTGATTGATGTATCACGAAAATTGATTTCTTAAAACAATAACAAAGAGCTGAGTGACTTCAATCTCGTTCCTTCTATATCGTAATTCGTTTATTTTCAATCATCTGCCGTTAGAATCAATTCTTACTTAATCCAAATTTTCTCGCAGTTCCCAACGCAAGAGTTGGAATAACCGTGTTAGACTGTACTTGGGCAAATAATTTTTTCTTTTCTTTGAAAAGCGATGGTCATGTAATGTCATCGTTTACATCCTTTTAGTCAAGGGAAAAATTATGGTCGTGTCGAGAAAAAGGTGTTATAACCATAATATCGTTTTCGAATTGCGACATTAAATGATATTGAAATGAACAGTCTATGGAATAATCGCATAGATATCTTTAATAAAATTAATGTAGAATTTATGTGTTGTTTTGAATGATGAAAAGTGTTTAATAACTTGGTTTATTGTATAGTTTAAATAGCAAGGTGACTGAGTGGTTAAGGTATAGCACTATGACCAGGAATATCCTGGGTATGAGCCCCCCTTTCGTAATTTCCTTGGGAAAAATTATTAACCCCAACTTTGCTCAACTTGGACAACATGTGATTCCTGTTGACATCATAAGACACCTTGTTTGAAGGATTATCTCTATTCCTTCATGGAATGCCGAGGCGACAGTATCTTAAGGTGCCGTGGTGGAAAGCGTAATTCTTTAATATATATACTTAAATACAAGTCACAACAAGATCTTGACAGCCTCAAAGCGCTGGCCCAGGGCCGTGAGCAATGGAAACAAAGGAGTGAGAATCTATATCGTCGACTATGACTGAATAATACAATTCTCAGCAAGCGTCTTTCGGACTGCGAGGCTTACCACTACCACTAACTACTTAAAACATTAAAAGCTATACAGATTTTCGGACAAGGAAATGAATGACATCGATTGTATAGCATCCCTCTCGTGGCACAAGGCGGAGGTGCCATGACAGTCGGGTCGAAGTTTCGACTCTCTGTCGCCGCCGTAAATATGTTTATATTCTCTATTGGCACTTCTCATCTCATTGTATTTCTTGTTATTATGAACATGAGTATCAGCTCCACTCCTTTTATATGACATTGTGCCAAGGAACAAGCTGCCTTATGCCGTTCTGTCTTGAGTTTGACAACAAAGTGTTCCTTTTCAATGGGGAATTAAAAATATGGATGCAATTTAGAAGGAGACTTTCAAAACGTACTAAGTTCCATTTTTATCATAAAAAAAGCCCCCGTACATTATTGTCATAAATTTTATTTATTGACTTAAACAGGAAAATAGGACGCTTGTCTATCACAAAGTACTTCCCGCCAGATCTAACAGACCCATTTACCCAATTACTATGGAATATACACTGAGGTTGGAAACAAAATCTCGACTTCACCCGGGATTAAACTCAGTCTTTTGCGTGTGAAGCTAGTGCTCAACCACCTCAACTATCAGAAACCCCATACTCAAATTCGTTGCGTATGTGCTTATTGTTTTTAATGGAAATACTCTCAAATCAACGGAAAATATTGTTCATTAAAACAACAATATTTAATCAAGCCCAAAATCGCGTGTTTTTTTGTTTTTTTATAAGACAACCCCTTATTGCCCATGTGGAACCGACCATGAAACCACTTTACATGTGCTTATGGATTGCCCATTATACAACGTGCAACGTTCGAACCACTGGGTCACCCCTACAACACTCAACACAAAGCTCTATGGTGAGGCTGAGGACCTAAAGCGGACCACAGACTTCATAGCAGATATCGGACTGCAGCCATAGATGTCCATCAGAGGAACGAAGAAGAAGAAGAAGATAAGACCTGCGAATACGTGCACGTTGACACGGACCCAATCCTCGTCTCTTCTTGTGGAACTTCCATCGTGCAATGCCACAAAAGTAGTTCTGCTACTTTTATCCTTGACCCAGATTTATGTCTTTTCTTAGTTAAGACTCGAATCTTTGACTACAAAGTTTATCCACATTAGTTTCTCAAATTGATAGATTAAAAGACTATATTCTATATAATATGATGATAGGGTATAGACAAAACTGTGTCTGCGCTAATCATGTCTAAGAGTTTAATAGAAGCAACATTAATTGAAAATGAAAAACAGTGAGTGCCAATAATAAATATTATTGTTTTTGACGATGATGCACACACACACACACACACGCACACACACACGCACACATACACACACAAACGCACACAAACACACATGCACATTTATTGACACACAAGTTGAATAAATACAATCAGTAGACCTGTTAAAGAAACTTTGGGCGTGTCCGTGGTGTTAGAATCAATGATACTCTGTTGTCTTTTTAGAAAGCCTGTCATTATAAGTCTAAGTGTGAGCTTCTTGCTGTAAACCGTTTGTTTTACTGCCCCCCCCCCCCCCAATACACACACACACACACATACACACACACACACACACACACACACACACACACAAAACAACCTCCCCGAACCAAACACGATGAGATCATAATATAATTTGTTTATGAAATGTTCTACTCCTAACATTGTAAAATTACTCCTTAAGGACATTCTTTGTTGCTTCTATCAAGTATCCTGACTGATCTATTTTAACAAAAATCTACAGCCGTACTCTGAGAAAAAGGAACCCGGAAATAACAAAAGATTAAAAAAAAAACCAACAACAACAACAACAAAAACAAACACGTAGATAATTAAAATTTTGGCCAGAGAATCAGTCCTTCAAATATCGATTATTTAAAAAGACTCTCATATATTAGCTTAAGTTTTTGCCAAGATGAGAGTCATTTTAAACAATCAAAAGTCTCATCTTCGAGAGCGTTTTGGTTTGTTTGTTTTTGGGGGTTTTTGTTGGCTTTTTTTTTTTTTTTTGTTTTTTTTTTTGTTATTGTTGTTGTTGTTGTTGTTCTTTTTTTTTTTTGTTCGTTTGTCTGTTGTTGTTGTTTTGTTGTTGTTGTTGTTGTTGTTTTTTTTTTTTTTTTTTTTTTTTTTGGGGGGGGGGTTGTTTGTTTTTTAAATAAGAGTCGTTTTAATCGATCGATTTTTATTGAAGGACCAGTTTTTTGGCCAAAATTGTAACCTCGTGACTTTTAGGGCTTATTCGCGATTTTTTTTTTAAATTCTTTTTTTTTTTCTTATTTGTTTTGTTTTGTGTGTGTTTTTTTGTTGTTTTTTTTTTTTGGTCTTGTTTTGTTTGTTTTTTTGGGGTTTTTTGTTGTTGTTTGTTTTGTATTTGTTGGGGAGGGGGGGGGGGGGGGGGGATGATGTAATATGAACTTGCTTATAATTAAGTCTAACTAAACATAATGACTTGTAACTGGCTAAAAGTTCACTCAAATTAAATGGAATGTGATATAGAAAAAAAGCAATGATAAATACACGCTGAATTTTAGACATTTTGAATTCGTTGTGCATAATACAAGATTATAACAAGATTGGGGTGGTGAGAGGCTGCACGGAGGTGTCCGTCACAGCTGCCTGAATTTAAACAATTACGAGGCAAATTAGATCCCTCTCAAATCAAACTCATTGAAAGACTAGAAAGTTCTCAACAAATCATCCGTCGGAACCAACGCGACTATCCGTTAATTATAATTAAAGAATTCATTGAGTTATATCCCTTGTTAGGGTGACTTCCGTCGTTTCATAGATCGAAACGTCAGCCTCTCCGCCGTGCCCAACCGTAAATCAATTTGGAAATTTAATAAGGAACTTAATGAAATTCCCAACAGTCGGCAACAATGCATTCAAGAGATTCATTTCAAAGGTGCGACGTGTTTTTATGGGCTAATTTAGCGGTAATGTTAGGGTGGGCTGGTGAAATTTACCTCCTGTGCGCAGTGCGTGGTCCATCCAAGATTGCTAATATTGATATTAATTGTTTTTCCCCCTGATTTTTGGGCCGTAAATTCGAAAGTTTCCTGAATATTCCTATCCTAGTTTTCTACATATAGTTATGGTAAATATACCCAATCGACGTGATCGTTAGATAGAGAAAAAAAAATATTTAAGATTTAAGTCTTAAATATTCGACAAGCAGTTACCCACAAAAAATAAGTAACACAATATTTTGATAAACGTAGCATAGCAACCCAGATAAGTCTAATACCGCAACTCTCCCTGAATGTATTGGTCATGTAAGTATTGAACAAGAAAGAAGTTACATATCAGATATTAACAGGAAAGGAAGAGGGAGAGACAGAGAGACAGAGACACACACACACACACAGAGAGAGAGAGAGAGAGAGAGAGAGAGAGAGAGAGAGAGAGAGAGAGAGAGAGAGAGAGAGAGAGAACAAAATGGGTAAAAGGATTTGAATGCAATTAGTGGATATTTGCGCTACATAAAAGCTCACGTTAATAAAATAAAAGAAGAAGAAGAACTCTTCGGGCTCAATTTTTCACCACTTAGCAATGAAAATAGTAACGTTCTGCACAGTAAGACTCGATTGAAGATCTTGAGAGACGCGAGCACAGGTAGCTTGACATTTTTTCCCAGATAGAGGCTGGAGACTATTCTACATGGGAACAATCCGTCGCCTTTTCTATCGCCAAAATATAAAAAGGCCCATCTGCTTACTCACTTCTGGATATACAGATCCGTAATCAAAAATGAATATATATTTTATGTTAAATAAAGCTTATTTAAGATAGGATCAAACTCTATATGTTCAAATTGCGAAGCCGTGAGATTATCACTACCCCACCTGCTGGAAATTGCGGTACAAAAGCGTTATCATTCTTCTTTCCTTTTTAACTCGTATGTTTTCTTTGTTTGTTTGTTTTGTTGGGGGTTTTTTGTTTGTTTTGTTTTGTTTCTTGTTTTTTTTTTAATACAAAAAAAAATTCTCTGTGATTAAGTATTTTTCACTTTTTCATATTTTGTTTTTGTTATGTTTTGTTTGTTCTCCCAATCCCGGAAAGGTGTGCCGATTGTGACCATGCATTTATCAATCTCTGTTCCTGCGCATGATGATGTTTTAAAAGAAGGGTGGGGGTTGGGGGCATAGCGCGGAAATCACAACAGTAACTACGAAATTCGATCAAGCAATGAAGGCAGCAAATTAAAAGCCGAAGGGAAAGGAATACAAAAAGCCTTCCGGAAGAATTGAATATTGTCATCTTTATGATGGAGGGGGGTCCGGTGGAGCGTAGAGGC
>NC_088361.1:86023311-86085811 GCF_034508935.2 Berghia stephanieae | reverse complement strand
GGTGAGTGAAAGAGAGAAACATGAACACACATAGTGAGAGAGAGAGAGAGAGAGAGAGAGAGAGAGAGAGAGAGAGAGAGAGAGGAGAGAGAGAGAGAATCCGTAGCCGGACTGACTGAAGATAAACACAGCGAGTTTACTATAATGTCGTTGATTACGGTAATTCTCAAATAACAGACCCGTCTTTGATTTTTTGATTAGACGCAGGAAAACAATTTATGGTAACGGCTAATATGAACAGGATAATGCTCTGAAGTGACTTGTTTAGACAACGATTTGCTATAATGGCCATTAATCTTCACGACTGTTGTGAGGCTAAACAGAGGCAATTCGTTTAAAATATTGACATAATTTTTCATTTAATGATTAAGTAGGCAACCTTTGATCCCGCATGTTGATGGGATGGATGTCATCCCAACACTTGACGGCTCTGGCAAAAGTTAGTGAGTGAGTGACTGACTGACTGACTGATAACTGGGGGAGTAGGACCTAAAATGTTGAGATGAGCTTGGCGAGGGTTAAAATGAGAGAGGAAGATGTAGTATATGGTGGAGTTATAGTTTATCATGTAGTATCTTTTTTTTTTTCTTTCTTAAATCGAGTGGGGTGGGGAGTTGGTTTGACGCTTGGTCTTGAATTTTGTCATCACCATCATCATCAATGTCATCATCATCATCATCATCATCATCATCATCATCATCATCATCATCATCATCATCATCATCATCATCATCATCATCATTACCATCATCATCATCATCATCATCATCATCACCATCATCATCATTATTATTATTATCATCATCTTGATCGGTTATATAAGTGCCATCTATAAAGTACTCTTTATAGACGAAGATTATCAGATTAACGTGTATTTTTGTTTCTATAATATTTGCTGAGTGAACATGATGTCCTTTGGGAAAACATGAAAGGTTATATGACACCTCCACCAACACAACCATCACCACCACCATCATCATCATCATCATCATTATTATTATTATTATTATTATTATTATTATTATTATTATTATTATTATTATTATTATTATTATTATTATTATTATTATTATTATTATTATCACCAGATCATCATCATCATCATCATCATCATCATCGTCATCATCACCACCATCATCATCTTCAGCTCCTCCATTTACTACCCCATCAGCCTTTGAAGTTGAGGCACCCACCGGTTTGAAAGAAAGTTTCATGGCAGCTTTGTCTGTCGCACTTTTATCCATAAAAAGGCCCACATGGAATCAGGTTACAAACTTCGTAAAACTTCAAATACTTTAATCTTTTTTCATGACTCAAATACTGGCGTAATTAGACTAAACTAATGCACTCTTATTTTGAAGGTCTGATAACCCAATAATTTTTATGGACTCATCAATGTCGTAATGGAAATACATAACTCTTAAACCAGCGCAAAATATTATGCGGCTATGTGGTCTTGTGGTATGACACTCGCTTTCGGATCGGAATTCTTGGGTTCGAGCCTCGCTCGGCGCATAGTTGAGTCCTTGTAAAAGGCTCTTTACTCACATTCTCTCACCGTACTCAGGTGTAAAATGAGTACCTGGCCGTTAACAGCATTGTCTCTGCCGGAAAAAAATGGCGTCATGTCTCATTCTATATTATGTTACGTGTTGCTGTTGGGTAGGTACCCCTTCCCTTGTAAAGCGCTTTGGGCACGTTTAGTGGATATTGCTCTATATAAATGCTCCACTTTTTTATTTATTTATTCATCGTCAATTACAACACTTGGTAGAGCACTATCTTCATACGCAAAGGGACCGAGATCAATTCTGGGTGCAATCGATATATTTTTTGAGACACCCTGTCCACCCAACAGTGATTGAGTAACTGGGTCTGTTAGCTCTGGAGGAAAGTAATTTGCGATAGACGACTGGCGTCTTATCCAAAAGGGTAGCAAGCAATAGCTATTGTCCGTTTCACGCAATAGAAACCAGAATAAACTCCGGCTCCATGAGCCTAATGGCTTTGAAGGACTTCTACAACAACAATGCTGAATGAAGCCCAAGATGACGTGCAACGATCAGACCTGAAAATGTGTGAACCTAGAACCAAGGACTAAATTAATACAAGTATTTGTGTTCACTTTGGCCAGGAAAAATAGTTACTTCATTAGATATATATGACCCATCGCCTCAAAATATGTTATGTTGATGAATTTACAGTGAAAAATATGCGACCAATCATCTCAAAACGATATTATTATAATATCGAAGACCTGCCTGCTTGATATTGGAAAGATTCGTAGTTTTCAGAGGTAATAACATAGTAGCATTAATACCACTCTTAAAGGTTTTCAATTTGTATTTAAATACTTTAAATTAATGCTTTAACTCTCTCCTTACCAGCTATTTTCAGAATTTGACCCGAAACTTTACACTCACCCAACACAAAAATAGATTTTTCAGACAGAATAGTAACGAGTATTCTATATTTTGTTCTGAAAAATGAGCTCTGCAACACAGTGTCCAGTTTTTATAGCTATAACTATAACAAAACGAAATCAGAACAAGAAAATGGTTGGAAATATCGTAATGAATGTGACGATTTTCGTTTTGGTGGTAAGGAGAGGGTTAAACTCCTTTATATACTAGCTCTGGCAGTAAAACTTCGTTTTCAAGAAGTTTATTGAATTAATATCTATATAATATTATAATTGTCAATTGGATTCAATAGTCTGATGTCACGTGGCCCAGCAACGGCGGCCATCGTGGTTCTAAACAACTAAAATCGATACTTTTTATTCTTCATGCTGGCTAGAACTTTTCATATGTCTTCTGATCAGAATGTGTAAAAGTCAAAACATGATCAGATTTATAACGTTTTTTTTTTCTCCTCTGGATATGCTTTCATGCTCGTCGGAGAAATATTTCATAAGGAGGTCCGCCATTGTTCCGATAGTTTAGAGCCAGTTACTAAGTTACCACGCGTCAATACGAGTTAAGTGACGTTACGACTGTTGAAGCGTATTAGGACCCCAAAAATTCGTAGTTCTACGAAATTTTGGTAGTAGTAGGCATGTCAGGTGTTGGAATGATTAAGGTGCTGAAAATTGAATTAACGCGCTTTTTTATAGAGCTCAATATCCACTAAACGTGCTCAATGCGCTTTACATGGGTCTCTAGCCAACAGCAACGTTTACGATGTTGGACGAGACAGAAGCCTGTTAGGCGGAGATATTAGGTAGAATTTGTTTTTCCAGCAGAGACAACGCTGTTAACAGTCAGATATACTCATTTTGCACGGCTCATCTCTTTATTTTTAGTATTTTGTCCGTGCCCGACGTCTTTATCCAGAAGACGGCAGAGGACGGCAGAGTGCCGGGTCGTCGGAGTCAGTCTCATGTGTGGGTTAGTCCTGTGGTTAGTCCTAAGTGTTTTGAAAGTTACGGTCTTCCTGATGATTCCAAAGTGTACACCTAATATCGGTAATACATGAGAATAACTCATTATCAAACATGATGTGACTTCACAACATTAGGGCTCCCGATATCTCAGTTGGTAGAGCATTGGCTTCAAACACGAAGGGATGGAGACCGATCCTCTGTGAAGTTGAGATTTTTTTTCTGTCCACCCAGCATTGCTGATACTATTAGATCTTGCTAAAAAGTAATTTGTAATAGACTAGCGTCCTGTCAAAAGGGCAGCAAGCAATTGTTGTTGTGCATACCACGCTGTAGAAACCGGGATAAACTCGGGGTCCATGGACCTAATGGCCCTCATATTGTATTGTAATATCGATTAATCCACCCCCCCCCCCCTTCCCCCTCCCCCCTCCCGGGCCAACCCGTAATGATATCACAGTTATCTGACCCTTTAACCTGTCAACACGTCTAAAACCTAAGCCTATAAGTGTACGCCACATAAGTAGGTCAAATAAATAAAGCCCAATATTTATACAGAGCATTTTCTCTATCTCACTATATAATCAATGTTCTAATTCCTGTATAATCGACAATCGGACCGATTATGCCCATGCCATAATATAGTATAAGCACCTTTTAGTCGCCCTTTTTGTGCCAGACGTTATTCGCTGAAGATGTGGTAGCAACAAGGCGAAGTCATTAGTCCTTATCAAATCTATGTTTTGACAAAAATCACCAAGAGTTTTCTTAAAATAATAAATGAAATTCCCTCTATTCATCCTCAGGCAATCCCCTTGTTCACCTCATGTTGATGATTTTTTTTTCTTCAGAAGAAAAAAAATAACGAACAATACAAAACAAACAATTTTTTAAAAATCTCAGAGATAATCCAGGCGACCGCCGTAGTGCAACGCCACAAAGTGAAATAAAGGGGCTCAGACCCTTGCTCTTCAAGAATAAGAAAAAAATTTAAAGGATTTTAAAAGTTAGAAAGAAAGAATGAAAATAAAAGAATAGATGTCTAATTTTTTTTATTTTTTTTTTTTTTAAAATAAATAATATACAAAACGCGCGATCCTGCTTGGCGTTGTGCTGCCAACAGCTTTTTACTGTGGTTTTGACTTTGTCACACTATCGAAATTATTGGGAACAATAAGTATAAATTTCAGTCCAGTCCAACTTAGTCTCAATTATATCATTCACTTCCGGTGCTTTTTTGCTTTTCTTGCCGTTCTTTTTGTTTACTTTAGACAAGCTCAACGCGACACGATGGCTGCATCCAGAGACACGGCAAAAATTCGTGGATTAGATGACCCGCCAAATAGCAGATTGTTTATTTTATGTCAAAAAGGTACCACCGAACAAGAGTTCAAGGATGCATTCGAAAAATTTGGAAGAATTGAAGACATTTGGATCATCAAGGATAAAAGAACAAATGAAGACCGAGGTACACTTCACTCACTTTTTTTTCCATTCCAACACAGACAGTTCTTTAAATTTTGATTAAGACAGAAAAAAAAAAAAAAAAAAAATTCCAATTACATAGGGTTTGTTGCATAACATTTATCAGATTATTCACAATGGGAATCAGGGCTGAGAATCTTCCGCCTAAATGGTAGTTTCTCCGCCCATCCGATCACATTTCCTCCTTTTTTTTCAAATTTGCCGTGTCAATCAAACTTGAAACATTTTCCTCAAACGGAGTGTCTACGTACACGGTAGCCTTGCACCTAACCCCAGAATCTACGTACAAGGTAACCGGGCACCTAGCCCCAGAATCTACGTACAAGGTAAGTGGAAGTGGGCGGGTAAGGTAAGGGGTCAGGAAGTCAGCACGAGGCACGAGTTTTGAAAAGAAGTAGGCCTACTAGGTCTTGAGTGACTCGTATTGTAGTCAAGGATAATGATTTACAGTATCCATTTATGTAGAGAGCTGCGCTATACTTGGCTTCTTTATCCTTACCAATCATTCGTTTGGACAGAAAAATTAAAAAAAAACTTAAGGCTAAAAGGCTTACCGTTAAAAGCAGTTTAGATCTGAAGATGCATTTGTTTTCTATCAAAAAACATTCGGTAGTAGACAATCCTTGATGAATTTCAAAAGTTGTGTTTGAAATTATATCGTAAATTTTTTCATGATTCATTCCTCGCGAAATCGTGGAGGCTTACGTCTGTTTTCAAGGTGCCGTCGCAAAAAAAACAAAAAAAACAAAGGTTTTTTAAAAAGTTTATTGAGAAAAAGATACGGAAAAAAGTGTCCCGAGATAGGTATGCAATTTGGTGCATAAGTGCAGTAAAAATTGGTGCGCAAAATTAGTTCGTAGCGGATGCGAGACTCTGTGTGTGTGTGTCGTAGCTCCTCTTTCTAGGGTGTGTGTGCCTCTTTTTTTTCTTTTTTTTTTGGGAGTGCCTACGTAACGGGGCATCTGGCCTCAGGATCTACGTACACGTAAACTGGTTTACCTTTGTAACACAAGCAATAGATGGTCCTCGCTGTCGTTACCGCGCACGCTCGTGTGTGTGTGTGTTATTTTTTAAAAAAATAAAAACATATTAACCATTAATGGCGAGATTCTATCTTACACTCCCCAAACTCCAGATCTTAGTCTTAATGTTATCATTAAAAGACAAACCTTGCGATTTATAGTTTAATTGAAGCCCGAGTCGAAATATACTCTTACTACTGCTCTCTTGGTGGAAACGATTTATTCTGCATAAAGCAATCTGGAGAAAAAAATCAGTGTCATTGTAAAAGGTTAAAATTTCACGAAGTACGCTCCGTGAACACCGCTGTAACAATCCTTTGATCTACGTCGTCAGGCAACCCATTGTTTCTTTAATCTTTTCCCATTCCCTCTTACTATCCCCCCGCCCATCTCTCTCTCTCTCTCTCCCTCTCTCTCTCTCTCTCTCTCTCTCTCTCTCTCTCTCTCTCTCTCTCTCTCTCTTGTCATAGTATTATCTCTTCCCCTTCCCATCTCATTATTGTAAAATGAAAACGTTCTGCTGTTTGCAGATACATGTATGATTATGATTGTTTTGTTTTTCCTCTCTCACTAGGCTTGTATTAAAAAACCAAGACATCGGGTAATAGTAATAGGTGTCTAATGCCAAAATATAGATTCTCTCTTTGGCCAATTTAGTCACGCATGTGGCAGCCCAGCCCGGTAACCCTGTGTGTAGATTCTGGGGCTAGGTGCAAGGCTACCGTGTACGTAGATTCTGGGGCTAGGTGCAAGGCTACCGTGTACGTAGATTCTGGGGCTAGGTGCAAGGCTACCGTGTACATAGACACTGCCTTCCTCAAAACCACAAAATCACCACTGTCTTATGTCATATTTTGACACCTGTGCTCAGTCTCATGAAATTAAGTGACGGTCCAGTTTTTATGACGTTGGACCAGACAGTATGGCACCAAATGTCACAATTGACACAGAAGACCAGTAGTGTTCTTTGATTAGTTAGTTGATGGTTGAAGGGGAAGGGGAGGGACAAGAATGGGTCTGGATTTTTTCCCCTGTTGTTAGGTACCTATTGCCTTTTTAATCTCTCTCTTTCTCTCTCTCTCTCTCTCTCTCTCTCTCTCTCTCTCTCTCTCTCTCTCTCTCTCTCTCTCTCTCTCTTTTTTCCCCTTTGCATTTCTGTCTATTTCTCTTTTCTTCTTTTTTAAAATTTTTTTTATTTTTTATATATAGAATTCAAAAGGTCAATACATAAGTTATTCTGCAGTGATGATACTTTTCCGCGGATCCGCGGAAATCCGCGGTTTTCTTTCCTTTCCTCGGTTTTCCTCCTCAGATCCTCGATCCCGATATTCCTTCAATTAAAACAGCCTATAAGCTTCATATAAAGAAGCAATCCAAACAGGTTGGGCCCCCACCTAGAAAGAGGCCCAAAACACACTAGTACTCTTCAAGTACTCAAAAGAAGTCATCCTGCCTACTTTCCTGTGGTGCAAGAATGTTCTAGGTGAGTTTTCCGTTTTTCCGAGACTTTTCCTCCTTTTTGACTTTTTGTGAGTATCATCACTGATTCTGGTAAAGAAGTCTCTCCCCCCCCCCCCCCCTCTCTATCTCTCGCAACCATCCATTAAATCATATCAGTATATAGAGATGATATATTAGAACAAAGCAATGGTGATTGGACTATGGCTTTAAATGTGAGAGATTCTTGGGTTCTATAAGCTGAATAACTACTAGAGGTTTCTTTGCTTGTGTTTGATCGATAGACCGAGAAATTTTCCTCCTTTTTGACAAATTGCTATTATCATCACTGAATTAAAAAAAACACTCACCAAAACCACTACACATCATCATCCCTACCACCACTACCACATCACCCCTACCACCACCACACCATCATCCCTAGCACCACGACCACAACTACCACCACATCATCATTCCTACCACAACTACTACTACAACCACCACCACATCATCAACCCTACTACCACTACTACAACCACCGCCAAACCATCATCCCTACCACCACTACTACTACAACCACCACAACACCATCATCCCTACCACCACTACTACTACAACTACCACCACATCATCATTCCTACCACAGCTACTACAACCACCACCACACAAATCATCCATACTACTACTACAATCACTACCACATCATCCCTACCACTGCTATTACTACAACCACCACCACATCATCATCCATACCACAACCACCAAATGTTGTAATTACACTTTCAACTTTTGACATTCCACCGAGTTGTCAGAAATTGCTGCAAGACAAATTTTGGATCGCACCTCAGTAAATTTTAGTGGAATTCAAATTTATAGGTTATGGTCGCATGGATGGGTCATGATCTCCACGATGAAAAATTTCCTCCTTTTTTGTGACCAGTCATTCTCACCCCTGTACTACAACCACCACAACATCATCCCTCCCACCAATACTACTACAACTGCCACCACATCATCATTCCTACCACAGCTACAACCACCACCACACAATCATCCATTCGACCACTATTACTACAATCACTACCACCACATCATCCCTATCACCACTACTACTATAACCACCAACCACATCATCATCCCTACTACAACCACCGAGTGTTGAAATTACACTTTCAACTTTTGAAATCCCACCGAGTCGTGTCAGAAATTGCTGTGAGATAAATTTAGGATCGCATCTCAGTAAATTTGAGAGAAATTCAAATTTAAAGGTTATCGTCGCATGGATGGGTCATGATCTTCACAGTGACAAATTTCCTCCTTTTTTGTGACCAGTCATTCTCACCCCTGGGGAATAGATAGGCACCACAAACACAGCAGTATCCTGTAGGGTAGGAATGGAGGAATGAGCAATTGGTTTTAGTTTTAGATTTTGATTTTGTTTTGTTTTTGTATTTTTAACCAAAAAAAATTGCTTCTAAAATGGATAAAGACTTAAAATATCTATTCATATATTTTTTCCCCACAGGAATTGTATATATAAAATTTTCAAAGACATCAGAAGCCATGCTTGCTATGGAAGAAATGAATGGTAGGACCTTGCCAGGAGCTACAAAAGGTCTAAAGGTATTAGTACAGTAGTAGTAGTATATAATATAAAGTTAAAGAGGGATATACTAATTTTCACAATCACAATCAAAAGATGAATAATATCAAGTTGTTGTGAAGAGATTTTTACATCTCATTCACGATGGGAAAAAAATAAATAAATAAATAATATGCACGAGGCATGTATCTCAACATAAGTCGCCACCAAAGTGGGTAGTTACGCAATTTACTAAGTAACATACCTAGATTTTGTTGTTCATAATACGAAACGTTATAAAGTGATTCAAATAAGTCAAAGAGAGCAAGTAAGCGGTGACTGTCGCTTATATTAGGTACTTTGGTAAAAAATTCAAATTGGATTGAGCTCAATGAAACCTATATCATTTTAAAGTTCTTTTCAACACGATTCTAATGATACCAAAATTGTGAAAATTAGATAAGCAGAAGAAAAGTTATCTTAGTTTAAAGGCTGAAAAATGGTCTTCTATTTCCCTTTGTTATTTACTGACGGACTTTGTGACCTGAAAACTGTTGCATTTCCGGTAGTAACCACCATTTGGATTTCAAAAATGGCCGCTAACATTTGAGTAAGGATTTTGCTGGAACGAATTTCATGGATGCGGTGTACAACTTTGCCCTTAATTTAATGTTATATAAAAGTTAAGATGTTAAATAAACGTGCCATCATGAAATTTTGATTTACTAAGTTCTAATCTTTTAATTATCCAAAGCTAAATTATACCCTATTTTATCCATAATCAAAAGTTATACTAAATTGTCATTGATTTTAAAATAAACTACACCAAACAATAGAGTAATTTCTCCTGAAGAAAATAAGACATAAATCATTAAAATCCATCCATAAACAAAAGATATATAGAACTTTTTCTGAGACCCATCACTCAAAAGTCCAAAAAATCGGGTCACAGCCACTAGCCCATTTATCAGCTTCCTGCTGGAGGGCCAAATGGACGTTTACCAAAGTACCTACTTATCTACGCTGACAAACAAAATATGACATCACAATCACAAAACGGAACATCATGACAACTGAGAACAACTCACAACAGCTTCGATCGAGATATTAAACACTAATACTAATACACAAACACACAAGATAAAAAGGCATATCATTCCCTACAAAGTTAACGATTACATATTCCCTGCCTAAACGATTGACCAACAACGTGTATGAAAATGAAGATCTGTCCTCAGACGACTCCACAAGACACTGGCTTTGAGAGTTGTTAACAACATACACATAATGTGTAGGCGTAGGCTCTGCCACTAATCTTAAACTCACTCGTTCGGGCCAGCTCAAATAATATAAAATTTATCATATTCATTCACCGTTATTATTTTTTATCCATTATCATTCAAAATGGGCAAAATACTTTTATAAGAACTAGAAATAAACCTAAATTTAAATTTTTAAAACTCACATAAATGCGAGAACGTATAGAAGACTCCATTTTCATTCTTTATTGATCATGACGAACGACGGGAATCCAAATTCTGTGGTTTTAAGTTAAAGCAAAATGCTCACCAATTCAGTTTTTAAAATGGTAACAACATACAAAAGTATATATATGATTATGTGATGCTATCACCTTCATGGCAGTCCAAAAAAACAATAATATTGTATTGTTTTATGATTGTACTAGTTTGATACGATATTCCCAAGTCTCTTTTACTAATCAAATGTTAAAGAAAAGTTAACTATTTGGATATATTTTGGTATTGATACTCCGTCAGGCTGTGATCATTTAAGTGTACTCAAATTTAAACAATGAAAAGTGTGTAGGGAGTAACGTAAAGGTCATTGATGGGCTGAATTAAATTTTTAAAATACTTGGATTACTGTGCATAGTGTTTCCAAACATTTCTTTCATACGTTTTCAAATGTTATTTTTTTCTCATTGGTTTTTGAAGAACCTTGTGTGCATCAATGGGAAACGAGTCATTTTATATTTTTAAATTAATTTTAAAAATAATATATATTATACTGAGCAATACATTTTGTATTCGACCTTTAGGTTGTTGTCGCCAACAGTAAACGAGATGGTTCAACAAGAGACCCACGAGAAGATGAGCGTTTAGTTCGCTTATTTGTCATCATTCCTAAGTTTTTTACAGAACAAGATCTTAGAGAGGAATTTTCTGTAAGTGGCATGCTTTCTGCAGATAGTTATAAAGATACATGTATGTGTGGATGTAAAAAAACTTAATCAGATGACATTGTGAAAATGAACAAGTCTTTATGCTTGTCCTTTGCGGGGTTCATCTGCCTTACTATTGGGAAATCTCCAGCTAGATATAATACCGTTTTTGGAGTTACTTTGATCTTTATTTTAACCATTTTTTGGGGTTTTTTTTTGCTTTTTTAATTCAACAGGGCTGAGAATCTTCCGCCTAAGGGCGGATTTCCGCCTAAATGGTAGTTTGCCTCCGCCCATCCCTATCACATTTCCTCCTTTTTCAAATTTGTTTTGGATAAATAAACAGTGATTTTGAGAATTTCTCAGAAATATGCCGTGTCAAACATTTTCCTCAAACCCACAAAATCATCATTATGTCTTATGTCATATTTTGATACCTGTGTTCAGTCTCGTGAAATTTGGTGACGGTCCTGTTTTTATGACGTCGGGCCAGACAGAATGGCACCAGATGTCACAGTTGACACAGACGACCAGTGGTGTTCTTTTATTAGCTAGTTGATGGTTGAAGGAGAAGGGGAGAGACATGGGTCTGGATTTTTTTTCTCTGTTGTCGGTACCTGTTTCCTTTTAATCTCTCTCTTTCTCTCTCTCCTCTCTCTTTTTTTCCTCTTTCCCATTGCCTTTCTTTTTATTTCTCTTTTCTTATATTTTAAAAATAGAATTCATAAGGTCAATACATAAATTATTCTGGTAGAGAAGTCTCCCCCCCCCCCCCCCCCCCCCCACCACCACACCATCATCCCTAGCACCACTACTACTACAAATAACACCACATCATCCCTACCGCCACTACTATTACAACTATAACCACCACCACATCATCATCCCTACCACCACTACCACTACAACTACCACCACATCATCATTCCTACCACAGCTACTACAACCACCACCACACAATCATCCATATGACCACTATTACTACTACAACCACCACTACATCATCATCCTTACTACAACCATGAAATGTTGTAATTACACTTTTCAACTTTTGAAGTTCCACCAAGTCGTGTTAGAAATTGCTGCGAGACAAATTTTGGATCGCATCTCAGTGAATTTGAGTGAAATTCATATTTATAGGTTATGGTCGCATGGATAGATCATTTTCTTCATGATGAAAAATTTCCTCCTTTTTTGTGCCCAGTCATTCTCACCCCTGATTCAAACATTTCTTTTGTCAGGTACTTGACACAGCTAGATATAAAATTATTTAACCATCCTGTCTCTCTGTTTCTCACAAGAGATTGTGAAAAATAGCAATTAATGGCAAATGAATCGTTAGCACATAGTGATCTTGAATACATCTTGTTATATTTTTTAATGTTCACATGATTTGTTGAGCCCACTTAATGAAAGTCATACGTGTTAAGTTGGGTATCACAAACAGGATTAATTGTTGGCATTTGCATTGTGCCATTGTGTAAAAGGAAGCAAGTGCCATTTAAAAACTTTTTAAAATTACTTTTCTTTAATGTCTTATCAGAAATATGGAGACCTTGAATCTGTCACTGTCTTGAAAGATCGTTCATCAGGAGATAGCAAAGGATTTGGATATGTCCGTTATTTCAAGCCTCTGCATGCTGCTATTGCTTTTGAAAGTTGTGACAGTTGTAAGTTTTTATTGGGGTTCGTTAATTAAGAATTTAATATATTCAAATTTATTATTTTAAGACTGCTCAAATTTTTAAGCAATATTTAATTGTTCTCTTCCTGGGTGTGGGGTTCAGATTTGAGACCTCGTTAGAAATATACCGTAAGTCAAATTTATTTGATGCAATCACTGTAATTGGCAAGTTGTATGTTTTATACGGTGGCAAGAAAAAATAACTGGTTGTCCAAAAAGCTGGCTCATAAAGGTGGGTTACATGATGGGTCTAGGAATTCCTGCTTCAAAATTTATTTAAGAATTTATGTTTTGTAGTATTAATAAAAATAATAGCATATTTATATGGCTCTTTTTGTCGAGACAACAATATGGCAGGAAAAGATAACAAATTGATATTTTTATTTTGTCATACACATTATTTGATACTTATTATACTTGCCCCCATCAAACTTATGTCTGATTTTCATTCCAGCTTTTAAACCAAAGTTTGCAGAGCCACAGAGATCAAGAGATGAGCGAGAAGAGATTGAAAACCATGGATATTTTGCTCAATCTGGATTTTCAGGAGCAGGTACACTATTCTTGATATGGTATACTTTGGCTTTTTATATTGCTTTTAAAGACGTCAATATTGATAAAATATCAGCAAATAATGTAGTGGGTAAATGTTAAGGCCTCAACTTCATTTTGATCCCAATCTGAGATTCAAACTCCCTTTCTGTTACCCTGTTTGGTGGTTTACCCTTTAGAAAGGCTATATTCTCTCCAATCTTTTTTTCTATATATACGGGTCTATATATTCTATATATGAAAAACTTGGAAGGTCACCCTGATATAAAACTGTACTGTCTTTGTCCAAAGATCTATTATAAATGTCTTTTTAAAATAGGCTACATATAGTGACCTTGTTGCTTAAGTTGAGATCTAATTCATAACTACTAAATAGAAAATAATATATAATGCATGTTCACAAAAAAAAAAAGAGAGAGAGAAGAAAGAATTGCACAAAGATATGATAATAGAATTGAAACAGATAAAACGGAAGTCCTTTAAAAAAAAAAAAAAAAAATTGGGGCTAAAATAACCATTCTGTTCAAAGGATTGATTTGCCTTTGAAAGACACAAGTTGTGGTTGAGATGTCAAACTCATAATATTTGCCAACTAATATTGAACTATTTGTATTTTAAGAAAATTTTTTTCAATGGTAACCAACATGTATTTCCATTTCTTTGGACAAAAAGTTTCTTTTATGTGTGTCCACGCACAATTGAGAGAAAGAGAAAGAAAGAGTAGGAATAAGTGAAATATTTGTTGATTATTATAGTTATCATGTATGATATTATAAGTGTAACTTAAATGACAAATTGCCATATTTATGGGCAATAAAGATCTATTATTATTATTATTATTGTTATTATTACTATCATTATTTGAATTGTACTTCTTTTTCATGTTCTTATATTTTCTTGTGACTGGCGAAGTTCCATCGTGCTTTAAAAGTGCCCTTGTCAAACCACTTCTGAAGAAACCATCACTGGACCACAATATATTAAACAATTATCGTCCTGTATCAAATTTACCTTTTTTGTCAAAACTTTTGGAGAAGGTAGTTCTTACACAATTGACATCTCATCTTAAGAACAGCAGTTTGGAACAACCCTTTCAGTCAGCCTCCAAACATCAACACAGTACTGAAACGGCGCTTCTTAAAATCTTTAATGACTTGTTATCAATGTATTATGCCTTTTAGATCTTTCAGCTGCTTTTGACACCATTGACCATGACATTTTGTTAAGAAGACTAGAAAATATGTTCGGCATAAAAGGAATTGCCCTTAAATGGTTTACATCATATTTACAGGATCGATGGCAGACTGTCGTGGTCAATGGTGTTCAGTCAGAACAAGTTTTACTAAATTTTGGAGTGCCACAAGGCTCTGTTCTTGGCCCTGTCCTTTTTATCGTATATATGCAGCCCCTTTCCAGTGTGATATCCAGATTCAATCTGAGTTATCATTTTTATGCAGATGATACGCAAATATATGATTCAGCACCCCTTAGTAATTTACAGTTCTTAATACAACGAATTACGAGCTGTTTTAATGAGATTATTTCTTGGATGTACCACAATAAGTTAAAATTAAATGATAGTAAAACTGAGATTTTAATGTGTGGAAGGCAGAGTATCCTTAAACAGGCAAATAAATCACCTATTACTCTCGGAAATAGCACAATAGAATTTTCAAATAAAGCAAAAAACTTGGCGTCATAATTGATAAAGATCTTTCCATGACAAGCCACGTGAATAACACCATACAATCTATGTACATAGAAATGAAAAAAATAAGCAAAATTCGTAATTTAATACCGAAGCATATAGCAGAACTTTTAATTAATTCCCTTGTTTTATCTAAATTGGACTATTGTAACTCCCTTTGGGCGAATTTAGCTAAAGACAAAATTAGCAAACTTCAGGTTGCTCAAAATAACGCAGCCAGGCTCATTGTACGCAATAACAAAAAATACCCGTCAGCAACTCTTCTTCTCCGTGAGTTACATTGGCTTCCTGTGGAAAAAAGAGTTGCCTATAAGATTTGTACTGTTGTCTACAAATCCCTGAGCACGAACGGTCCCTCCTATATTAAAGACCTTCTAAACATATATGTCCCCAATAGAAACTTGAGGTCAAGCAATGACCAATCAATCCTTGTCAAACCTAAGCCATTTCGTAAAATAGGTGAACAATCTTCTCAATTTTCGGCCCCTCATTTTTGGAACTCTCTCCCATCACAGGTGAGATCCTCAGATTCGTTGACAACGTTCAAATCTCGCTTAAAGTTTTATCTTTTTACGTCATAATGTTGCAATATTATCTTCTTATTTTGTTGTTGTTAAATTGAATTCGTATCACGTTTCCTTCACACTTGTCTCACTGTAATATGTTTTGTTTTATATCACTGTAAAGGGCTTAGAGCCTGTGACAACGGGGTAAAGCGCTATATAAATGCCATTTATTATTATTATTATTGTGCATGGAGTACATAAATATGTTTTCATCTGTCCAGGACATAAGCGGAATTACGAAGATGACTATGGAGGTGGATACAGCGGTGAGCCACAAGGTGAGAGCCGTGATTTGATAACAGTTTATTTGAAGCTATATTTCCTAAGTCATCTTTGTTTTGTAAGCATGAGTTATTCCAGTCTTCCTTTGGTAAGGCAGTAAAGAAAAATTTCCCTTGGGGATGAATAAAGAGAATTTCATTCATTTTAAAAAACTTTATGATGAATTATCTACTTGCATCTGTAGAGCATATGCTTTAGATTCCTAGTATGTATTTTATTATATTTCCTATTTCCATATCAATGTGGTTTTTGACTTGTCAGTTTTATTTGTATTATGTGCTAGTTATTATGATATACTGGTTAAAACCTCCAGTGAAAAATTTCATTGAAACTAGACGCTATATAAATTCATTATTTTATGTATAATTATGATTAAATAAGCCAAATAATGATTTTAAATAAGTGCTTGTCCACTTTTACTGGGTGGGGTTCCTGGCCTTCCATACTGGGCAGGGAGGCACTTACTTTATCTTCTATCCCCTTAAATCTGTTTTCCAAATTGCTTTCTGTCTTTGTCTTGGAATGAGATTACTGAGTTTTACCTTATCCCTGGCTATAGTGCTTGGCTGGGAGGGAAACAGTCAAATGCATAGTTCTTATTTTGGGAGATGATATTTTTTTCTTTGTAAATCATCTCTCTGTTATGTATTGTTGTTTTGAATGTATAATATAAGCATTTGAGTGTATTCCTCTTTGTGGGGACTTGTGCTGGTGTCTGGGTGAGACTTTTAAGTGATATCAAAAAACTAAGTACATTGATGTTGTGCTCTTGGAAGCTACATCAGTTCCCTATTTGAACCAATTCCCCTTTGTCTTACTTTTTCCTCAAGTCCTTTTAATTGTAATTTTAGAATCTTTTTACTATTCAATTTTCTTCCGTTTTACTGGCGCTGATATGACCTTAAATGCGTTGCAAGCACCGTAAAAACGCTTAAAAACTAAACTAAACTGTCAACTTTTACTCTTATGTAGAGTCGAAGAATAAAGTTACTCAATGTAGATGGCCAGATATATTTATTTTTAGGGGTAGTAACTGTCATAAATACAACATAAGAAAAAATTTCAGAAAACAAAAAGTGTACTATTCCATCTACATATTGATATATTGGAAATCAAAATTTGGAGATGTTTAAAAGGAAGAAAAATAAGGGTTTTCATGAAAGATTATTATTGTTAATCAACTTTTAACATTTTTTGCCATGGAAGATAAGGAATTAGCATTTGACTTGAGTGACCAACAAAAGAAAACATTTTTATCTTCTCTTACTGATAGCCTGTTAAGCGTGGTTCATTTTGATTATGCAAATGATTGTATTTTCTCCAGGGGGTTATCGGAAATATGGCCATAGTGGGGCATCTCTTGGTGGTGCTAGCAGCATTGAAAGAGGATCACAATCACATAGCCTTTTAGGAGGGGGACCTATGGATATGTTGGCTGACTATCCAACGTCTAACCAATGTTCTCGTCTGGTCATCCAGTGTCCTGTGGGGCTGACACAGAGTTACCTCTCAAAGTTGTTCAATTTGATTCCTGGCATGGAATATTGCGATCTCAATGAAAACACAGGTATTTTAGGATTAACGTTCTTGTTGCTCTTCTCAGGTCACGGTGGTCAAATGGTTTTCTTTTTTTTTTCTTTTTTATTTCCTATCATCCAGATTAAGAATTTTAAATCAAATTTAGAGGAAAATTTGTTATTATACTGTACACTATCACTGCATCTATTTAAAAAAATATTTTACAGTGACTGTTTATAAGAATTGTTTTGTTTTTTGTTTGTTATTTTCTTTCTATTTATGTTGTAAGTTTGCATCAATCAATGGGATAAAATTGTTTCATGTTTTTTGAGTAAGGATATAGAATCTCTCAAACTTAAATTGACTCTTATATTTTATTCCTTACTTACTTTCATCAAGGAGAAGAGAAAAAGAATACAATCGTTTCAAATTCAATGCAGAAGGTGGGGGGGGGGGGGGGGGTGGGGTTCTGTTTTTGTTTTGTTTTTCTTTAAATTACAAGCCGCATTGCACATAGAAGCAGAAGGACGTTCGCTGGTTCACTTTAATTCTTTAAAAGGAATTGGTAATCTTCACAAAATCTATTGTATTCGGCCTTATGTGCAGCTAAAGCACCAAGAGGATAAGTAAGGAAGTAATCTATTGTTTGCCCTGGACATCGTCCCACTTGCGGGGCAAATTCTGGATCTTTTTAAAGATATGGGACTCACATTACCAGTAGTAAGAGATCTTGCAATTAGATTATTACAATTTTTTATTATTTCTATTCTTCTCTTTAGGTAATGTGTTGATGTATCAGTGATTATTGTTCATTTTTCATTTTATTCTACAGGTATTGCATATGTTAGATACAGCAGTAGTCAGTGTGCAGCATTTGCCAAAGACCGTCTGAATGAATTTGAGTACCCACTCGGAAGTCCTTTACTCGTTCAATTTGCTGATGACAATTTGAGAGGCGATTTTCCCATGAATATGGACAGTTACTCTCAAGGCCTGGGCAGGTTTGTTTCTTGTTCATAGCTTGAAATTTTCTAGAGGGCATCATTCTCTATCAAATTTACATAATCACACAGAGGCTGGCAGCATGGATTAAAGTTCGCTGAAACATTCTGGCATGCCGGTTAGTGAACTTCCAAGACTTTGTCGGATTGAGATTGGCTTACCTGCTGCGTTTGATGACTAAGGAATTCCTACTTTTTGATTAGTTTTACTGTATTTGTTACTACTGGAGAGCTTGTGTACTCATATTTATCACATTGTTGACAGTTTTTCCTCTTTAAATCAATCAGATTTTGTTTATAAACAGTTTTACATAGTTCTTGTAGGTTTTGCATTTTTGCAGAGCATGAATTGGGTCAGTTTCAGGTTTCTAACCATTGGGTTTACACTTTTCAAGTTTCAGGTCAGTCTCAGTCCATGGAAAGCACTTTTCCTCATTCTGTCTTCAACGTCTTTATATTTATTTTTCTTTGAACACCAATCTTTTCATATTATGAAGACCAGGATTATACATATTTCTAGTTACATATCAAGAAAAATTTTAACATAGCTTTTATAATTTAAAAAAAAATTAATTATTATGTAAGTTGTCGCTTGCTTGAATATCATTTAGTTATGAGCATTAAAGGTTCTATTCATTTTTTTTGTACGATCATTTCACATGCATGTTTTATTTTCACCAGTCAAAGTGATACTAAGCTGTCAGAAGCTATGGACTGTCAAAAGTAATTAACAAAGATGAAGATAACAATTTCGAAAAAAAAAAAAAAATTTAAATACAAAACATGGAACGTTTCGATCTCATGTCATCTGTCTGGATTTTAAGTGATGTATTAATTTTTTATTGTTGTTGTTATCGGCTGAAGAAGGGTTTTTTGTCCGAAACATATCGCTTGTGTATTTTGTTCTTTTTCAAAGCTGTTATATTCATTTTTGTTCATTATGTTTATTTTCACCTGTCAGTATGCCAACCTGCCAATTATACCGAGTTTTAAAAATAGGGATGATTGGCCAGATTCAATTTTTTTCCTTCCAATTTTGATTCTGTAATTTTAATTTTTGGTTTTTATCTTTTGACAGGTCTGATTATGGAGGATATGGGCATGGCTCTCACTCACAAATGTCCGATTCTATTGACATAAGACAAAAGGTAACTGACATTTACATCCATATGGTATAAGGTAAATTTTTTTTCTAAGGATTTTATGATATGCAACAGAATTGTATGACCTAAACCTAATATTACAGTCCACTCCAGATAATCTTAACTTTCGATTAATCACAACATTCTATATAAAAGTAACTGGTTAATTGCAACAAACTTAGGTTAATCGCAACAAATTTTCGCCCCCAAACAGTGATTAATTCTAGAAATCAATCAAACAAAATCTCATGATTAAATTTCATCATTGGTGAAATCATGGTAGGTTGAAGAATCGAAAGTGGGTGGTGTTAAATGCTACAGTAGTGTGTCATCACTCTATTATAGTCAAAAGAGGGCGGGGCATTGTAGTGTGGGTTTGTGCGGCCATCTGTGACCATAAGATAGGAGGCAAAGGGGCTGGGCATAGTCTAGACAACAGGTAGACAATGGCAGTGGTAAGGAGAGACTGAACGAAATCCTTTATTTGGAATTGACAATTGTGATTGTGACCAATGAGAGCTTACTGTCCCTCATCAAGGCTAAATCTTTAACTCTTACACATGTTGAGAACAAAAGAGTGAAAGTTAATCCAATCTGAATAAGATGTCAGCTTGCATTAACCCAGCTTTTGCTTATCAAAATCTATACAGAGCTGCCATATGATTTTTGTTTCAATCAAATTGCTCAGTCTGTGGTGGACTAAGAACAATTTTTACAATAACTGGTTTGGGTTTACCATATATGTGTAAAATGTTGCAATAATGGACAGGACACTCAACTTCAGTTAATCGCAACATTTTCACTGATCCCAAGGTGTTGCATTATCTGGAGTGGACTGTATAATGGAGTGATGGATGAACCATTTTTGATATGGACAATTGACGATCATACTTCACCTACAGTTTGTAGACCCATGTGACAATGCAATAAGTTGCTTTTTTTTTTCTTCTATAGAATGGACCTGATTCTATGTTCATTCAACCCTCAATCTGGACATAATCTTTTTGCCTCTCTCTATTATTATAACTCCAAATATACCCTGTTTACGAAGTAGTTAAACACAAATAGTCTACTGTATTCCGGTTAGAATTTAAGGTAGTTTTCGTGTGATCAGATAAAGGAATGTTTCAAGCGTCTTCTCTGTTGCAAGTTTTGTTTTGTAAACCAGTCTCTTGTTTTGAAATATGTCCTAATTTTAAGTCTGCTGTGTTTTTTTTGTGTTTTTTTGAGGTCACATAATCTTAACTTTGTTGTTATTATTATTATCATTATTATTGTTATTATCATTTTCATTATTATTATTTAATCCGTTCCAGGCATTTTTGATATTAGAAAAGGCAGGGATCAACCCTAGCAACTTGCTGCGGTCAACGTCTGGAGGTCCCAGTTCTTCATTTTCATCTTTCGGAGGAGAAAGGAGTAGAGATAGAGGAGAACGTACTGCATATTGCAACATCCAACTTCCCCCACCACAGCCAACTGTTCCGGAAGATGGAAATAATTTGGCTCAACGTTTGTTCATCGTCTGTCAGCCATCAGGGGTTAATGAAAGAGTTTTGAGGGATGCATTTTGTCGCTTCGGCAATTTGATAGACGTTTACTTGCTTTCAGGTTTGTTTGGAATAGGATGTATATACTTGAGCTTTTATATAGAGAAATATCCTCTAAATATGCTCAAAGTGCTTTACAAGTGGTCCCTAGCCAACAGCAACATTTCACATGTAGGAAAAGACATGACACCTATTAGACGATATAACAGTTTTTTTTTCTCATTTTACAACTGAGAACAGTCTACAGTCAGAGAATGTGAATATGAGCCTTTTCCAAGGACTCAACCATGGGCTGCTCAGAGTAGAACTCAAATCCAGGACCTTCCGGCAGAAGACTGACATACTACAAGACCACATAGCCGCATATTTAAATGCATTCATTTCTTCCCTCTAATAATTATTTGGGTCAACTTTGATATTTAAACATTTTAATCTTAGGTGGGCAGTGCATTATTTTATGAGCTGTAAACCAGACTTGATTCAAATTGATATTTATTTTTTCCCCTGTATATAAATAGATGGCTACTATGAATGTTTTGATGTTCATTTATTTTCACAAGGGATGTTAATTCTTTTTATTATCTTATTTCTCATATTTTTTAAATTGATTTTAGAATGGAATAAAAAGTCTTAAATTTCTTCTTCTCGATATGTGATGTATTCTGCTCAGTAATAGTTTATCACCCCTAAATTTTTAATTAATCTTGTCACATGACGATGAATTGTAATATTTATTACGTAACCAAAAAAAACTTTGCTTTTGCATCATGTAAAATGCATGGTTTCAAAATTGTGTAGAAACTCTATTCTTATTCTAGTTGTTAGATAAGTGAGGGATATTTAGACCACATATGCCCATTTAGAAGGTCTGAATATCTCAGTTGGTGGAGCACTCGCTTCACACGGTCCTGGATGAAGTAAAGATTTTTTTTTCTGCCCCCCCCCCCCCCTCCCCCCCAGCAGTGATTGGCTAACTGTATCTTTAAGATCTCATGGGATTGGTTTTGCAATAGATAGCGTTCTATCTAAAGACTAGTGAGCAATTGCTATTGTCCATTTCATTTTAGATATAATGGGATAAACTCTGGTTCCATGGACCCAATGGCTCTGAAGGACTATAAATGCCCTTTTAAAATAATCTTCATTGTGATTGTTCACTTATTTATTTTGTGTTTTAAATTAGGTCGAAATTATGGCTATGCCAAGTATGCCAGCAAGGAATGTGCCAAGAAAGCCATTGAAACGTTACACGGCCAAACTTTAGCTGGGCAGAGGATGAAAGTATTTGAGGCAGAGCCTCCCAAGTCACATCCATCAAGTGTTGGAGATGAAGGTCCATCTAAGAAACAGAGGCTTTAATGCACAAGGTAAATGGGGGGGGGGGGGGGGGGGGGGGGGGGGGGGAGGGGGGAAAGAAAAAAAATTTTTTTTTTTTTTAATGAATTGTTTTTTTGTCAGATAATACTTAAAAGTCATATTTTATTCTCTTATGGTCAAGTTAAGTTGGCATTACACTGAAATCTGAGTAATATAGGCTGAGATTGTTTTTGTTTAATTCATATTTTTTGGAGAGATAAAATTATATACGTTCATTTGCTCAGTCAAAGAATTTGAATTTCTGTTGACTTTCTGCATTGAGTCATTATGATTATTCACTTTTAGAATAAAGATGTGACAGCACCTGATGTCTCCACCCCAGGAAAAGTGGATTTCATTTCAGTTAACATTTACATTTCATTGTTAATGTACATCAATAATCAGACATGCCAACACATCCAGTTTCATCTATTTTAGAAAAACCGTCAACATCATCATTATTAGATCAAAATTTGCCGTCAATTTGTTTTTTAAATAGTTGACGTCCAAACATTAATCATTAATCAATGCACAATATATGGGGATACACTTTCCTATAAATTTTAATACTCATCAAGTTCTGGAAATCGTTTAATTAAAGTTTGCCTGGAACTGGAAAATGTTTTGTTTTTTTTCCCCTTCATAGGACCTGTCTTATCTTATTATATGTTTATTAATCTTCTGTTTTTAATATTTTAATGGCACATGGGTCAGTTCATAGCTTATTTAACAGTCTTGGTGACCTAGAATCAAATATATATTGTCTGGGTCCAGATATAATACTGATCAGAAATCCTTGATGAAATTTGCTTTTTTAAAATGCCAAGTTTAAGGGAGGTAATCAGTTAATTGGTGAATGTAAAAAGCATATTACCTAGACTATCATTGTCACAAAACTTTTTTTTTCAATTTTTAAAATCGAAAAGACGGCCTTAGAAATAAGTAAAATATTTATTTTTAAATTTTCCTCCCTTATTTAATAAGGTTTAAGAAGATTGTTTCATTTTAATTGAATAGAAAGCTGTGTTAACTTGATTCATAGAAAATCAAATAAGTTTTTGGCAGTTATCTTATGACTTGTACTTGTTTCCCTTTTTATCTCTTGTCATCCTGCTGTTATTGAATTCCTACTCTCTTTTTTTTTTAAAGAGATTTTTATTTCTTACAACAATCATCAAAACGGTTTGTTGAAAATTACTTTCAACGTTCAACATTTTGATAGTTTTGTTGTTGTTGGGGGTTTTGTTGTTGTTGGGGGTGGAGGGGAGGGGGTGTCAATTAAAGAGGACAAGGATTTGCTGTCAACCATAGATTAAAAGTGGTTACATGATTGAGACTTATATATTACTGTGTGCAAGGAAAAATAACAATGACGAAAACATTACAATCTTGAAACATTCATCCCTCATCCCTATGCCCTGTACCTCAGGGGGGGGGGGGGGGGTGTTGTGAAGTCCAGGAAATTTCCAGAAGGGTCAAATGACATCTATGCAAAAAGCACCACACTCTATAATTCCACCATTTCTCTCTTTTCTCTATCCCTTGCTTCATGATATCCAAAAAATGTTAGAGTATGGCTCATATTTTATTGGTAATACTAACATTTTAATCAAAGTGCATTGGTTCAGTGGATTTTATATAAGCTTTCCAGGATATTTGAGGACCTTTATTATGACAGCTTTTTTTATTAATGTTACTATTATTTATTTATTTCAGTAATATTAACCCTCTTTCTTTTTTTGTATGTCTTTATGGTCTACTCACCACTATCTTTAAAAAATGTCATTGAAAGAGAAAGTCATAAGACGCACACACAAAGACACAATTAGAAATTCTCCTTAGAGTTTCAGGATCCAAGAAGCCAGAATCATCTGGTTTCTGGAACATGAATAGACAGTAATATTTGCTGACTTTCCTTTTGACAGGTGTTGGTAAATTGCAACTATTTTTGGTCTAAATATATGATATTCAGCCAAAGCCAGTAATTGGAACGCTGCTATACTGGAGCAGCTGCATAATTGGATTGATCTGTCTGTGACCAAATTTTTCCAATATAATTTATACAGGTTAATTGATACGATTTCTGACCCTCAACAAACGTTATAAGTATTTTTTTCTTTCAATTCATCAAAATATAATTATTTCTAATAAGATGAACGAGACTGGAATCGTCTTGCATTTTAAAATAAACAAAAGGCCCATTTATGAATAATGGCATCATGTATATCACCACCATACCCTTTTACTTAATAAAATGTTTTACTCTACTCATTTGGCCGTCTTAGAGATCCAACACATAATTAATGAGAGTGCAGGTAATGATGCAATGGTTTATTTGCTTTTAATGAGGCATACAGAGGTGATAAGAATTGTATTTTCGGTTGTAATTTATGGTGGAATAAGATTCATGTTTTCTATTCATATAGCCTGTTTTTTGGGATAGGGATTGGTAGTTCCATATAAATGTGTAGTCATAATATATTGTTAGGTACTCATTCTCTTTCATCTGCTATCTTGACTACACTACTTGTTAGATTTTGGGAAAATCGAAGATAAATAAGGATGTTTTTTTTTTATTACTATTATTACATATAGCTACTGGAAAAGATGTATTTATAGTCTTAATAGGTTATTCCAATTATGGAGGCCAATCCTGTTAATTGGAATGCTGCTTAATTGGAGCGATTTCTACACGACAGTTCTGTTCCGATTAAACAAATCGCTCTGTATGTGTTTATACATATAAAAGTAATTGAAATATAGATAGTATGTGGCTAAGAAGCTCACAATTGCCATCTGGAAGTATAACGGACCAACACATAAAACTCTGTGTAACCATGAGTTTTTATAGTCTGGGTAATACAGTTAGATGAGAAGTACTCATAAACATGGATGGCAAAAAACAATAACAAAGACCTGAGTGACGTCAACTTCATTCTATCTATAAGTCACTTTACTGAATTGCCTATGGTTTTGAAGGTACTAATACTATTGGGAATGAGTATTCGTCTTACTAGTAGTTAGTTAGGTGTCTCGAAAGAAAGAAAAAGATACCAATTCTGCCGCATTCTGAAAAAAATAAAACACATTAAAAAATATTTGGTCTAAATATTTGTCCAAATATTTATCGATTAGAATGACTCTAATCTAGTCAAAATATCTCAAATCTGGGATTTTTGACAAGAAGAAGGTCATTTAAATCAAGTGATATTTTTTTAATTAAAAAAAATAATTATTGAGTGCTGCAGAATTAGTTCAAATTAAATGTTAGAAAATTATTTAACGATAAATTTTCAATCAGAATTACACACACTGTGACACACAAAGAATACATGATGCACCCTGTAAAAATGCTGTAAATCAGCCAATTTTAAAGATAGATTAACCAAATTGAAATAAAACTGTAATCAACTATTGCCAAAGCATCATGTCAATTTTTTAAAGCCTAACTCGGACCAGCTGCACATTTCACCAAAATCCTTAGATATGTGTGAACATTGGAATTTTCAATGTGGGTGCAAAAATATCCAGCAAGTGGAAAGATGGCAATGCCTGGCAAGATTTTGTAATTGCACACCCTGTTGCTTTTAATAGAGATACACTTTTTAAAACTTTCAATGATCCTTTGGCCTAGATGAATGCTTTTACTCTTAAATTTCCCTAATGTGATCTTAAAATTGAGAGAGTTATTGCAAGTTTTTTGGATGGATGTTTTTTTGTTTTTTTTTGCTGATAGGCAGTATTTCTAGTCTTCCTTTTATTTTGGTTTTTCGTGAAATAGATCAAAGACCAGCTGTATTTCAGTTTGTTTTTTTATCGTATCTTTTTTTTTTTCTAAGAAAAATTTAAACATTTCTTATTTTGATGTATTTCTTGCCTTCCAGGAAACGACAGATGACAAATACAGAACAGATGACTGTTTCGACTGGACTTTTCTCACCAGCAGACATACAAGATTATTGACTGCAACTGCAGACTGCCTAATAAGCTTTTAAGTCGTACTGAACATTTCGAAATGACTCGGGCAACAATTTTTAAATTTGCTTTTTATTCTGACAGATATCTGTTTTTATGTTTGTTTCATTGAGCTTTGTCTTTACTGTTTGCTTTTAATGTCTTTGTTTTTAAATTCAAAACAAATCATTGGTATAAAGTGTTTGGTGCATATTATGTAACTTTCATTTAAGTATAAAGTTTGGAAATCTCATCTTTCAATAAATATTGTTGTAATTCATCTCATCCCTTTTTGTCTATTATGATTAATTTTATGACGAATAAGGGTAGTCTTTTTAAAAAGTGGAGAACAAACAGCTTAATTTATTTATCAGTTTGATTGCCATAAAATTTGCAAGCAGAAGATTTGAGTTAAGGGCCATTCATCAAAACGGTGTTGAAACAGAAGTTTTAACATTTCAACTAACATATTTAAAAAATATAATGGACATGCATTATAATGTATGGATGATAGACTTTGACTACTTTTACTCAAGAAATGATGACATAAACAGACTTTGGGCATGAGACTTACTGCCGCAAATATTTTCTTGACATCACTTCGTTTTTTGTTTTTTTTAAATGACAATTTTTCTCAACCTATTCCCGATCAGTTTGTGCGTTCAGGGCAGGGGGGGGGGGGGGTATTTTGGTGGGGTTTATTTGTGGTTTCATTATATAGGACCTTGAGGAATTTGAGTGATCCATTCAAAACGAATGTTGATTAGCCCATCTTCAATACAATAAATGTAACTCTTTCCCCATCTCTCTGATTGGTTGTTTGATAGGAATGTGGAGATCAGGTGTAAATGAGTCTCAATTCTTCACACAAATGTGGATTAAGAGGGATTGCTTCAGAGTTAGCCTGCATGTAATTCCACAAAGTCTTCAAACAAATGTGCCAGAATTTCTCATTGTCATTGTCATGATGACAGTATGGAAGAATAAGCTCTTGTAGTCTGTCTTGCTTTTATTGTTGGATTGTTGTTTTTTTTTGTTATGTTTTTTAATTTCGTCTGGAACCAACCTCTCCTGTCAATATCCATGATCTAGTTTCTATATCCTCTGTGTCTTTTTTATTAAACTTATCATTGTATGACAATTGGTTTTATTAAAGATAAAGCCACTGCAGGACAAAATAATATTGAAAGGCAAGTATCATTGTTAATGCTTTTGGTTTAAAATTTTTATGTTTCATTGTGGTAAATTGAAACGTGCATTTTCTTACTCATAATATTTTCAAATGAGTCATATTATTCAAACCAGCAGCTTATCCCAATTTTTAAAAGAGTTTTAATTATTGTGGATCCATTCAGAAATGAGCAAACTGCCACTTATAACTGCAAAATTCAAATTACCCTCCCCCCCCCCCCCCCCCCCCCCCCCCCCCCCCCCCCCCCCCCCCCCCCCCCCCCCCTCAAGGTTTTCGGATCTCTGTATTAAAATTTCAGAATAAAATAAAATAGATGACAATCTTGTTTTATTTTTATTTATTTTTTTTTTTTTTTTTAGTTTTTTAAAATTGAAAGGAAATACAATGATTTTTTTTTTTGTCTTCTTTTTTTTTTCTTCTTTGGCAGCTCTGAATTAAGGTAGCCTTATTGTGTAGATAAATGATATCCATCTCTTTCATTGGGCCTAATAAGGATGATACTGACTATTACATCATAGATTGGGTGTTGCATTTTTTATGATTGTTTTGTGCTTTTACAAATTATTTTGGGGTCTTTTGTTTAATATTTTGTTTGGGTTCTTGTTTTGTTTAAAAAGAATTAATTTGCTTATAATTTGTTAACTTAACTTGAGCTTTTTTATGGCGCAATATCCACTAAACGTGCTCAAAGCGCTTTCCACTGGGTCCCTGGCCACCAGCAACACTTAACATGTAGGACGTGACATGACGCCTGTTAGGCAAAATTGCAATTATTTTTAAAGACACAGACAATGCTGTTAACGACCAGGTACTCATTTTACACCTGAGTACGGTGAGAGTGTGAGTAAAGAGCCTTTTCCAAGGAGTCGACTATGCACTGAGTGAGGCTCGAACACAGGACCTTCCGATCCTAAACCTAAACTATTTTTTTTCCCTCTACAAAAGAATTGAAATGGAAAATAATGCAAAAGTGATTATCATTATTAACACAAAATAGGGTGTATGGGTTAGACTTCCATACATTTGACAAAATTGAAATAATTAAATCAGAATTTTTCTTTATTTTGAATGTAAATCTTCATGGCCAAGGACATTCCTTCTAAATATCCTATGTTGATTATTTAAATGTACATTTACAAAAATGCAAAGGCAAAGAAGAAAAGAAACCTATGACGATTTTATTTCTCTTGTGCATTAAAAAAAAAATGAAATTTAAGTGTCCAGACCATATCCATCTCAGAGAAATGCAATTTATGCTTATATATATATAATATATATATATAATTTTTTTTTAAAGGATTGTCATCAATAAGTGTGCTTAATTTCTTAATGTTATCCTGAACTGTTGATGAAAAAATGCACCAGTCTTTTGACCAGCGAGAAAAATATATTTTCAAAAAACAAAGAAATTAAAATTTTATGACCCATTATTATGGAATCATTGTTTTCGGTTATCAGACCTGTTAATATGTACACTTCTGTGGCTGTTACTGTTAATCAAAAGTGTACCAATTTGCATTCACTGCTATAATTTAGCAATTTGTTACCAATGAATTTTATGCCTGTGATAACCTGGAATTCTCTTCTTTTTTTTTTTTTTCCCTATAATTTTTTTTTTTTAAAATGAATGGTCGAGCTGTAGAATTCTTCCTGCTCTAATTCAATTCACTCTGACTGACATTGATTGACTATGAAACTGATTTTTATACACGCCTGGAGACATGGTAATTCTGAAAATGAACTTAGATATCCAGACCTGCTTACTTGAAAATTTAAACATTCTTAGTTTTAGGAGATAAAAATAGGAGTCGCTTTAGTTCACTTGGAGATCAATAATTTACCCTCACAATGATGAACCAACATTTCAAATCCTTTAAAATCATGTAGACTAGCATCAACTCTTATTTTCAAAAAGTTTTTATTCATGAGCATCTTTAAGTTCTAAAATCAGAGACAAAATTTCATAATTCTATGAATTTTTTTGTAGTTGTAGTCAGGTCTGTTTATCTATCTGCCCGTAAATATAATTTTAATAAAAAATCGCATGATATTATTATTACAAGAAATGCCTTGATTACGATCTGGATTAGAAATGAATCTAATGCACGATAATGGAAGAGTGACGAATACCAGGGTGCAAACTGTAGCTTAAATCATGTTTTGTTTGTATTTTGGTCGCAAATTTTGCTTTGTTCACATAAAAAAAGTTGGAACACACCATGTACCTATGTGTCTTACAAAAAACCTCAATCAGCAATAATATTCTAAATTCTAAAAATATTCACCAATGCAAAATATGCCCACGGATGTCTTAAAGTATTTATAACCATTTCAAATCTTATAAGAATTTTGTTTGTCCTTTATGATATCATCTAAGTTTCCTTGTTTTAGGGTCACATGATCTTAAGTCCATTAGTATATGGGATTATTATTGTTCTTCTCCTGCTCTCAATCTTCGGAGCCAATGTGTCACATGCTTGATGTAACATTTAGTCCATATTTCATTTTGTAATAATTTACATGTGAGATATTTTTCTTTGAAATATTTAAATAATTGTCATACAAAATATTGTGAATTTAATCCCATCCATATTTATTTCAGATTTGTTGATTTTAATGTAAGAAGCCTGCATCTTAATTACTTGGACTCCGCTCATGGCCTGCTCCTCTTGATCTTGCTACCGTTTATCGCACATGACTGAAGATTAATAAATGTTCAAGAGTCAAATGTGTAAGTACACGGAAAATTTGATTTGAAAGTGTTCATGAGACAAAATTTCCAGCGCTTCACAAATTAGGGAAATTTCTTAAATAACCTATTCCTCTCTTGCTGCCGTTTTAATATTTTGTCTTTTAAATCAGGTGAGCCTATGATACAGTGGTAAGGCAGCCATGTGTTGATTGGAAGATCATTTCTTCAATCTCTGGTGGGGATAGCAATTTTTTTTTTTTTCACCATTCACAGTTTTAAAGACTCTTATCCAAAGTGTCTTTCCAGATAAACTTTAAGACAAAAGTACCACATTTCAAATAACCCGGTTTGTTTTGGAAAGGGAGCAACTTGGAAACTTTTCATCTCCTAAATCTTTTGTCAGGGTTCCCGTGGCCTCCTTAAATTCAAGGACTCCTTGACAAGTCCTTGATTTTGATATTACTGAGAAAATATCCTTGAAAACTCCTTGAAATTCATTTTATGAGAAAACTCCTTGAATTTTGTGAGGTCACCACATCATCATCATCATCATCATAATTAGTACCACCACCAGTACAACAACCACCACATCAGACATCATGGTCACTACCACCACAACCTCATCCCCATCCCTACTACAACCACTATCACATCACCATCCCTACCACCACAACAGCCAGCAGCACATCACTATCCCTACAACCACTACTATAACCACCACCACATCACCATCCCTACCACTACTACTACAACCACCACATCACCATCCTTACCACCACTACTACTACAACCACCACATCACCATCTCTACCACCACCACTACTACTACCACCATCACTACCACTTAAACCACCACATCACCATCCCAACCACCACATCACCATCCCTACCACCACCACTACTGCTACAACCACCACATCACCATGCCTAATTATACTACATCATTTTCAGTATATCATTGGCCTTGCTGCAGGCAAACAGTGTAGCACAAAACACACACAGATGCACGCTAGAGACAGCTTTATCAAAAATGGTTATTTAAGCCATTTGGGTTGTTTCCCTTGAAACTGGCTATAACAAGGATTTTAGGCTGGCCTCACCATCACTGTTTTACTCCAGTTCCACTGTAGTTATGTTCAAAACCAACATGTTTGACTCGGCATGAAATAAAGTTTTTCCCATTACTAATCATTGAGTGTATAGAATCAAGAGATTTATTGAATTTATGCTGCTGAGGAGATAAAGTAGCTGAAGGGATATGGAGGCCCTTCTGGGTTTGAACATTGCTTTTGACATGTTTTTTTTTTCTTTCCTGTAGCAATAAACTTAGCCCCTATCTTTTTTTTGTTTGTGTGTGTGTGGGGGGGGGGGGGGGGGGGGGTATTGCTGCGCTGCACTGTGGAAAATGTCTGGGGATGTAGAGAGGAGACTGAGGCAGTGTTGTCCTACTATTACTTAAAAACAATTTTTTATTGTGATAAAAGAAATATTTTGAGTCTTTCCATACTTTTTTATTTCTGATGGTAAATGTAGTCCAGATAATGTTTTTTTTTTTCTTTACGCAATTTGTAAAATGCTAAAAATGCTAGTTAATCTCTTTTTTTTTTTTCAGTGAAACCAATTGTTCTTATGTTAATCAAGATTCCAAGACAATATTTGGAAAGATGCTACTTAGGATGACTGTGTTTCATACATTCTGCTTCCATTACATTATGTGGTCCAGATATACCATTCATATGGAAAATAAAGGTGATTTATTTTTGTTTTGGCTTCTTAAAAATGGTTCTAAAAAACGTTTTGGACACTACTGGTTGCCTGTCTAGCAGAGAGTTATATGTATATAAGATGGCAGTTTTGGTGTTTTACACATTTTGCTAAAACGACGCACTCCTATCTCTCAAATCTTTTATAATTATGACTATTCTCGATCCCTAAGATCCAGATATCAGATATCAAGGGGGGGGGGGGGGGGGGGGGGGGAAGAGATACTATTCATTGTAGACTAACATTCCCCTGACCTCCTCTGCCTCTGTAGAGTACCCAATGAATATTAAAAGTTCCTTTCATTTCTTTTAAAGCTTTGAGTGACGAATTTACATTCCTTAAATTTTAAACTGTCACATAAAATGTGGGAATTCATCTTGTTGGTTTTGTTAGTACCTTATTATTTTGTTTTACTTTTATCATAACTATCTCAATTTGTGTTCATGTGCTTAATCATTTTCTCATTTCTATTTTTTTTCAGATCAACCGACTGCTGTATAATGCTCCAAAGTGATCCAAGGCAAGGTGACTTGCTCAAGGCTACACAGCAGTAGTCCACGGGTAGTTGAACTGAGTATCTTTTGGGTACGGAGCAAAGTCGATACCACTAAGCAATGCTGCCTTATAGTGGTGCCCTAAACGGCAACAATTATTTGTAGTAGGTACCACAAGCCAATTTTTCAAAGTACTCAGAGAGTGAATATAGTGACATATTCATACAGAAATTGTAAATACAAGAACAACAAACTTTATTTGAAAAAAATCGAACAAGAAATAAATGAGATATGAATTTTTAAAGTTTTATTCGGACTTAGTATTTTTTGGTCCGTTCAGACTTCAGTTTTCAGTCATTTTGAACATGGAATAAAATAATAAAATAAAATGATTCATAGGATATGATTACATAAATTACATCTATGCATGGGTCAGTTTGAGGATAAAAGAAAACAATATTGTAACATCAAAAATGTAAAAGAAAATCACAGTTACAAAACTTCAAAAATTCCTTCGGACTTAGATAAAAAAGGCAAAATTCTGCTCCGCCAGAGCTCAAAAGCATGTTTTCTCGAAGTCATAGTGTAACTTTTAGATGAACCAGAAGGTCAAAATTCAAGGAATCCACAAACATTGCTGTGTAGATAATACCCAATTTTTTAAAAACAATTTGTTCATTGAATTTCAATTTTATACTGTGTCGAAAGGGGTATGACAAGCAAAATTGCCTATTTCTCGAGAAAACGAGAGGAAATGTTAAAAATTGATATACAAATTGTCGAAAAATCATAACGACTGAAGCTACAAAGCTGAATAATATATCAAATTAAAGGGCATTTTACGCTCTGTTCATTAAAGTATTTAACAATACTGTATATTGGACTTGTTAATTGACATGAGTTATTTTATTCTGAAAATGAAAGAAAAATTCGCGAGAAATGTTGAATATTTGAATCCAAATCGTCATAAAATGATAACCAATTAAGCTACAAAGCTGTATAATATATCAAATTAACATGAATTTTATGCTCTGTGCATTTAAATCATGAACAGTACTGTATCATGACTTATTAAAGTTAAATTCATTGATTTATTTTGAGACTGAAACCAGATTTTAAAAATTACTCGTTACTTTTGTCACGGTACTTAGTTAACACTAGACGAACTTGGAGAAAGCTCTAGAAGCTGCAATAAACGGGAGTAAAGGGTCTTCATATTCCCTGTTACTTGAATTTTCTCCCCCAGACAAAACTTCCTATATCTTATTTGGGAGCGTAAACATTCAAGAGGGTTTGGTCTTTCCATTAATGCATCTAGATCCTCCTTTGTTCTGCAGACTCCACCGCTACTAATCAAGTCATCCATTATGACAATCTTCTTCTCGGAAGCCTTGACTAGCTTTTCATCTTTTCTTCTCTTGTTTTCTTTCAGTCGCAGCTTTATCTTTTCAATTACTGCTTTGTGTTCTTCTTTGCTTCTCTTTTTCCATTTTGGAGCGAGTCTTATGGCTTTTGCAATCAGCTTCTGTCTCATAATGTCACTTTGACGTCTTATGTAGGATGAGGTTTTGTTACGCTTCCACATATTGAGACTGCTACGTAAGTGGAGGGAGGCATGCCTTCTCTTGTACATGTCAAAATCTAAGTCCCTAAAGAGACGCTCCCCTGTTAAGTTGGTCAGTGGGCAGGTGTCTAGAATTTGCTGTACTTCTTCATCAATCTCCCCTCCAAAAAGTCATGCAGCTGTCGTTCGTAGACAATAAAACATTGCTGTGTGATCTGCTGGATGAAGATTGTGACTTTGTTGATGTCATATGAGCCTGATCTTAAGTGCTGGAGGATAAAAGATTGTGATGCAAAGTCTTCAAACACAGGTGAAGATAAAAATAAGTCAAAATCATCTGACATCCATGATTGAAAGGTGTGGTTCATGAGTCTAACGTACTTTGGAAACTGGCCGTACGGTTTTGAGCTCTTCATCAAGTTCCAGTAAGGTGTGGAGAGCATTTCATTGTAAAATGCCAGAGCTGCTATAAACTCTAAAATATTGTGGTCAGAAATGTCCAACAGAATGCTTTCTAGTTTTTGATTTGAATTTGAACAGAATTCTGTCAAAAATGCCTGGATGTCCTCTTGGTGGTAGAGGAGAGCGGTTGCATTTTTAAAGAGGTTGTTGAACCTGTTGCTACGATAGCTGGTGAATAGAGACGTCTTTTGCCGTGATGTCAGGAAAGTCAACCATTCTTCGCGACAGCCACTCTTTTCATCTCCCTTGGGCCTAAAACCTCTGCAGTAGTGCGGAGAGCGCGGTTTACTGCAGGCTCATTATTTTGAGCAAATGATGAAAATTTCACACTGTTATCGCGTCCCAATCTGGTACCACTTCCTTTCACTTCAAACTCCATGTTGTTGGCAGCATCAGTAGCAGCAGAACTCAGCCCTAGAAGGAAGTGAGCATTGCAGAAGAGAAAATGTGTTGACGTTTCTTCTCCTAACAGATCACTCTTATAAGCTGCCATCTTATTGTCGAAACACTTCATCACTGCAGCCCTATCTGACATAAGACATTTCAATTTGCTAATCATTTCCTTGTAAATGATGTCTTCTTCCAAATGTGGCTCTTCTGAACAGTCGAGGGCTGTCTCTGCCAAATTCTTGAAGGCCTGAATGGTTGTCTCCAACAGAGTTTGTGAGTCGTCACTTGGGATTTCACTGTATCCAAGGAATAAAGTTTTCCCATTGTCCAACTGAACATGTTTCTCCAGGTAGCGTTTTTTCTGCCTGCTTGTTCCATCCGTAGCATAGGTGAAGTGGCTGCTAGAGAGAAGAGAATCAGTAATGTGATGATTTGATATCACTAAAGCTTCACTCATGAAGTTGAGGGCAGATGAAGGGGAGGGCAAATCTTCATCACGAAGTTCTGTAGAAAACAGGTACCTGGCCACTATTTGCACAGCCTTTCTTACATTTTCTGCAGCGACATTAGCTTCTCCTTGAAGTGACATGTATGCAAGTCTGATGTTGTCTGAGTACTTGTTGGTGCAGGAAACTTTCAACTGGACATGCTTTTCATTTTTATTGGTGACTTCCTCAAGCAGATTTGCAGATAACGCTTGGGCTCTCAAAAGCTTTTGTTTATATTTTGATTTTAAAGTCTGCTCAGACTTCAATTTTTTCTTTAACATTTGAATCTCCGTTTCTACTTCTTCATGTCTTGTATTGGTTACATCTTGAATCTTTCTATTCATATCATTTAATTCAAGATTTTTTCGCTGCACTTCCATCTTCAAAAGATCCTGTTCATGCTTTTGCTGTTTATTCTGCTTCTGTAGCAAGTGAATTCTTTGACAGGACTTTGACTTTGATTTCTTTAAGCGATCTCGCTCAATCTTTAAGCTTTTACTTAACTTCTCGAGGGCATTTTTCTCTGCCAGTATGGACTTTGTCAGCTCTTCTTGATGCTGGAGTGATTCTTTCATTGTCTGAAGTCTCTTGTTTTCTTCTCTTACAACTTTAACTTTTAAATTGAGCTCTTCAATTCTCTCATCCTTGTTACAAAGGGCTTGAGCTAGGCTTCGGTGGTCAGCTTCTAGTTTCCTCAACTTGGAAAGGGCTTCAGTTTCTCCTGATGGTCTATGTTTTGTGTTTGCAATGGGAGTAGAATCTGAGAATGGTCTTAAGAGAAAATCATTTAAAGCATCTGTTGATTTGTTCTTTTTATATTCTTTGATTACTTTGACAATTTTCTGGAGGCGATATTGTATTTGAGTGTCTTTCAAAGGCGTTTCAGCATCTCCCGCTGGAAATAATTTCTTTACCCATTCACAAAAAAAAGTTTTGGTTTGTTTTTCTTGACATCTAAACAATTCAAGGGAATAAACTATATCATTGCTCATGACAAAATTGGTAGGTAAAACAAAGTCATAATTGTTACTTAACAAAATTGATCTATTCAAACCAATGCGAGATAGGGCTTTTGGAATATCATGTAAGTTGATGTCCACGACCGTACTGAGAGCAGCTTCCATCTCCTCTTTATCATCCAGTTTTAAGTGCAGTGATGCCATAACCATTTTGACCTTGTGTTCAAGTTGTCCTCTAGTGATGGTCGCTGCTGGAAAGAGCTTTTGGTACCATACAGTCACCTAAAACAATGGAGAATAAATATCAGAATATTATTATTAGTGCATAAGGACATCATGTATACATATCATGTCTCTCTCTCATAAAGCAATATGTAATAAAATGACGTTTATTATCACTTTTATATCTGGTAAATGTTAAGTCAAATAGCATTTTGTAGCTATTTTTCCCCACAAAATCCCCTTCATTAAAGAAACCAGGGTACTGATTATAACAATAGTAATATACCAAGAGAAAAGAGCCATTATTCAACGTAGAGTGGTTTGTTATCACACATTGTCATGGTGTTTCATATTTGCCATGATTTGGTATGAAAGAATTTTTAATTTAAAAAGGATGAAGCAGGAATGAAGCATGACATTTTACTTACACCACTTACACCTTTGTTCATTGCATCCACCATTGATAAAAAAACAAACATGAAAAGTAAAATTCTTTAATCCTATTCTTCGTTTTTCTAACTTACTGAATCCCAAGTTGCCCCTCCGTCCTCCCTGAGGAAATTCAGTTGCGCAAATGTGCGGTAGGATGGTGCATCGAGAGAAGGTAGAGTTGGCCGACGTCCCTTGCCTTTGGCAAAACAATAAGCTCTGAGGGCAGCATACGTGTCATCACCTGGAGAAAACAAAGAAAAAACATAGAAGTCCCCATTTAAAAACTTTTAAAAATGTGTGTGTGTGTGTGTGTCAGTCTGTGTGCATGTGAATACAACTATAATATGTGTTAACACATTGTATCTCTATAATTAGTAGTAATATGAATCATGATAAAGTACAACTTTTTTGTTTTTAATCTAAAAATATTTATAATGATATCGACAAGAAATATAAGAACAAATATAATACTAAATACACTACCAATAGTAGTTTTAAAACCAAACGGGGGAAAAAAAGGAGAAACACTATAAAAAAAGACAGTAAAAAAAGAAACCAAACAAATAAAAAGAATGATGCTACATAACAATTACAGAAGTTATTTTGGTACTGTGATGATGATGATGATGATAATAATAATAATAATAATAATAAGAATAATAAGAATAATAATAATAATTTAAAAAATGATAATAAATATAATTTAAAAAATAATAATAGTAAGAATAATAATATAATGATAATAATAATAATAATAACGATCTATATCATATCTGTCTCTCCCTCTTTTTTTTATTCTTAAGAGCACTACTTATCTCTACAAATTTTAACTATAGGCTAGTATTAGTATAATTACCATTATTTGAGACAAAGAGAGAAAAAAAAAAGGGGGGGGGGGGGGGGGGGTGTTACTGAATTAGAACCTAGTCACTACTAGTACTAGAGTTACAGATCTAGATACCTAGACCTAAGGGTAATTTTTCAGGGGGGGGGGGGGGGGGTGTTACTGAATTAGAACCTAGTCACTACTAGTACTAGAGTTACAGATCTAGATACCTAGACCTAAGGGTAATTTTTCAATCGTTTTTGTTTTTTTGTTTTTTTGGGTATTTCTAATCAATTCTTTCCATCACCTGGCTAGATAAAATATTAACTTGTAATTTATAATTACACTGTTCAGTTCTCTTCGACTTCTCTAACTAGGCCAAGGGCCAAAGCGATCTCTTCCTTTGCTTGGCTGTTACCAGTAATTTTACCACCCCACCTGCGGTAGTTGGGACAACGCAGTTATTTTAATTTCAGTTTGGATCAAAATAAAATCACTAGCTACAATAAAAGGCCACATAATAAAAAATAACAAAATACTCACGGATTGAAGGATTTAAGACAGTTTCTACAAGCGTGTGGTGATTTTCCATCTCCGGGCCAGCCATTACGGGGGATGCGTCAGCCATTGGAAAAGCCGTGACCCACTCCAGTCACTCGGTACAGCGATGGTCGACTCTCGGCAGGGAGATTGTTTGCATGGGAAGGCGGGTTTAACAAAGAACCGCTCGAGCAGGGAAACAAATATGTTTATAAATCATGCTCATTTAAAAAGAGCAATTAATGAGCTTTATAAGTATACCACTTTGTATTTTGAAAAACTTGGGAAATGCCGTCTACGAAGTCATGAAAGTGTTCATTCAACGATTTCACAACCTTCCACTCAGCCGCCATAGAAGAAAGTGGCATGAGAGTGACGGCAGTAATCTCCCCTGCACGGTATCGAAAAAATTATATCGATATCTCAATTCCTGGTCGAGCGATGTTATTTTGAATGAAATGAACCGAAATAACGCTCGTCTCACTTACGGCAGCCTGCCGCACAATCTGTGAAAAGGTATACCTTTTTGACACGAGAATTGAAACACTTAGAGAAGAACTACATACTTCATATTTATATATTTCAGCGTCCAAAGGGTAGAGTTTTCATGTGTGCAACTTTTATTGGTATCGGTTACAAGGCTTTCGAGTAGTGGCCTGTTGAAAATAGGAAAATTTAATTTTTCTTGCCCGCGGCCGGCGAGTTTCCACCGTGCGCGGCGGACAACTTGTGGTACCTATTTGTAGCCACATTTATCATGTTTGCTCATCATAACTTTTTTTTTTTCTTTATATCATTTTGAAGCAGTTTTAAGCTAGGTAATAAACAATATCATTTCAATGCTTTAATTCTTTTGTTTGTTTTTCTTTGTTCTCCCTCATAATTGGTGGGTTTTGGGTGAATGTTTCTACGTTTATCTGAGAGGACTTTTGTTATCTCCTTTCCTTTTATATCTAGATATTTGATCACTGATAGAGATTCTTGGTAGAAGAAAAAAGACCGCCATTCGTTGACCAACTTGCAAAAGCGTCCAGTTTGGATCTCAAAGTATCCTATCACAGTGCTGTCAACCTTACCTAAAAGTGCCTATTTTTAAAACTCGGATTTCTTTATTTGTACGCCTTTGAGTATTTTGTTGAAGATCGTACACATTATATTATTCTATTTCTATTGCAAACATTTTTTTTAAAAATCATACTCTTTTTAAAATCAGTTCTGTTTTTTCCATAACCAAGTAGTTCATTGAAATATTTTCTGGTGGGAAGTGGATACTCTTTTTGTTGTCAATAAAGAGAACGTTTTAATTTAGATATCGATTATAATATTGCCCATGTTCCAAATTTGCATGTTATTTTTTTTTTTGAGGATTCTACAGATTGTTCAAAAATCTTACTCATTTTGGCTCTCTGTTAAAAAATAGTACTCATTTTGGCTCTCCGTTCAAAAATCTTACTCATTTTGGCTCTCAGTTATAGACATTTACATGGTCTAGGGTTGGCAGCACTGCTATCTAGAGGGGCAAAACTACTTGTTAACTCTTCCAGCGCTGAGGCTATATTCACATTTCCGTCACAAAATGGTTGACACCTGATTGAGGCAGCATGAGAATGGCAAGCTAAGACAAAGCGACATTCGAATTTGGCGCAATATCTCAATTAAAATACCCCCCTAGGGCCAATTGAACGTTCTGATGAAAGAAATGATACCATTGGTTCAATTTATAGCACTTGTAGAAAGTAGGATTGGATTATATTATTATTTTTGCCTTTCAAGACTGGCCGCACTGTGTGGCCATTGGCCAGTAGAACAGATTCTGCTCTGGCCGCACAGTGCGGTCAATGGCGCTGAATGAGTTAAGACTTAGATAAACTCAAACAACTGGGTGGGGTCTATTAACCTCCCATGGTGGGTGATAAGGTCATAGTTGGTGCGTCTTCTTTCCTCTTATATTTCCTTTACCAGGCTGCTTTCTGTCTTTTTCTTGGAATGAGATTACTGGGTTTTTTTGTCCAGTCCATGACGAGAAGGGGGGGGGGGGGGGGGGGGGGGGGGGGGGGGGGGGAACAGTCAATATTAGTATTGGCAGATGATTTCTTTTTTCCTTGTAAATTATCTCTCTGTTTACATTATAATTTTTGTTTTGAATATAGTTTGTAGACATTTGAGTGTATTCCTCTTGGAGGGATCCTGTGTTTGTGTACGGATGAGACTTTTTACTTTTAAACTTAGTACGATTGTATGCTCTTTAACCTTCTTCTGTTCCCTATTTTAACCAGTCCCATTTGTCCCACTTTTTTTTTTTTTGCAATACTTTCAATTTTAAGTCTAGATTTTTTTTACTATCCCATTTTCTTCTTTATTTACATGCGCATATGTGTTGCTAGCGCTGTAAAACCCTTAAAAAAAAGCGGGTGGTTGGATGGGAGCATCACCCTTGAATCATATACCTATGATGTTCGCATGGGTGTACGATCCGATAGTGATGTCGTTTCTTCTTCTCTTTACTAGCTTATCCTTCTTCTTTGGTTTGTGATTGTATTTTTGACAGGGGATATTTTTTTTCCTGTAAATCTTCTGCCTGTTTGTTCTTGGTTATTTATAATTTAGCTTATGATATCTTTAGGTTATGATTTTGATTTACATTTGTACTATTTTTGTTATATTGCTTGTTTTTTTGTTTCAGCGGTCTCTCATATAACCTCAATTGTGTTGGAAGAGACCTAAAGCAACAAACAAACAAACAAAACCCTTAAAAACAAACAAATTATAATATTATAGTCTCCATAGCAAATGGAAACGCATACATTGATACTGCTGTGCTCAAAGTTCATGTCTAAAATATAGCTGGCATATTTTTTCTATTAACATCCTCTGGTATGTGGCTTTGTGCTCTAGTGATGTGACACTGTGCTTATGATCTATAGGATCTGGTTCGTGTCCTGCTGTATAAATGCTCAGGGTTTTTAGTTTTTTTTGGGATAATGATTAATAAAACACATTACTGTCCTGGCCTTAGTAACTGGATGACTTTCTTTTTGACTGAGAATGTCACTTCTTACAGTACAATTTCCTCTCTGCACGTTTCTCTATTTGAACCAGCTACTTCTGTTCTTTGCGCACAGTGTAATTATTCTTGATCTGAAATATTTTGACCATTCCTTGACTTTTCTTTTCTTTTTTTTTTTCTTTTTCTATCTCTTTTTGTTTCCTTTTTTAAATTTTTATTATTTTTTTAATGCGCTGAAATTTACTAATAATTAATTATAATGTCACAAGTGCCAAATTTCCCATGATAATGTCAAGACCAACAGATAGTCTTATGTACAAAGTATACCCCTAGCAAAAGGATACAACTTTTATTACACGTCAAGACAGAAATCAAATTATTTTATTTAAAAAAAAAAATTTTTGTGGGGGGGGGGGGGGGGGGGTGTTGTAATTCCGAAACTCAGTGAAACTCACATCTTGTATTGTATTTAGTTATATAGTTTAATAATGTCACAGAGCAATACAATCAGAATATTATTATATGTGTCAATATCAAATCGTCAACAATGAAAAAAAGTTCATAGAATAAGTTTTGTCAATTTTAATTACCAAATTATTATTAGTTTCACAAAAAAAATATTGATGCTATGCAATTATCATTTGCCAGCTGGATATAATGTACCAATAACACTAAACTACGTGTAACCTTAAACGCCTAAGGTCAGATTGATAGAATTTAGTGAGAACTACTTATTTTAAAAAACTGGCTAAACTAAAAACAGTTTTTTTTTTGTATGTTTATTTTGGCTGGCGGATGTTGTGAGTATTTTACGAAAATGCATAGCATCAATATGTGTAGATAGATGTGAATGTCAGGGAGAAATGGAAAGAAATCTGTTTAGGAAGCTCTGGGAGATAATATAAACTGGAAACGACTTAGTTTTGTTTGTTTGCTTGTCTGAGTGGCGGGTGGTTGGATGGGAGCATCACCCTTGAATCGTATACCTATGATGTTCGCATGGGTGCACGATCCGATAGTGATGTCGTTTCTTCTTCTCTTTACTAGCCTATCCTGCTTCTTTGGTTTGTGATTGTATTTTTGACAGGGGATATTTTTTTTACTGTAAATCTTCTGCCTGTTTGTTCTTGGTTATTTATAATTTAGCTTATGATATCTTTAGGTTATGATTTTGATTTACATTTGTACTATTTTTGTTAGATTGCTTGTTTTTTTGTTTCAGCGGTCTCTCATATAACCTCAATTGTGTTGGAAGAGACCTAAAGCAACAAACAAAATAATATGATGATTAATATTCTTTAATTTCGCAACTCCCCATGTCGATGAGTCTGCTCATTGTTGTCAATATGTATGTCTTGGTCTTGAACGTATAATACTGTTACTCATTTTCTCATTCTGCTGGCATTGATGGTTTACTTTCTCCTTGAGCGATCTGTTATAAAGGAGAGAAGGGGACATTTTTGATTGTTTGTTTATTTGTATTCGGTTTTTTGGGGGGTTTTTATTCTTATTTTTTTTTTTTTTTGGGGGGGGGGGGGGGGGGGGGGGGGGGGGGAGTGGAAGGGAATTATATACTGTACACACACAATTTATAATGGTTTGGTGAATTGTACAATCGGTGTACAAAGAGTGTTTCGTTAACTTTTTGATGTGTTTAAAATGCAAACATCCACACAATCGTTGAATTATTGAGTGAATACATTTGCTATCAAATGCAGTCCTTGTTTTGTTTTTGTATTTAAGGGTTTTATGACCCTTGCAAAACATTTAGGTCATTTCAGCGCCAGTAAAGAGGAAGAAAATGGGATAGTCAAAAGAGTTTTATAGATTTACAATTGAAAGCACATGAGAAAAAGTAAGACCATGGGGAAGGGTTCAAAAAGGAAACAGACCCACTATCAGTGGGTGTTACTTAGTTTGAGATCACCTAAAAGTCTCATCCAGACTAGACACAAACATAGGTCCCCACGTAGTGGAATACACTCAAATGTTTACAAACCAATATATATATATATATATATTTATAAAATAAAATTTAAAAAGTAATAGTACATAACAGGGAGCTGATTTATAAGGAAAAGATATCACCTCCCAAAACTAGAATTATGCATTTGACTGTTTCCCTACCAATCAAGGATTCTGGCCAGGGCTATGACTATGACAAAGGTAAGTAATCTCATTCCAAGACAAATACAGAGAGCAACTCGGAAAACAGATATAAGGGGATAGGAGACCACAGCGTGACTTCCTGCCCACTGTGGAAGGTCAAAGACCACACCCAGAAATTCAGTCCTAGTCCTAGGATTGGTGACCAAATTATTTTTTGCACAGCTTAGGGAAAATTTTCTGATTTGCTTTACAACCGCAAAATATGCACGTTTTGCAAATTTTGGACGAATTCTTGGAATCTTTTTAAACAAATGTTTGCGAAATTTGCGTTCCCCGCGGTGATGAAGATTTTTATTATAATTTTGATTTCCCAACTTTGTGCCTCTTTCCAAATCAGCATAATTTCTGGCAAAATTTACCATTTTTCGTCCCATGATTTTGCATAATTTTGAGTTTGAAATTGCGTAATTCCGTGGGTATTTTATTACATGGATTGCATGTAGTTAGTTCTTAGGTGTGATACACCATATTTCGAAAACTGCAAAATTTACTTATTTTCTTCTGCAAAATTCATCATTTTCTTTGCAAAAATTTGAAATATTTGTTGCAAAAATACGTGGGGTCAGATAATATATCCACACGGGATCGACTTCTCAGAGTTGTGGCCTGTTGTTTTATGAATTGTGTACTTCTGTGAGTGTTGGACACTCGTAGAATCCATTAAGCCTCCAAAAAGTAATGTTTAAATGTTTGTTGTCCTCCTATAACAATAGTGTTCACTGTTGGACACAACTAAGGGACATGATCTGACAAACGCATTCCCTTAATAATTGGCAGAAGTTATTTATTTATTTGCTATATTTTATTTTTTTTGGAATTATTTGAACCATCTGATTAATTAATTGTACTGTATTTATGTACAATATATTTTGATATGAGGCACATATTCATATATTATTAACACCCAATACAGCAGTGATCCTTTTTTTTTTTCTTTTTTTTTCTCTCTAACCTCCCATAGTGGGCAGGGAGGTACATAATGTGTCTTCTATCTCCTTATATCTGTTTTCCAACATGCTTTCTGTCTTTGTTTTGGAATGAGATTACTTGGTTTTGTCCTGGCTGGGAGGGAAACAGTCAAATGCATAGTTATTGTTTTGGGAGATTATATCTTTTTCCTTGTAAATCATCTCTCTGTTTGCATTATTATATTTGTTCTTTTGAATGTGTAATGTAAGCATTTGAGTGTATTCCTCTTTATTGGATTTTGTGCTTGTGTCCGGATGAGACTTATAGGTGATCTCAAACTAAGTACATTGGTGGTATACTCTGGGAATTTATATCTGATCCCTATTTGTTCCTACTTCCCCTTTGTCTTCCTTTCACTTGAGTGATTTAATTGTAATTCTAGAACTTTTTACTATCCCATTTTATTCCTTTTTACTGGCGCTGATATAACCTAAATGAGCGCCGTAAAACCCTTAAAAAAAAAACAAAAAAAAACAACATGTTTTTCCCCTCTACTTACAGTATTTTAATCTGTTGGGCATACGACATTTATTAGGCTTAGAAATTTGGCTTAAAAAGTGTTAGAGGAGTTCTTCTATCCAACATTTATTCAACTTCCCCCCCCCCCCTCTCTCTCTCTCTCTCTCTCTCTCTCTCTCTCTCTCTCTCTCTCTCTCTCTCTCTCTCTCTTTCTTCTCTCTCTCTCTCTCTCTCTCTCTCTCTCTCTCTCTCTCTCTCTCTCTCTCTCTCTCTCTCTGTGTGTGTGTGTGTGTGTGTGTGTGTGTGTGTGTGTGTGTGTAGCTGCCATCTTTCTTTTCATAGAGGTTGATAGTTAATATGAACTTCAAAAAAAAAAAAGTTAAATTGATCCTGTATTTATCATCCGACGTGTACATATATGCAGATCTGACATCCGAACCCACTTATGGGCTTATTTAAACATTAATTGTTGTAATGGACGATATTTTGCGTCATTTTTTTTTTTTTAGATTACCATTGCAACAATTAGCCCATAAGGAATTGGGTTATCAGACCTGCAAATAAGTGGTCGTTATCAGGATATAATTTAGCACAACAATAAACCTAATCACCCTGTTTTTATCGGTATTTAAATTATTATTATTAGTATTACAGACCTGACATAGATGGCAGTGTTCTCCACGTCCCTCTGAGATGCCATTCTTGACGTGAAGACGTATCCAACCAGCTTGCTTTTGTCTTCATTGTTACGAACCAGCTGTGACACTGGGAGAGACACTAGAATTATTGATAATGCGCGCTGCCTCCGATACTATATTATTATTATTATTATTATTATTATTATTATTATTATTATTATTATTATTATTATTATTATTATTATTATTATTATTATTATTATTATTATTATTATTAGTGGTGGTAGTAGTAGTAATAGTAGTGGTAGTAGTAGTAGTAGTAGTAGTAGTAGTAGTAGTAGTAGTAGTAGTAGTAGTAGTAGTAGTATTTTAAATTACGTCCTTACGCAACGATACCATTAAGATCCCGTCGCCTAGTCAAACAAACTGATGTGTCAACAGGAATCGCCCATGTTGTCCAAATTGATCAGATTGGAGGGTTAATAAGCTTGCCCAAGGAAATAAACAAATGTGCCTGAAGCTGGGCTCGAACCTGGGACCTTCCGGATCAAGGTGCAATGCCTAAACCACTCGGCCACTCGCCCCCAACCCATTATTAACGATCGATAATGTATCTCACCATGCCTTATACAGTTGTAACACGTTTATGACAGTTTGACAATATTCCTGGTTCTGAGGCTATACTTCGTAATATCACACCGATTTCTTGTTTCACTTTATTAGCGGGTGGTTGGATGGGAGCATCACCCTTGAATCATATACCTATGATGTTCGCATGGGTGTACGATCCGATAGTGATGTCGTTTCTTCTTCTCTTTACTAGCCTATCCTGCTTCTTTGGTTTGTGATTGTATTTTTGACAGGGGATATTTTTTTTCCTGTAAATCCTCTGCCTGTTTGTTCTTGGTTATTTATAATTTAGCTTATGATATCTTTAGGTTATGCTTTTGATTGACATTTGTACTATTTTTGTTAGATTGCTTGTTTTTTTGTTTCAGCGGTCTCTCATATAACCTCAATTGTGTTGGAAGAGACCTAAAGCAACAAACAAACAAAAAATCACTTTATTATTTTTTTTTGGTCATATTCGTTTATCTTGTCTGTTTATATTTACTGACTTATTTATTTTCTTCTCTTCTTCTTCTTCTTCTTCTTCTTCTTCTTCTTCTTCTTCTTCTTCTTCTTCTTCTTCTTCTTCTTCTTCTTCTTCTTCTTCTTCTTCTTCTTCTTCTTCTTCTTCTTCTTCTCATCCTCATCCTCCTCCTCCTCCTCCTCCTCCTACTACTACTACTACTACTACTACTACTACTACTACTACTACTACTACTACCACTACTACTACTACTACTACTACTACTACTACTACTACTGCTATCCTCCTCCTCCTCCTCCTACTACTACTACTACTACTACTACTACTACTACTACTACTACTACTACTACTACTACTACTACTACTACTACTACTACTACTACTACTACTACTACTACTACTACTACTACTACTACTACTACTACTACTACTACTACTACTGCTACCTCTCCTCCTTTATGTTTCTGTGTCTTGTGAGCAGGGGCCAGCTATAGCGAGGTTCCACTCTAAATATTCATTTATAAATGTAATGTTTAAAAAAGCATAAGTTTTAATATAGCGCTAATTCCTCTAAATGTGCACACAGCACTCTGCGACAGGTACCAACCCAACAGCAATACAATGTGCATGACGAAACATGACGCCTAAAGAAGGAACGAGAGAGAGAGAGAGAGAGAGAGAGAGAGAGAGAGAATGGGGGGGGGGGGGGGGGGGGTCGCGGTTGAATCCTTGGAAAAGGCTCTTTAAAAAAAAACTTGAGCTTTTATACTCTCCGAAAAAAAATTGTAATATTTTGCGTTGTCTCGTCCTAGAAGTGTTGCCGTTGGCGAGGGACCGCTTGCAAAGGGCGTTGGGTAGTTTTAGCGGATTGTGCGCGATATACATTCTCTATTTTTTTGTTTTTGTTTGTTTGTTTGGTTTTTTTTTTTTTTTGGGGGGGGGGGGGGGGGGGGGGGGGGTCGTTTTGTTTTGTTTTGCTTTTGTTTGTTGTTTTGTTTTTTGTTAACCCCTTACCTTTACTCCGGTACTTGGCTAACGAGGAGCGCCATTCCTTCAATTTGACACGTTTCTCTGTATCAATGATTCCCTGAACGTCCTCCAAGGCTTTTTGAGCACGCTTTATTTTCCTCTTGGCTGCATTGTTGGTAGTTGGATTTCCTGCAGGGCTGGATATGTGGAAATGGTAATAATATTATTATTTTGATTTTATAGTTAGTTTGTAGTTGACGTCACTCGGGTCTTTGTTATTGTTTTTTGCTATCCACGTTTATGAGTAATTCTCACTAAATAATATTAACCAGACTAAAAACGTTCAAGGTTACACATAATTTTGTGTGTTGGTCCAATATACTTCCGGATGGCAATGTTGTGAGATTCTTAGCCAAGCGCATTCTATCTATAGTATTCTATCTGTAGTGAGCTGTAATTAGTGCAACTAAGTACAGTAAAGGGGGGGGGGGGGGGGGGGGGGGGGTCCCGATAGCTCAGTTGGTAGAGCACTCGCTTCACACACAAAGGAACCGAGATCGATCCCGAGTGCAGTCGAGTTTTTTCTGATCCCGCTGTCCACCCACCAGTGAATGGGTAGCTGAGTCTGTTAGATTTGGCGGAAAGTACTTTGTGATAGACTAGCGTCCTATCCAAAGGATAGAAAGCAATTGCTATTTTCCGTTTCACGCTATAGAAAACGGGATAAACTCCGGCTCCACGGGCCGAATGGCCCTGAAAGTCTATAAAGTACAGTAATACCTGAGACTGAAATATAGAGACTGGAAACTTCTGGAGCGACAATAGCAAGTTCACGATTACGTTCCCAACCTAAAGCGATCGACGAACGACGTGGAAGAAAAGGAAGATGTGCCCTCAGACTCTGAGGACTGATCTTTGGTAATCTTCCACGTCGATCGCTGTAGGTCTGGAACGGAATCGTAATCGTTAACTTGCTGATATGGTTTTAATAGCAGACAATGTGTTACTCTGTCACTGTCAGGCCGTCGTCATCGTTAACATCGCCTGACACAAGAACCGTGGCCTTCCTAAAGTTATGGCCTGATACTGACCAAAAAATGACGTCAAAATGCCAGTCTTTTGCCACAAAAGAAAACAAATCGTGAGTTGTATTCAATAGTTTAACCAATGAAATAACTTGTTTCCATGAGCTCTACTAACGACAACTCACAAGGCGGTGCAAAAACCAAATAATGACGTCAAACTGCCAGTCCTTTTGGATTTCAGTGTCAGGCTATAACATAACGATGGCTACGCTCGAACCCCCAAAGAGTTTGACGTCATTTTCTAGGTTTGTGGACCGTCTAGTGAGCTGTCGTTAGAAGAGCACAAGGAAACAAGTGATCACAATGATTGACCTATAGATAGCTCGAAGTTGACGTCACACGGGTCTTTGTTATTATATTTTACCATCCGCGTTTATGAGTAATTCTCAATAACTGTATTAACAAGACTATAAACGATCATGGTTACATACAGTTTTGTGTGTTGGCCAGTTATACTTTGGGATGGTTATGTTGTGAACTTCTTAGCCAAGCGCATACAATCTATAGATAGTTCGAAGATGACGTCACTCTGGTCTTTGTTATTGTTTTTTGCCATCCGCGTTCATGAGTAATTCTCACTTAACGGTATTATCCAGACTATAAACGTTTATGGTTACACACAGTTTTGTGTGTCGGTCCGTTATACTTCCGGATGGCAATGTTGTGACCTTCTTAGCCAAGCGCATACTATCTATTGATTACAACTCACGAGTTGTTTTCTTTTGTGGCCAAAGACTTGCCTTTTTGACGTCAATTTTTGGTCAGTTTTTGACTCTAAGTTTACGATGGCTACGGTCAGGTCATGTCAAGTCGGTAAATTTCCTTTCGTTTATAATGTTTATTTATATTATTATACCTTAAATTAGGCTCGGGTAAATAGATTGGGTGATTACTTCTCACTAAATTCTCTCTCACAAACTATAATGAACATTAATCTTTTTTTGTTTTCTCTAAGACATGCAAAGTAAATTGGTTTGGATAATGTTCAATCAGTGGCGTGGGGCCATTGGATCGAATGGTGCCAGGCACCGTACCAATCTTTTAAAAATCATTAACAGCATAATTTAATTAAAAATAAAACTGAGAAATTTTAACTCCACTGTCTTTCGCCAACTCGCCAACAACATACTGCCTTTTTATTTTTAGTCCCCACTCTATTCAAGATTCCGAATCACGCACTGCGCCGACTCGTGTGTTGGTGACATCACTCCGTGAAGTAGTGACTAAATCAAACACCGTGGTGCAAAGCAATCCGAGCTCCAGTTAATGCTCTATCCATTAGTATCGCTACAGCTGATTGAGCGAGAAACTGGGTCGAATTATACTATCTTCAAATAGCGGAAAACCCCTTGACTTGTGCCAGGATCTGAGAGCTCCACCGTTGGACGGGGGGATGCGCCAAATTAGGGTAACTTCGGCCATCCAAATTATTACATTAACTGTCAAAAACACTGATCATTGTCAAGTTTATTTGTAAGCAGCAAAGAAAGACAACATAAAACTTAAAAATATGACATATCACCCCCCCCCCCCCCCCCCCCCCCCCCCCCCCTCCCCAACTCTTTTTCACGATTATTGAATAAAGTAATTCTTTGCAACGAAGCATTGTGGACGAATTTACCAATATTTTTCTTGCTTGTAGTGCCGAGTTGATGGTTACGTGTGTATGAGTGTTTATTTGTGTGTGTGTGTGTGTGTGTGTTTGTTTGTGCGTGTGTATTTGTGTGAGTCAGAGAAAGAAAGCGAAGATTGTCAACAGTTATACTTTGGTGTGTTTTTAGATTTTGTAAGTACTTAAGTGGAGTGATTTTTTCTTTGTGATGCTTTAAGATCTGAATCTACCTTTTATTTGTGCAATCATTAATCGTAGTCCACTGATTTCCATTATTTGAGATATACTTTGAAGTTTTGTTTTGTTAAACAATGAATTGCAATGAATCAAGTTGACTCTTTACTTCACCGACCGTTTGGGAGATTGACACTAGATGACAAATTAGAAATAAAAACACTAGGTCCTCACCAACCAACTGATTTTGAATAAACACAGGTGTGGAAATCTCGAAAACGCTCTTTTTCAGTGACATGGTATGACAGGCATGAATGGCTCACAGTTAGTTTAGAAGAAAAAAACACTGACAAATCATGGACATCTATAGGCTATAGTGACCTTAACCACTTCCATCGTAATTCTGAACCTCCTGAACGTTGTTTTAGCACCCTTAAAAGAGTGAAAAATTTCTTGCGAAATTCAATGAAACACAGAGCGGTTAAATTCGTTAATGATTCTGTCAATTCACAACGCTGAAATAGATGCCATTCCAAATTTCAATAAACACATTATAAAAAGATTTGCAGAGATGAAACATCGCCGTGCAGATTTTCTTTACAAGTACTAAAAGTAAGTAATTTCTGTCATAGGTTGTTTTTTTTCTCTTTTGATTTACATTTATCACATATTGATTGCATTATCGACCAAACCAATCCTTTAAATGGTGGACAAAGAATAATTACAAAGACCTTTTCATACGGGACTTGTATCTCAGTGTTGTGGCTTGATGTTTTCATGAATTATTTGTTTTTGTGAGTTTTGTACACTCGTAGAAACCATCGACTCTCCCCCCACCCTTCCAAAAAAGAGAGTTTTTAACATGTGCTCTCTCCTCTTAATCGTGTTCACTGTTTTAGATTTTTTTTTCTTCTTCTAATCATGGCACCACCATACGCCGTCAATACGCCACGCCGCTGTGTTCAATTATTGTTACATGAAACGTCGTGGGTGGTCCTAATTCAGAAATGAAGAGAATAATTCATGATTATCTTACTAACAAGTATAATTGAAGGCTCAACTCCTGTCGTTAGTTTAAACATTGTGTAAATATGATCAGGACGTAACGTGAATTCAAATGATTTATTTTACTGATTAGATTACGAATGTAGTTTAAAGTTTCATTTGTTGAAATTGAATAGGATTTGTAGGAGATGGGGGGGGGGGGGGATCATTGTAAAAGAGTGGGAATTTATAAGCAACTCAAAAGAGAAGGGAAAGTACAGTGGAGTCCTGATGAAACCAACACGGCCGGATCAGAAAGATCGGTTGACTTTAAACAAGGTTGACTTTATCCACTATCAATGATCAATGGAACACACCAAGACATACAGATAACAGAAGATCTGGGACCAACAAGACGTGTTGCCTTGACGTTAAGCAGAAGTTGACTTTAAGAGTGTTGGATTTATGCGGATTCCACAGTGTTACAGTTGATTGAATCCCTTTTAGTGGGAGGAGACCCAATAAATATTATTTGATATATGATTACAACACGGAATTATGGTTAAACCCAATATTATTTTTAATTTAAAATAATAAGTTGGCGTTGAATAAATAAATTATGTTCCTATCCGCTCACATCCGTTCAGATAAAATAAATATTGTCGCGCGATACAAAATCTTAATCAGTATTAGAAATAATATACGTATTCAATGTCATAAGAAAAACGAATTCTTCCACTCTCGAATTTATTTCGAATTCGTTCTCCATGTTGTGCCGCGATTGGAAACTCGTTCAGAATTCTAAATATACAAGATTGCAAAAACCCTATAATATCATGACCATAGCATACATGGAGATATACAACGAGTGTGTTTTTGAGTGGAAAATTGAAGGTCATACAGTTCTCTCAAAGCAAGATGTTGTGACGCTGATGTTTAGTGGTAATACATTGCTTCTTTCCTTCCTTTTTTTTTTTACATTCGTCGCTTTCGTAGTAGGTGCAAGATGTGTATTATTACGCTAAAAAGCAGCATTCCGTGGAATTTTTATTTTTATGCTCATAATCTATCTTGCATTTTATTTTATTTTTTTACCATGACACTGTTGTTTTCGAGGCCAATTATTATTAGCAACGAGACCAAAGATCTATGTTATGGTTGCTCACATAAAGATAAAGTGTCAATCACGAATGCACTCGGAATTCTTAAAAATTGAATACGGGGAGGGGGGGGGGGGGGGGGGTTGCCGTGTGATTAAGGGTACTGCAATGTAGTTAGTGAGTGAATTCCAGAGTTTGAGAACCATTTCAAAATTTTTCTTTTTTTTTTCTTGGGCAAGATTACTGTTAACTGTAACCCCCTCCCCTCCCCCTTCCCCCCTTTTTTTCTCTCCTATTTTAAACAAAATTGTCCTCCACTCTAGGACAACTTCATTTGACAAAGTTAAGTTTTGAAGAGAGAGAGAGAGAGAGAGAGAGAGAGAGAGAGAGAGAGAGAGAGAGAGAGAGAGAGAGAGAGAGAGAGAGAGAGAGAACAAACATACTTACCGGTCAATGCTATAAGGACGATACACTGTGTTGATTGCCTTATTACATCCATTACTTGTTGAGGACAAAGATAAAAGTTCAAAGGTCGTGGTCATGACTCCAACGGTTGCATTTTCAACTTCTTCTTCTTCTTCTTCTTCTTCTTCTTCTTCTTCTTCTTCTTCTTCTTCTTCTTCATCATCATCATCTTCTTCTGCGATATCTGCTTCTGTCGATTGGGCAGGACAGTTTGCTTTAGAAAAGAATAATTTCAATAATTAATTTTGGTAATAATTAATCGTGAAGCCCCAGGTACTCCGGAAAGACGAGGGTCATTTAAATCGATCGATATTTGAAGGACGAGCTTTCTGGCCAAATTTTTAAATACGTGTCTTTCCAGACTACGGCAGTTAACTGGTTAAAGTTGATGTCCACAAATTTGACATTTTACCTATTTATTATTATTATTATTATTATTATTATTATTATTATTATTATTATTATTATTATTATTATTATTATTATTATTATTATTATTATTTCATTACTAGTAAAAAAGTCCGCAACTTCTCGGGAAGGAGTGGTTTTTCATTTTTCATCATAATCGTGTAATTTGCTTACTATCAATGCATGAGGGCAGACTAAAACAAAAACTAAAATGAGCTGAACACCATGGGTTAGGTTGAGTGACAGATAATAAATAGTCAGTAGGCCATCAGAACTGAAATGTAATCATGTAACATGTTTATGCAACATCGGTCTATCAAATCTAAAAACAAATGAAAAATATATTGATTTACATGCCATACTCTTAAATAAGATTGTCTAACCGAATACAATGTCAAATCATGATTAGCAGATGACAATGGATGAAACGAAAGTCTGTTGACAAATTGATTCTTCCGTTTGGACAGATAAAATAAGATTATTTCAACCATGACTTAACTCGTATGATTTTTTTCGCAAACGTATTCTTCTGATTTGACATGTGAAATGAAATTAGTAAACCTACATTGATTTATTCTCTAAATTATTAAAATATTTGAGGAAATGTTTCGCAAACCTGGAATTATGTCGCTTAAGTTAAGCGAATACATTATAGTGTGTCCTTTTTACAGGTAAAGCCAATCTGTCGCTTCATTGAAACGGGCAAATGACCGAACATAATGCCTTAGCAGATTTTATAAATTTTAAATGAAATGACCTATCATTATTCTCTATTAGATTTTCTTAACAATTATTAGAGTCAACATAGAATAAACCTTAATTCTTAAAAACGGTTTGCAAGTTATCGTATTAAACTGTAAAAAATATTTTTATAATTTGTAGATATGCCAGTAATTCTGTGCGCGTAGGCAAAAAATTAGCATCCACTACATGAAAAAGTATGGAAAAATTTCGAGCCCATCTCTATTTTTTTTTTCAAATGAAGAGACCCATTTTGTGTGTGTGTGTGTGTGGGGGGGGGGGGGGGGGGGGGCACTTTTAGTTGAGAAACTAATCTGCCCCTAATATAATACGCGTAATATGCAATTAACCCATGCTTGTTACCTTCTTACGAATATTTATAAATTCAATTCTCAGCATCTTCATCCCCTCGATATAAAAACTGTTTGGGACAGGGGGCCACACATGAGATATGTGACCCATCTTCTCAAAGCGGCATTACCTCGGGGTGTTTTAGATGCTAAAAATGGAATTTATAGTCACGATTAAGAAGCTTTAACATATCTAATTTATGTTTCATTGAGAACTAAAGATATTTTTAAAAGTAATGTATTAATCCCTTTATATGGGAAACTTGTTTTTATGGTTTTTCCAAAGGAAGACTGGAATAGCCCGAGTGTCAACCTCAGTACAGCGCCACAAGTAAGATCGGGCGAGGTGACTTACTTGCCCAAAGCCACACAACGCAGTGGGTGTTCGAACTTGGTACCTTTCGGGTACGAATCAAAGACCACTGAGCCACGCTGCCCCTATAGTTGCTTGGAGTGACAAAAAAAAAAAAAAAAATATCCCCTTTCTAGCCGTTTTAAACTTTAAAATCATTCATAGGAATCTGGGTCACAACCTACGTTTACTTATTTGTAGGTCTGATAACCCAATTTATTATGGGCTCATTGTTGCAATGGAAATCTCAAAAAAAAAAAAAAATGACGTAAAATATTGTCCATTACAACAATGTTAAACTAGGCCCATAATTGAGTTAGGATGTCAGGCCTACAAACATAAAACGCCGTTTTGAGACGGCGGGTCTCATTTGGAAAAAAGGATCTTACCTTTGATTATTTTCACCTTATTTGAACAAGAACATCTCGTTTTATTTCACCCATTTCTGTGTAACACCCGATTATAAATTCATAAATCAAATTTATGTGCTGTTTGCTTTTTCCCCACTCTTGATTTTGAAGTGTTCTCGGGTGATTTCAACCATATCGTAAAAGTTTGTTATAAGCAAACAATGATTTCATCAAGTGTTATGAAACATAGAAAGAGAAAAGACACGAGTGATTTATTTTATTTATTTCCTTACTTTTTATAGTGGCGATATTGAGGGAATGCATTTGCTACCAGCTTCTGTCCCTTGATTAATGACTGTGTGACATAACAGGAATCAGTCATATTATAAGACTGTTATCTCAGTATTGTGGCTTCTATCATTTGTGTGATTTGTGAGTTTTGTTCACTCGTATAGTTCATTAAGTGAAGTGCTGTTCCCATGTGATATGTCCTTATTATAGCGTACACCGAGTTGGACCGTAGGTTGGACATAACTAATCAAAACTAACAAAATCGGTGACAAACGCATTCCCCCAATAGTAGACCATTTGCCTCGCAAGCAAAGGGACCGGTATCGATAAGAGCTCGGTTACGTTTGTTTAAGTGTTTTTGATATTTTTTCCTTATTTTTTGCTTGTTTTGTTTTATTTTTGTTTTGTTTTGTTTTGTTTGTCCTTTTGTGTGTGTGTGTGTGTGTGTGTGTGTGTGTGTGTGTGTTTTGTTGTTTTTTTTTTTGTTTTTTTTTTTTGTTTGTTGTTGTTGTTGTTGTTTTATTTTTTTGGATATTATTTTGTATGTTGTTTAAAAAAAAAAAATTATTTCCGACCCTTTATCATTTCAGCAGTGTCTAAGGCAACCGGGCGTAGCCTTCTTTTACTGACACTTCCTTTAAATTACGTCACAGCAGTAGCGGCCGTCGCAAACTCATGGCCTGACACTGACCAACAAATGACGTCAGAAGACAAGTCTTTGGCCACAGATGATGAGTTTTATTCAAAAGTTTAACCAATGGAATCACTTGTTTCCTTGGTCACTCCTCAAGACAACTCACTAGGCGGTCCACAGACCTAAATTTGACGTCAAAATATGGGTCTCAGTGAGTCTTAGTGTCTGGCTATACGTTAACGATGGCTACGGACGATCCCACTTGCTAAAGAAAGTGAGCTTTGAGTTGTACTCAAAAGTTCAACCAATGGGATCATTCCCCTGAATAATTTCTTTTTGTAATTGTCTCTGTGTATTGTGGCGTTGTTTTTAGGGAAATGTCAGGCTATGGACTAACGAAAGCTATAAGAAATTGATCTGATTAGTTTGATCTGATGAGAAGGGTAGGTTACTTCGCAATACATTAATTATCGTTCTTTCTAAAAATGTGGCATGCAATTGTTAATGTGCGTTTGACATCATAGATGAAATAAATAGGACTCTGAAAGATACTACCGGCGTCCAGTCGTTTCTTTGTTCGTTGTGTTTTTATTTTTTATTTTTTATTTTTTGTATTTTTTTTTTGGGGGGGGGGGGGTATTTGTTTGTTTGTTCTGTTTGAGGGGGGGGGGGGGGGTTACCAGTTGGCATGCGGTTAATCTCAAAATAGTGCACAACCATCATTCTGGTTGGTTAAGGAGAGGAGGGGAGCTGGGGGGGGGGGGGTGCCTATATTGAGGCTTAAAACTTTTAACTCACTGTAAAATATCTCAAATTTAAATGCAAATTTTAACGGAGTCGCTGCAACTAAAGCATCGCGAAAGTTTCAATTTTGAGAAATCCTCACACAAACTTTCAGGATGAGGTCGAGGTTCTGACAATGCTAATGTCGTCTCTTTTTGTCTTTGTTGTTTCCTGTTGTGGACCAATCTGGCGAAACGTCTCAGGAACAGGGCGCCTACCATGAGCGGGATCTGAAATAGAGTAAGCAAGTAGTAAGAAATGTACTCTCTCTCTCTCTCTCTCTCTCTCTCTCTCTCTCTCTCTCTCTCTATCTATCTATCTATCTATCTCTATCTCTATCTCTATCTCTCTCTCTCTCTCTGTGTTTTCTTTCTTTCTTTCGTTCTTTCTCTCTCTCTCTCTCTCTCTCTCTCTCTCTCTCTCTCTCTCTATCTATCTATCTATCTATCTATCTCTCTCTCTCTCTCTCTCTCTCTCTCTCTCCCTCTCTCTCTCTCTCTGTGTGTGTGTGTGTGTGTGTGTGTTTTCTTTCTTTCTTTCGTTCTCTCTCTCTCTCTCTCTCTCTCTCTCTCTCTCTCTCTCTCTATCTCTCTCCCTCTCTCTGTTTTTTTTTCTTTACAACACATACACACACATTAAACAATATCACAGTCAATCGTTTAGCAATCTTTTAATTCAAATTTTTATCTAAATCATACCTAGAAAGAAGTGTGCACTGTCAGAACTGTACTATATTCCGTGTAGCTATGAGGTCGATCTTTGTTAAATCAATTAATATTCAACACATTCTTGTGTATCATAATATGTGAAATAGCATAATGGGCACTGTATTAATTTAAATTTATTTAATTGCACACATTAGAAAGTCTCATAACTGAAGCAATTATTGGTTTGATTTAACATCGTTGTATTGGAGAATGTGTGGCGTTCGTTTGAGAGTATTTTCATTATTGCGGCGATGTAGTCGAGTAGTATGACACTCGCCTTCGGATCGGAAGGTTCGAATCCCTCTCTATGCAGAATATAGATGTCTAGTTGAGTTTTTTTTTCTTTTTAAGGATGTAAAATATGTACCCGTCCGTGAACAATGTTGTCTTTGTCGAGAAAAAACAACAACCTTGGTATCATGTAATAATAATAATAATAATAATATAATAATAATAATAATAATAATAATAATAATAATATAATATAATAATATATAATAATAATAATAATAATAATAATAATAATAACGATAATAATAATAATAATAATAATAACGATAATAATAATAATAATAATAATAATAATAATAATAATAATAATAATAATAATAATAATAATAATAATAATTAATAATAATAATAATAATAATAATAATAATAATAATAATAATATAATAATAATAATAATAATAATAATAATAATAATAATAATAATAATAATAATAATAATAATAATAGTAATAATAATAATATACTTTATTCATTTAAAAAATGGAAATTCGTTTACTGACGTGGAATGCATAAAATGTATAAATGTTATGGCGACAATGTAATATCAATTTTACAAAGTGAAATATGTTGTCCCTATGACCCTATATCGTCTAACAGGCACCATGCCTCGTCCTACATACGTCTACGTGGTCTTGTGATATGACGCTCGCTTTCGGATGGAAGATCCAGGATTTGAGCCTCGGTTGGTTCATAGTTGAGTCCTCACGATCTCTCACCGTACTCATGTGTAAAATGAGTACCTGGCCGTTAACAGCGTTATCTCTGTCAGAACAAAATTGTAATACCGCCTAACAGGCTTCATGTCTCATTCTACATGTTACGTGTTGCTGTTGGTCAGGGACCCCTTGTAAAGCGCCATTAAGCACATTTAGTGGATATTGCCCATATAAAAGCTCACGTTTTTAAATAAGTTTTTTTTTGTTGGCTAGGGACCTCTTTGTATAGCGCTTTGAGAACGTCCAGTGGATATTGCTCTGTATAAATGCTCTAGAGTATTTTCATTACAACAATGAGCCCATAACAATATGGGTTATCATACCTGTAAATAAGTACGCGTTGTTTTAAACCTAAAGAACAACAATGAAGGTTGATCTCTTACCATAGAAGAGACAATGGTTCTCCATGTCGTCTGCCAGATGTAATATTCGTCTTCAGGGAACACCAGCGAAAAGTTACTTCTGCCAGATAATCAATTAATTGTTCGTTTGACTTTTAAACAATCATTTATTACTTTTGATATACTAAAGTTGGCGAAAATTTAATAAAACTCTAAATTAAAGGAGAAAAAAGCATAAAAACCGTCCCGGGAACAGGGTCACCGACTATGAGAAGTATCTGAATCAGAGAAAGCAGCTACTTAATAATAATAATAATAATAATAATAATAATAATAATAATAATAATAATAATAATAATAATAATAATAATAATAATAATAATAATAATAATAATACACATTTATATAGCGCTCATTCTCGTGTAAAACACAAGCTCTGGGCACTTTACAATATAAATATCAATTTTAAGTGAAAAAAAATAAAATAATAATAATAATAATTCATAGCCAAATCAAGGATTCATAGAGTCAGTAAAAACAAATACATGTAAAATGTGTCTTGAGATTCTTTTTAAAGGTAGGTAAAGACTTGCACTCCCTCAGACCACGTGGTAGTTCATTCCAAATCTTGGGGCCGAAACAAGCAAACGATCTATCACCAAATTTTGTTCTTGATCTTTTTTCCGAAATTTTCGTTTGGTCATTACATGATCTTAAAGTGTATTAAGAAATGTACCCTCTCTCTCTCTCTCTCTCTCTCTCTCTCTCTCTCTCTCTCTCTCTCTCTCTCTCTCTCTCTCTCTCTCTCTCTCTCTCTCTCTCTCTCTCTCTCTCTCTCTCTCTCTCTCTCTCTCTCTCTCTCTCTCTCTCAAGTGCCCGTATAGACGGGGTAAACCGGCAATAATAAGTGCTATTTTTTTATCATTATAAAAACAAAACGAAGAAACTTTGATTTTTTGGCTTTCCATAAAATAGTCTTCAATCGGAACGTCCCAGCGCGCATCTTTTATATTTAATTTTCTTTCTGTTTGGAAAAAAGATAACATGTGGTATTTATTCGTGTACTTATTTGCAGGTCTGATAACCCGAATTGTAGTGAGCCCATTGTTGTAATGGAAATGCTCTCAAACCCACGCAAAATATTGTCCATTACAACAATGTTAAAACGAGCCCAAAATGGCGTTCAGTTATCAGACCTGTAAATATCATGTGTACCTTGTATGTTGTGGCCAATCGTCTCAAGACGATATTATTATGATGGGATGAATTTAATATTGAATAATAAAGATTTTAACTTTAATTCTCTCCTTCAGTATTTTCCCCAAAATGTCAGGCTTACCCAGTAGAAAAATTGATTTTTTAAACTCAAACAATCTCTCTGCAAAACAACGTTATGTTCTTATTAATTAAACAAAGGAAAATGTGATGTACAAAGTAAATCTGAATTAGAAAAAATGTATAGTGTCGTAACAAACGTGACGATTTTGCTGTAGGTGGTAAGGAGAGGGTTAATGGCCGGAAAGGTGAGATTTTAGGTGGTGCGGTGTCACTTTCGGGAACTATAGCCTATCCATTGCTATGCGTTTCGGTAAAATACTCACAACATCCGCCAGTCGGATATCACTAACCGACAAACAAAACTAACCTTAAACTGTTATCGTCGGATTGACAGAATTTAGTGAGAACTTATCATTACAATGACTGTCAACAAAAAAAAACAAAAAACAAAAAAAACAATAACAAAGAGCTGAGTGACGTCAATTTCGTTCCTTCTGTTGTTCTCATGAAACCATAATATGCAATCAATCGCCTCAAAACGATAATATGTCGGGGAGAATTACCAGTAGATTTTTGTTTTTTGTTTACAACGAATAAAATTCTTTTGTCAATAAGTCATTGCATGACACGTGGGACCCAAGATATCGTCTCTTTTTTTTTTTGGTTTTTTGTTTTTGTTTTTTTTTTTTTTTTTTTGTTGTTTTTTTTATGTTCTCCACTTCATAACGTTTTCAAAACCCGCCGAGTCACATTTAGATAGAAAAAGAGATAACATCCTCTTTCAATATTTGGAAACTTTGGTATCACCAAGAAAAACGCGAATCTTTCAAAATACTCGGTGTAATGTTTTATAATGCAGAAGAGACAAGTTTATTCTCCACTTAAACTAATTAGATAAATGACCAAACAGAAAAATAGCAGTTTTCTCTGAATGATGAAATTGAGAATTAGCAAGTTTTTTTCAACGAAAATTCTTTCTTTACTTGACTTGTTAGTTATTGCAAACCAAGTGGGAACTAAGATATCGTCAGGTTTTTATGATCTTTCCTTCAAGACTCTTCAACTCTACTTTAATATTATAGAAGTACAGATTATGAGGAGGTGACTTTCAAAGCCTGCCAAGTCCTTTTTTATCATTATTCAGGGACAACTCTTTTATTATTATCATTATTATTATTTTATTATTATTATTATTATTATTATTATTATTATTATTATTATTATTATTATTATTATTATTATTATTATTATTATTATTATTATTATATTATTATTATTATCTATTATTATTATTATTATTATTATTATTATTATTATTATTATTATTATTATTATTATTATTATTATTATTATTATTATTATTATTATATTATTATTATTATTATTATTATTATTATTATTATTATTATTATTATTATTTATTATTATTATTATTATTATTATTATAGCTAATATTGTTATGTTATTTTTGTTTGTTCTTTTAAAATGTCCTTATTTATCTATTTTTTTTAAATTGTCATTTATTTTACCAGTTAACTGCCGTACTCTGGAAAGACAAGTATTTAAAAATGTGGCCAGAAAACTCGTCCTTCAAATATCGATCGATTTAAATTACCCTCGTCATTTAAATCGATTGGTAGTTGAGGGACGAGTTTTCTGGCCAATTAAAAAAAAACAACAACAACTTGTCTTTCCAAAGTACGGCACTTTACCGGTTAAAATGAAAAATACTTGTCTTCTCTGCATTATACACAACAATACATTGAGTGTTTTGAATGATCAGCTTTTCCCTGCTGATTCCAAAGTGTCACAAAGATTGAAAGAGAATGTTATTTCTTTTTCTATCTAGATCTGACCGAGCAGGTTTTAAGAGGACCTACCTACTCAAATAATAAAAGTAAGCATTCAGAGGTATTAGAAGAAGAAAAAAAAGAGCTATTATATCGCGCAATATCCATTAATCGTGCTCAAAGCGCTTTACAAGGGGCCCCTGACCAACAGCATGTAGAATGAAACATGACGCCTGTTAGGCAATAATGCAACTTTTCCCGATTTAGACAACGCTGTTAACGGCCAGGTACTCATTGTACACCTGAGTACGAT
>NC_088361.1:86008311-86018311 GCF_034508935.2 Berghia stephanieae | reverse complement strand
TAATTAAGAAAAGAAAAACGACAACAATGCTATATTATTACCTCAATGAAAATAATTTGAAACACACATTAGCTGAGAAAACCAGGTGCTTTAATCACAAGCACAAATTAATGTTAAATGAAACCTGTAACCCTCTTGTTCACTTAGCCACTCCATTCTTAGATTTTCAAACTGACATTTTCTTTAAAAGGACATATTTGTTCATTCGCGATGATCACGGTTATCAGTGGTAAGCGTGTACACTTAGACTTAGAGTTACAGATAGAGCCATTCATTTTCCCCCATTCTTTTTCTTCTTCTTCTTCTTCTTCTTCTTCTTCTTCTTCTTCTTCTTCTTCTTCTTCTTCTTCTTCTTCTTCTTCTTCTTCTTCTTCTTCTTCTTCTTCTTCTTGAATATTGTGCTCTAGTACTACACTCTTCCAAAAAAGCCACGTGACCAATATATATTTCATGTGCAGTCGACTTGTCTTTTCTAACTCTTATGTCCACCAGCATTGATTGGGCATTTGGCTCTGTAAGTGCGTTAAACTAATATTTTGAATATGATTATGATAATGATGGTTATGGTGATGATGATGATAATGAAAATGATATTAATAATAATGATAATGATAATAATAATAATAATAATATTAATAATAATAATAATAATAATAATAATAATAATAATAATAATAATAATAATAATAATAATAATGATAATAATAATGATAAAATAATTTTTTAAAAAAATAATAATGATTAAAATAATAATTATTATTATCATTATCATTATTATCATATTATTATTATTATTATTATTATTATTATTATTATTATTATTATTATTATTATTATTATTATTATTATTATTATTATTATGATGATGATGATAATGATAATGATGATGATGATGATGATGATGATGATGATGATGATGATGAAGAAGATAATACTGGCGGTGATGCATGTGGATGATAATGATTCTTACTGTAAACGTGTTATTATCTTCAATCTAGTCATCAATTAAATCGTCTGTCTCGATGGCTCAGTCCGGTTTGGTGGCTATAACAGTTTTACAGACAGTGTCTCCTAGAGTCTGTTGTTTTATAATCAGTTATCATTGATCATTATTTAGAACAATTCCATCGACATAATATTAACACTTTTAGAGTATCTTTCACTCTCTTGTCCTGAAACCATTCCGTCAAGTGATAGTGAGAAAAATTGCAGTCACTGACTCTCTCTCTCTCTCTATCTCTCTCTCTCTCTCTCTCTGTCTCTCTTTCTCTCTCTCTCTCTCTCTCTCTCTCTCTCTCTTTCTCTCTCACTCTGTGTGTGTGTGTGGGGGGGGGGGGGGGGGGGGGGAGGGGGAATAAACAGACTTTTTATCAATCTAATATTTTTTAGCTTATTTTCATTCATGTCCTCATCTTTCTCCTCGCCCCCCCCCCCCTCGCCCCCTCCCTCCTCCTTGTCATTGTCATCGTTTGTCCTTCCTTCCATTGCTTTTCTACTCCCTCCTCCTCTTCCTTCTCATCCTCGTCGTCCTCTTCTTCCTCCTCTTCCTTCTTCTCCTCCTTCTCATCTTCCTCATTTCCTCTGCCATTTTTCTCTCCCTCTCACTCATTCACTCGCACTCATACTCTCTCTCTCTCTCTCTCTCTCTCTCTCTCTCTCTCTCTCTCTCTCTCTCTCTCTCTCTATATATATATATATATATATATATATATATATATATATATATATATATGAGCTAAGGTCAAAAGGTGCCCGTCTGATACCAGTGTTAAGAAAATTTGATTTTTACTTAATTATGGACGGTTTTCATTGGGTTAATGCTTGTAATCAATTGATAATATGAAGAAGAGATAAAATGAGATAGCTCAACATACTCTGTTCAACAGGATATGAAATAAACAACTTAAAAGTGAAATTTGAATGCTGTTTGGCATGTGCTTAAAAAGAGGTCAACGCATCACCTTTTTAGAAAGCATGTAGAAATTAAATGTGATGTTTTTGCTCACATGATTGAAATTTGACTAATAGTATAAAGTCAAAATTTACTTTTAAACGCAATTGCAGTATATTACATATCTGATTAAGTTTCATATAGAGTTCTTAAAAAGTTGGTATTGCTTGTGACCTTTGGTGTCATCAAACACAGCACAATACTAAGACTCGACACGAAACTTTAAAGCTCATATTTAATGGTTATAAAATGTTTTATTATGAGAAAAAAGCATAGATTTTCCTTCTGAACTCAAATCTTGGAGTAAATGTATTCCGTTTTGCTGATATCGAGGTTTATTGGTTTTGGTGTCATTTGTCACAAGCAACACGGCATGCGTGAACACGTGGAAGTTTGTTTCGTTAAATGGCGATTCGCAATTTTGATCCACCCTTCTTACCAGCCTTTGAAGTGCAGCACTTTCAGTTGCCTTTCCAGCGTGGCTCCATGCAGAAAAGGTAAGTTGAACTTTGGTGTCATCGCTATTTTACATTGTCACAAGCAACACTTGATATTGGATATTACAATAGAAGGGTTGTCAAGAAATTTGATTTGTTTTACTATTAACACACTAAATTACTACAAACAAGCAGATTTGAGCAGTAGGGTGATGTCATCGTCTGGTTACATGAATTCATTACCATGACTGATATTTATCTAGAGTTTGTGTGACTTCTGGTACTTTTTGTGACCATTGGTGTCATTGGTTAAAATGTCACAGTTGACACTTAAGTTTGAAGTTTCTAATGTATTTCTGTTTTCATGTTCTTCAAAGCTTGAAATGTCATTGAATTCCATTTTAACAGACTGTATTAGATTTGTACAGTTGCTATTCTTGATTTATTCAGGCAAAATTGCGTTCTAGTGCCGATTTTGACCCAAGTAATAAATAGCAACAATGGTATTACTAATTTCTAAGTATATTTCCAATTTGAAAGTATTTAGTTTCTTCACATATTATTGAATTTCATTTTAGCATTATTGACTGTTGGCTTGGATGGTCATCTGATTTGCGGTTATTATGCTTTTTTGACTGAAAATAATGATATAGTATGGACGAAAGTGTGAGTTGGTGTTGCTTGTACATAAGTATAAGTAATTGTGTCACCGGTCTTATGTCACAAGTCACATTCAGATGCTCTATTTTCCATGTATATTTCTATTTTTGAAGTCTTTGGTTTCTGAAATATTATTAAATTCCATATTTACCTGAGGTTATTACACTGGTTTGATTGAAATTAATGATATATTGTCGAAATTGCAATTTGGTATTGCCATAAGTAATGGTGTCATCGGTCTAATGTCACTAGTGACACAATAATGTCGCTAAATAAGATATCGATGGCCGTTGATCAAACCTCTGAGGTAGCGTTTTTGCCAATCCGCTGATCTAACCTCTGATGTCAACTTCAGAGATAAGCGCGCCCTCTTATTCTTTAGTCTCAAGATGATCAAACCTCTGATGTTAGTTCAGAGTTCAAGGGAGACGGAGAAGTACTTTCAAGCAATCAAAAACACGTCATGTAAATGATGTATAGTTTGTTTTCGTGGATTAGAAAGAATGATTATGTTTTTAACTACAAAATCACGATTTCAATTTACTGTTAATAGGGTTGTATTGACATTGGACTCTATAATTTTGAGCATCCATAAATATCACAGCTGCTAAATAATTGTCAATTTCTAAACTCATGATGCGACTGAACTTCAAGCCTATTTTCTCCCGGTTATGCTTTACTAGTAAATATAATGTACGAAATAATGATTGGGTATTTAAAAAAATAATACGCTGATCACCTTTTCTCCCTTTCTCTATTATTTAAAAATAACAAATCTCGATCATGACAATCACCTTATTAAATCACATGTCATGTCCACCTGATGCCATCCTAATATCATGCCACCATTTAAACCCCTACCCATCCTGTCCAACAAACAATGATCTTTTGATTTATTTTAGAAAAAAAAAAGAAAAAGAAAAAGCTAAATAAACAAAAACAAACAAACAAACAACCAAAAAACAACAAAACTAAAAAAAAAAAATAACATTGAGCATTTATATAGCGCAATATCCAGTAAACGCGGTCAGGGCACTTTGCAAAGGTTCCCTATATATATATATTAATTGTATATACATTGAAAAAAAAATCATGAACAAACTAAAAGGAAATAACAATTTTATCTTAATCTTTAAAGTTTATTTAAATTTTTTAAAAATATTAATTTTCACTCCTACATCCGTATGATGATGATGATGATGATGATGATGATGATGATGATGATGATGATGATGATGATGATGATGATGATTGCCATGCAATACAAAGATTAAGAAACGTGTTGCAGCTCTCCTCTATCTCAAAACCCGTTGTTCAAACCTCGGAAGTGACATCGGAGGATTGATCGCCGTGAAAACGCCGGGCGCGACTCTGATGTCGACATCAGAGCTTTGATCAACGGATTCACGAAAACGCTACTTCAGAGGTTTGATCATCGGACCGTCGATATGCTTTGGTCACATTATTTCCCAACATTTTATTCCAAAAGTTTCTGAACATTGCTGGTAATAAGCATAAGCAATATTGTTGTTGTTGTTAATGTACAATCATTTTTATGAAATAATATATTTGCATTCTATGTTGCTTGTGACCGATGACACCAAAAAGCAACCTTTTCTCCAATAGTTGGTAATACTATTGTACTATGATTGTTGTTGATTGTGTCTTTTTGTTTATAACTTACTAAATAAAGTTTGATACTTAACAAAAATCATTTGGTTATTGCGCTTTTTATCTCATTTTGGTGTCACCGGTCGCATGTGACACCAGCAACCTATAGGCATTGTTGACGTTATTATGCTGCGTTTGACCGTAATGTTATCTAAAGGGCCTTTGATTCATGAAGTACAGGGTTTTGATACATATATAGAAACATAAATGGACTATTATGTCACTTTTATTTTGAGAAAAAAAAATGGCACCTTTTGACCTTGGCTCATATATATATATATATATATTATATAATATATATATATATATATATATATATATATATATATATATATATATATATATATATATATATATATATCCCTCTCCCCCCAACTTCTTTTCTTCTTCTTTCTCCTCCTCCTCCTCCTCCTCCTCCTCCTCCTCCTCCTCCTCCTCCTCCTCCTCCTTCTTCTTCTTCTTCTTCTTTCCTCCTCCTCCTACTACTTCTTCTTCTTCTACTTCTTCTTCTTCTTCTTCTTCTTCTTCTTCTTCTTCTTCTTCTTCTTCTTCTTCTTCTTCTTCTTCTTCTTCTTCTTCTCTACTTCTTCTTATAATTTCTAAATGTAAAGATTTTCATTCATTTACATTCTGCTCAGTTTTTATTTTCTGCAAAGGGATGTGTTTAACCAGAATTTCTTCACCATAAAATCTTCTTTTTTTTAGCCCTTTTCACAAGTTGTACACCCCGAGTGTGCCACGTTTCAAGTGAATTCAATTAAACACTTAATCAAATATTGTATTTGCATGCGTTTGCAAATTCAATCTTTTGTTCATATTTCTGTTTATACGCTCTTTTTAAAAGAAATAAATGCACAATATTTATTCAGACTGTCTTTATACGAGTTCATAACTTCTTTCAATAAATTAATGCACAATATACATTAAGACTGTCTATCTACTGAATATAGTTCTTTTCAATATAGAATATCGTCTGGCTAAACCCACCAAATTCATTGGCACCTACAATAATGGAAGGCATGATAACATGCTTTAGAATAAATGTCACCGATACATGAAAGAATAGTATACTCATATCGTATGTGTGTGTGTGTGAGAGAGAGAGAGAGAGAGAGAGAGAGAGAGAGAGAGAGAGAGAGAGAGAGAGAGAGAAATGAACAAAAAATAGATAGATAGAAAGATAGATAATAGAGAAAGAGAAAAAATCGTAGCTACCAAGGGAAACAAGAGAAGTAACTACATATAGCCTTACACGTTAATAATTTGCCCCCAGCGTGATCCAAAAATGGTCCAAAAATGCTGGATTTGGGTTTTGACGAACTAGACTTTCTATTTCAACAAGATTTATTGAAACAAAGTCGCGTAGGCAGGCCCGTAGTTGGAGCCGAAAATTCGTAATTCTACGAACTTTTCGTAGCACTAGGCAGGTCGGATATAAATATATATATATATATATATATATATATATATATATATATATAGAGAGAGAGAGAGAGAGAGAGAGAGAGAGAGAGAGAGATAGAGAGAGAGAGAGAGAAAGAAAGAGAGAGAGAGGGAGGGGGAGAGAGACAGAGAGAGAGAGGCACACACACACAGAGAGAGAGAGAGAGAGAGAGAGGGAGGGGGAGAGAGACAGAGAGAGAGAGAGAGGCACACACACACACACACACACAGAGACAGAGAAAGAGAGAGAGAGAGAGAGGGGGGGGGGTACCCACCACAACAGGGTTTTGGCAGCATCAAGGGATTTATAATTATGTTGCACTGCCCCGTGATAATTGTCAGATTAGTCAACGAGTACACGTCTGTATGTAGTACAAATCGATTCTCCACACATTATATCAAAGCATTTCACTCTAGAGCACAAACAAATTAACTCTGTGATTTCCTTATAGAAGGAATGAAATTGATGTCATTCGGCACTTTGTTATTGTTTTTAGACAGCCATTTTAATGATTAATTCTCACCAAATTATATTTATCAGATTACGAACGTTTAATGTGACACATCATTTTGTGTGTTAGTGCGGAATATCCGGTTGGCGGATGTTATGAGTATTTACATACGTATAGCATCAATAACATCTCGCTTATTAGGAAATATAAGCAAAACGCTTAACATACGGTAAGGTTAAGATTTTTATTGAAATATGTAATTCGTCTATACTGTAAGGGAAAGTTGTAGCAATTTGGAACAACCTAAAATTTGATACAAAAAATTCGAATTCCATTAATTGTTTTAAGAATGCCATTTATAATAGAGAGTATATTAACATTACATTTGATTATAGTGATAAATGCACCATGACATTTGATATTATCTATTTGCATTTTTATATTGATTGATTAAAACTCTTAAATGTCCAAAGATTGATACGTCAAACGAATGTTGATAGGTGCAATTGTATTAACGATTCTTCACTATAATAATGATAAACGTATCTATTTGTGTGTTACTAATATAATAATTTGAATCAGTGATATGTACCACCGAAAATGTTCAACTTATCAATGAATATTGGTTATATGAATTTGAAAAATGTAAGCGATGTAGTAAAGTTACAAAGAACGTTTAAAGGAATTTTTAGAGCTTATTTGGTGATGATGATGATGATGATGATGATCATCATCATCATCATAATCATCATCATCATCATCATCATCATCATCATCATCGTCATCATCATCATCATCATTATTATTAAATTATTATTATTATTATTATTATTAGTAGTAGTAGTAGTAGTAGTAGTAGTAGTAGTAGTAGTAGTAGTAGTAGTAGTAGTAGTAGTAGTAGTAGTTATATTTTTTAGTCTTAAAAATGTCTATAAATAGGTGTTTTAATGTGTGCGTTTGTGTATGTATGTGTTTAATGTTGTTTGTGTCGTGTGTGTGTGTGTGTGTGTGTGTGTGTGTGTGCGTATGTGCGTGTGTTTTAAGTTACCGCTTAGCAGCGAAATCGTTGCTTGATCTGAATGTAAATAGGGTTTTGAAACAGCGGAATTTAAATCAAGGTCGTGCCTGCCTTACGCCTCAGATTTCAAAGTCATTATTTCCTGTCTAAGTCAGATGTCGTTGCTTGTAGTACTTGCACCGACTTTTTGTACCCGCGGTGCTCGTGGTGGCGATAGACTATTTTAGACCTTTTATACAGTTAGGATCATTTTGAAATAATCGACTCTCGTATTCTAATCAAACGTTCTCTGTCGTATGTCTAGATTTTAAGTATGAGACGGACTAATGTTTAAATCGTTTTTGTTATTGGCTGAAGAAGGGTTTTATGCCCGAAACGTTCCGTGGTTGGTAATTTTTTTTCTTTTTTTCGAAGAAGATATATTCACTTTTGTTAATTATTTCAAATTATCGATTGATTTTAACGAACTTCAGCAAGTTAGGATTGTATAATGTTTGAGAATTTAATAAAAGTTGATGATTATTTTTGCGATCGATATCGTAAACGTTTTCTTACAAAATTATTTTATTGTATTTTGTTCTTTTGTTTGGTTTTTAATTTTTTCGTTTTGTTTTTATTTTTGTTTTTTTTTTTAATTATTTTAAATTTGTGACCTGTCATATTATGTTGGATGGAGGGGATGCTTAAATTTGAGTTTTATTTTAAGCTTAGCTCATGTAATAGGGGAAAAAATTCGCGAAGTCACACCCTCTAATTTTCCGGTTCCGAAATCATTGGAAGTGTGTATGTAACCAGTCATTCTGAGGACGAATAATGAATAGGTTGCATATTGAATGATAAGGTGACAGAGTTATTTTTGTAGCAGGATGTAGAGACAGATTCTAAGGATTACTGGAGTAAAAGCTCGAGGATGGAGATCTTTTTTGACGACCAGCGTATATTTTTTAGACTAGAAAATAAGATGCCATCACTGTGAAACCAGAAGATCATTTACACAAGGTATATATTCAGTCCCCGGGGAAGAGTGGTTTCAGACTTCCAATCAGGTAGGAAACGTTTTTTAAATTTTTTTTTAATTTTTATTTATTTATTTGTTTATTTTTACCTACATCATTTTTTTTTTTTTTTGTTCTATATTTGAGTTGAAAGCAATGCCTCCATTGAGGGTGAGCGAGTTCTGATTTATCAACATGAACAAGGCTTTACTTGTTTTCTAAATCTTACCACCTGAGTTAATAGTAGTCCATTTTGCTTTCATCTAGAGCATTCCGACATAATACAATTTTTAGACGATAGGACACCTTGAGTCAGATTACGTCAGTATTGTGCATTCCCAAAAGGATTGCCTCACTGCTTTTCTTTTGGTTTTATAATAATAACGACGATGGTGATTATGATAATAATGATAATAATAATAATAATAATAATAATAATAATAATAATAATAATAATAATAATAATAATAATAATAATAATAATAATAATAATAATAATAATAATGATAATGGTGATGATGATAATTTATAATATATTATTATTATTATTATTATTATTATTATTATTATTATTATTATTATTATTATTATTATTATTATTATTATTAGTAGTAGTAGTAGTAGTAGTAGTAGTAGTAGTAGTAGTAGTAGTAGTAGTAGTAGTCGTAGTAGTAGTAGTTAGTAGTAGTAGTAATAGGTAGTAGTAGTAGTTAGTAGTAGTAGTAATAGGTAGTAGTAGTAGTAGTAGTAGTAGTAGTAGTAGTAGTAGTAGTAGTAGTAGTAGTAGTAGTAGTAGTAGAATAAATGTTTTTCTCAATCAGTGACAGTCTATCTATTGCTTGAAAGCTCAGAAAACATTATCATTTTCAAACAATGTGGTTGGTTATGGTAGGTACTTGAGATCACTTGACAATCTCAACAATTCTACAACAATGTGACACTGTTATCAATTAATCTTTCTTTTTTTTTCGCATTTGTTTGCATCCGTGTGTGTCTGTCTGTGTGTGTGTGTGTGTGTGTGTCTGTCTGTGTGTGTGTGTTTGTGTGTGTGTGTGTATGTGTGTGTGTTTGTGTGTGTGTGTGTGTGTTTGTGTGCGCGTTTTGACATTCTCATCCATGCATATCGTCGTTTAGACCATCTGTTACTTCCACGTGATTTTAATGAGTTAATAGATTTTAGCTAATGATGCAAAATTCTCTGATGTTACAGTGGGAGAAATTAATATTTTGAGTGAAGGTACTATGTACCAAATTCAGCCCCTTCATTGTTGAACTATTAATTATTACAAAGACTTTCCACACGGGACTGGAATAGATATTATTAGTGTTAGTGTTGTGGCTAGTATTTAAACTAAAATGATTTGTGTGCTTTT
>NC_088361.1:85980811-86003311 GCF_034508935.2 Berghia stephanieae | reverse complement strand
GGGGGCTACGCCTGCTGCTACAGCCGACCAGGATGAATCCAAGAAAGATGTCGACACCAGTAAAGCTGTAACGTTTGCCGAGGACATTGAAGTCTATGATCTGAAAGTAGGAACTCCAATCACTGTCAGCTTGGACACTCCTGTCCATTTGATTGAACCCGAGGAGAATGGAGCCTGGACTATTGGAGGGAATAAGATTGAAGATCTCAAAGATGGGCCTGTTGAACAAAGTAAAGATCAGGATGGGTTTGTCTCAGCCGATTTAGCATCTGTTTCTGCCTCATTAAGCAATGCACCAGGAGAAAAAAGTAAGGAGTCGGTATCCGGAGAAGAGAAACAGCAGTCTACGGCAACAAGACCAAGCATACTAAGTTTAAGCACAGACAGCCCAGCTGTGTTAGAAGACACGACCATCATTGAAGCAATACCGTCTCATGGATATTCAGAAGAGTTGGAAAACAAAGAAAAAGAGGAAAGCTTATCAGGAGAGCCAGATCAGAAATTCACAGTGTCAGCTGTTGACGAGTCCGAATTGCAAGTTGATGCCTCCGGTGCTGAGGACAATATTCGTATCCCATCTTCCCTTATTTTGAAAAAGGATGGCACATTTGAAGATCTCCAAATTCTCAAAGAGTCCACTGCATCTGGACACTCTAGCCACAGTAATGACAGCATGCAACACGACACCATTGGGCCATTGGAGAACCCTGCATTCTTGAGAACCCTTCAATACTCTTCCAGGTAAGATGGTGGAGATGATTATGTTTGGTTGGCTAGATGGTCATTTATGAATATGTATATATATGAAAAAGTATGTGTGCTTCAGAATATTTTGTTTATGCTAAGGTCGCTTCAAAGTTATTCCAAGTACGTTCGGTTGTGCAAAACGGCAAAAACTAGTTCGCTCAGAGCTATTAGGTCTACGAATATTGAATCATATCAGTTGCTGTTGTTCGAAGAAGACAGTAGCAATTGCGTGATACTCTCTAGACTTGTCTTGACTATTACAAACTGGACCCTTTATCTTATATTGACTCAGCCATCCAATCAAAAAACCAACAAACCCCCTCCCCTTTAAAAAAAAAAAACCCAAACTAAATAAAGACTTTCAGATGCTTTTCTTAAATATGCCCTCCTTTCAAATGCTGTAAAAATTATGATGAAATTAGAGATTGCCTTTTGATTGAAATCACCAATGGCAGGGACTGAAAGTAACTCAGTCATTGATTTTTAAAAATATGATTATGTATTAATAGGTAAAAGTCAAGATTCATTATAATTATAAGACAAATGTCATAACCTGTCCTGTCAATGTATTAAAAAAAAAGAATTATCCAGAGAATAAAGTAAAACGATAAGATTGTTCATCGCCTCAATAACAGATTGATGACTATACAAAGTTTTGCTTTGGTAAATATGAAGAATTTTTTTTACATAGTCCTTAGTACAAAAGGGCGGGGCTGTTGTGTTTAAGATTTCTATTTCTATTTTTCTATTCCCCCCCCCTCTCTCTCTCTCTCTCTCTCTCTCTCTCTCTCTCTCTCTCTGTGTGTGTGTGTGTGTTTCTCTCTTTCTGTCTCCTTCCCATGCACGCACACACCCATACACACACACACACACACACACACACACACACACATACTTTTTTACCTAAAATGTTTTAACTTTAATTCCAATGTAATAATATTCTAACATATTTCCTTTTCTTGTTTACCCGAAGAAGGCCAAAGGCCGAAACATCGTTTACTTTGTTTTGTTTCTTTTATAAGAGTCATTTTTACTCCCTTTATTTTACCATACATTTGTTTAAGATGCCGTGAAATACTGATAAAGCCAACTTTGCTGGACTAGAAAGATTAGTTGACTTTATGCATAATGGACTTTATCCATTATCAATGGAACACACTCAGATTACAGTAAATTTGAGACCAACAAGAGGTGCTGACTTTAAGCAGATGTTGGTTGAGAGTTGACTTTTTGCGGATTCCACTGTATCTGTTTTTATCTTTTTTTTTCTCTTCCTAGATATTGTTTTCATGTAGTTATTCCACCAAATGTTATGTTTTGTGTGTATGTGTGTGTTTTCTTTTAGTCAGAGATTCGATGAGGAAGAACAGTTTGGTTTACATTCCAACATTGACCTGTCCAGTCTTGCTGTGGGTCAGAATGACCCTAATCTCGACGGTGGCTGGGCCTGGGTTGTGCTAGTAGCTGCTTTCGTCAACCTCATCATTCTTTCAGCTTCTTGTTTACTGGCTGGTGAGTGGTTTATGAAGTTTTGCACAGAATGACAGACATGCGCACAAAGGCATAGGGAGGGGGTATTTTATATATATATATATATATATATATATATATATATATTATATATATATAGAGAGAGAGAGAGAGAGAGAGAGAGAGAGGAGAGAGGGGGGGAGGCGGAGGGGGATGTAGAAGCATAACTGAGCGAGAAAGGGAGTGTGAGATGTAATGGATGATGTTTTAGGAGACGAAGTGTGAGGGCAAGAGAGAGAGAGAGAGAGAGAGAGAGAGAGAGAGAGAGAGAGAGAGAGAGAGAGAGAGAGAGAGAGAGAGAGAGAGAGAGAGAGAGAGATGATTTGAGGTCATATAAGGACTTTTTTGCTATTGCTGTTGTAGATTATAGAGTACAGACTATTATTAATTTGATTACATTCTGCCGGTTTTTTCTTTATCATTCCTTAGGTGTGATGATGACGTGGGTTCTTGAAATGACCAAAGCTGACATGACTCAGACATCGTGGATTGGCTCTGTCTACATCTCCATCATGTGTCTGGCGGGTAAGAATAACTTGACATCCTTTTCATTCAACGTAAACAAGACAGAGTAGAGCTATATCTTTGGGAGGGAGGAGGGGGGGGGGCATGAGATAATGTTTTGAGTTCGGATATCCAGTTCATATTTTTGGATGTTTTGTTGGAAATGGACTATGCCATATTGTTTGCAGTAGAATATTTATTTATTTTTAACACATATATTTTTTAACCAGTTATCTCTCACAAGTTTTAATTCATATCTTCTCATCATTGTTTTCAGGACCAGTGGTTGGGACATTAACAAGGAAGTTTGGTGCAAGATTGATTATTTGTGTCGCTGGGGTGATCATGTTTCTAGGATTTGTCGGTGCTTCTTTCTCTAAAACTGTCATACACCTTATCTTAACCCACAGTCTAGTGGCAGGTATGTGGTGTAGTTACTTGGAATATTGTATGTGTTACATGGGATTTATGAAAAGTAGCCCTTTTAGGTATCTTTTTCCAGAGAATCAAACAAGGCGTTTGTGTAAAACATTTTGGTGTCTGTTTACCGATTGATTTGTTTGTTAATAATTCTATTGTTAATAATAATGGTGATGATAATGATAATGATGATGATCATGATGAGGATGATGATGATATAATAGCCAAGCCATCCAAAAACTCAAAAAGAAAAACTGTGTTCTGATAATCTAAAAAATCAGTACTTTTGACAAAGCTTTGAATGAGTCGCTGGATATAGCTAGCAATAAATCTTTAAAGAGTGCTCTCAGGCAACTTATTCTGCATAGAGATTGCTGGGGATATAAAGAAGGCTTGCACAGGAGGGTATTGAGCATAGTAAAATTGGGGGTAATATTCCATACAGAGGTTCATATTTCTATATCAGTTTGTTTTGATGTATTCATTAGGTATAGGAGCAGGTCTTGCCATCAACCCTACCTTCGTCATTGTGGGACAGTACTTTAATCGTCTGCGAGGTCTGGCTTGTGGTTTGATGGCTGCAGGAGGTGGGGCTGGATTCTTAGCAGGTTTGTTATGCAAATTATGACACAACAGGACCCATGTAATCAATGGCTATCCACTGTTTATTCTGAAATTCCTTTTATATGCTATTAAATTCAATTCAATACAGATACCATCGAGCATCATTAATTGATTGATTTGACCCACTGCCTCAGATAAAGTATGTCGACGTGAACTTCTTCTCCTTCTTTAAGGCAGATTCTTATGAGACATAGCCTCCCAAACAGCCCAACCTAACTCCTTTCTGGTTTTCAACTGTGTCATACATCCTGCTTCTGTTATTTTTCTCCCCATCTTGTCTGCAATATCTTGAGACCACCTTCTCCTTGGCAGCAGCTTCTAATGGTCTCACACCAGAATATTATCACGGTCTATCCAGGTCACAAACTTGTTACTTGACTCGTGCACAGTCACACCACAATGCAATATTCAATCAGATGTTCTGCAGCTTCAAGTCCTTTGCCACACATCCCTCCATTCATAGCTTTTTAATTGAAATGTGTCCACTCTAGAACTCCTTAAGAAATATTTGACAACCTGATCTTTGCATTCTTCCAATGATCCCACCCATTTGGCTGCCCTACGCATTCGTACAGGGGCTTAAACAAGATCCTTTTCTCATTTTGGTCTGTCTGTTTCTGTCCATTCCACAGAGCATCTGGAAGTCCAAATCATTGTCTGTGTTCAAGAAATCGATGAAAACTTTTCTTTTTTGATGTCATGCAATTTCTTTAAAATTATTTTTTGTTAATGTAAAGTGCCAAGAGCCTCATGGCTGAGTATACAGTGAACTCGATGAGAGTCCATTATTATTATTATTATTATTATTATTATTATTATTATTATTATTATTATTATTATTATTATTATTATTATTATTATTACCATTAGTCTGGGCCATAGATAACACAGGACTAGATACGACAACAGGTAGGAAAACGTCAACAAAAGTTGCTAGTGAGAGGTCGAGCGCTGCGATTTTATCTCTATTTGAATGACTTTGACTGAGCTCGATTAACCTTGATTTGTGGCCCGAAAATAGAAAAAAAAAGGCTAGGTTTATGATGATAAACCAAATTAGACATATTAAACTACTAAAAATCGGGGAAAAATTATGACTTTGGGGATGAAAAATGACTTTGATAACAATTTTTGTAAACTTAGAAAAATATTATGAATAATTTATAACTCCCTTATTTGTGGGGGCGATTTTGTCATTCGTTGTATCAATTTTATTGTAATAAAGAGATAGGAACTTCAGAGTTATTTTTTCTGATGCGAAGTTATTACTTTGTAATTTTAGCACTAAGAAAAGTAGTTGGTAAATAAATTTGGTACACCTCTTTGATCTACCGCCACCGTCCATTCATGTAGAATTGTGAATCAAGTGTCTCAAAGTCTTCGACCAATCACAGGCTATCTATCCAGCTGGCCAAAACAAAGACGCTTCTCACCGTCGATGTATTACGCTATTGTTACGCAAGGAATATAACACCTTTTTGAGTAGGCCTAAAAGCTAAAATCTAAAAGTAAAAAATATAATCCTGAGGAATTTGAAAGTCACATTGTTGAAATCAGCTTGAAAAAAAAGAACATTGGTCCTTATTTCAGAAATATTGGTTGAAAACCAACTGTTTTACGAATAAATTTGATTTAATACATTGCTTTTGTTTATTTTAGCTTTTTTAAGCAACTTTTTTATTTATCGGACGATTTTCTTGATTTTTATATCATTCTTTATATCTCAATTAGACGAGATCAGTGATGTACTTTGTTTGTTTCAAATGTAACTAAAACATAATTTGGCTTTTTTACCTATCAACCGTACCTGGATAATATATTCAGCAACGTGGTGATTGTGACGCAACTATGCCATGAGCATCTTCCAGTGTTTCAACGATGATTCAGTTCATTGTTGATGCTGTTGACACGTGAGCTATCAGAACGACCAATTGTTGAAGGGTCAAGATTCTCAATAGCCAATCATTCTTCGATCAAAAAACTTAAGAACTCACGAGAACAAAAGTTTGAAATGTGGTGATGGACGGACCTATGAAATCGCTTCTGGGCGGAGTTTAGCCATGAGTGACCATAAAAAACGAAAAGGCGACTGCAGACATCAAAGGGTAGGCTTATATCATCAAAGGATGTCTACATGATTGACATGGCCATATAGGGAACTCATTATCTACTCCCCCATAAAGAATCTTAACACGAGAGGGTTAAATACGATGGCGGCGATTAGCCACTAAAAAGTGCCTGTTGTCTGGTCTGATCCTAGTAGTCTGTGGTCTGGGTCAGAGTGTATGGAACAAATTGAATATATTCTTTAATATAATATGAGACTTGAGTTAAGTTTATTTCTTTAATTGAGGAAAATGGAATATATGATCTACCGTCTGAAAATGTTGGAATGACTTTGATGTTGAATATTGAATTTATAGTCAAAATTGAAATTATAGTGAAGTCTATGTGTTTTATTGAGGATAATAAATATTGTTTCATGAAGAAGAGCATAAAACTAACATTTTATATTTATTATCATTTTTACCGTAATTTCACTTTTCAAAATCCCCAGCATATTTGAATCTTGTCATTATTCTTTTTTTATTTGATAATTTTTCAGGTGGTGCTTTAATCTCACAGCTTTTGTCACATTATGATTTGAGTGGAGCATACTTAATTTGGGGAGCTGTTTGTTTCAATGTAACAGCCATGGGAATGCTTATGCGGCCCTCACCCGAGGAGAAGCTGAGGATGGTTGAAAGAAGTATGATGATTGATGACCCAAACATTTCCAACATTGCTAGTCAACAGGAACTAGTCAGTGGTCGCAATAGTATGATGAGTGGTCTAAATAGTATTTACAGTGGGACAGATCAGCAAAGCAATTACAGCGGCATAATAAGCGGGGGTCCTAGGTCTCATTTTCATAGGCAACCCAGCAAGCAAAGCAGTAGAGGTGAGGAAGGTGATGTACCTCTACTAAAATCTATTTTTCACCGGGATATGTCACGATCCAGTCACTCTATGAGCACAAACAGATCTTTTCATATGCATCATCATCACCGATCTCAGAATCAAATATCTAGTTCTAGCATGCAGAGGATTAACAGTCCATATGGTTCACACGTTGCCGCCTTGAGTAGCCCTCTTGCATCCCCGTCAGCCTTGTCCCCTCTTGCTGCAAACCACACCAGCCGCAATGCACTCTCCACTCACAATATGAACAGCACCAACAGCTTGGCTACTCAGCATTTGCATTCGACGTCTACCATAGCGGCGCCAACATCAGCTGCTGTCGGTGCACCCGCATCTCCCACTAGCACGAGGGCACCAACTCGCTCCTCGTTTCAACGCCCTCGACTGATGTCCTCCACTTCCCAACCCTACTCTCAGTACACGTCTCTGAGCTATATCAGTCACAGGCTTTCATTCAAAGACAGCATGGGCAACACGAGGGATCTGGATAACGAGTCTCTTACATCCGCTCTCGTCCATAATCTGAGACCATGTGACACTCTGCACCCAAGATATGGTCTCGGATCAATGAGTATTTCTGCTGTGATTGGCAGTCTGGCCAGTTTTCCCACATCTCTAGCCATCATTAACGATGATTTGTCTAGATTCGATAGGATTGTCCCCACCCAACAGGATAAGAAGGTGAAATCATTTTTTCTAGATTTTAACTTATACTGAATATTAACTAGATAGATAAGATTGTTTACTTTGTCTGTTGTTAGAGTTTTATGACATTTACCACATCTTTCAGCACCTACTTAACAGGGTTGATCAAATCTAATAAGCCGGGACCAAACTGTAAAATAACCTTAGGAGCAAATAGAACATGGCTTACCTGGGCTTCGATTGTGTGAAAAAAATGATTAGACTTTGAAATACGGGAGGCATTTTTGATACAATTTTATAACTTGATACCTTTCGAGTACACAAATTTAGCACTTGTCTTTTAGACTGTCAAAGACTATATCTTTCATATTCTTGATGCCCTAAAATACTTTCATTTATAATTTGTCTTCCCGACTGTCAAAGACTATATTATCATCTCTATTCCATGTGTCCTCTAGACTTCCAAAGACTATATCATTGATATTCTTGATGCCCAAGACTACATTAATTTAACACGTCTTCCAGACTCAAAGACTATATCATTGATATACTTGATGCCATTTGAGTACATTTATTTATCACATGTCTTCCAGATTATCAGAGATATTATCAATTGTATATTTGATTCCCTATGAATACATTAATTTATCACGTCTCCCAGACTGTCCAAGACTATATTATTGATACATTTAATAACTTTCGAGTACATTAATTTACTACTTGTTTTACAGACTTTCAAAGACTATTTCATTTATATACTTGATGCTCTTTGAGCATGTTCGTTGATTTATCATTTTTTTCCATCTAGACTGTCAAAGACTGTGTCATTTATATACTTGATGTCAATCAAGTACATTGATCCATCATTTAACTTCTATACTCAAAGGCTATATCATAGATATACTTGATGCCCTTTGAGTACGTTGATTTATCATTTACCTTCCAGACTGTCAAAGACTATAATATTATTCATATACTTGGTGTCCTTTGAATACATGAAATCTTTCACTTATCTTCCAGACTGTCAAAGACTATATCATAGATGTACTTGATGCCCTTCGAGTCATCTTCAACAACAGACCCTTTGTTGTGTTCTTAGCCACCTGTTTTCTGTGGGCATTTGGAGAATCTCCTGTTACATTATATCTCTCGTCGTATGCAATAAGGTAAATTTTGTTTATGAAGGCCTTTCTGAAAGAGAAGCTTTATGCTGCATGATGCAAAAATAAAAATGTAATCTGGTTCAGCTTAGGGGTCCCGATAGCTCTTTTGGTAGATCACTCACTTCACAAGCAAAGGGACAGAGATCAATCACGGGTGCTGTCGAGATTTTTTTTCTGACCTCCTGTCCACCCTCAGAAATCATTCCAATTACTGGCATTGATGTTACTATTAATATTATTATTATTATTATTATTATTATTATTATTATTATTATTATTATTATCATCATCATCATCATCATCATCATCATCATCATCATCATCATCATCATCATCATCATCATCATCATCATCATCATCATCATCATCATCATCATCATCATCATCATCATTGTTATTGTTATTATTATTATTATTATTATTATTATTATTATTATTATTATTATTAATATTATTATTATTATTATTATTATTATTATTATTATTATTATTATTATTATTATTATTATTATTATTATTATTATTATTTCATGTTCATGGGTGACAAAAAGTGCTTTGCATTGTAACATTATTTTGGTGGACAGTACAGTTATGAATTATTTTATGGTTTTTATAACATGTACGAAAAGTAATCTCAATGCTTAAATAAGAATCAGTTTTCGCAAAGCCTCTCAGCATATTATATTTATCCTTTAATTGATTTAATAATTGAATGAGAAACAATCTATATCAGTTTTTAAAAGTGTTTTTTTTCTCATGCATTTTCTATTCTTCTCCCCCCCCCCCCCCCCCCCCCCCAATTCCTGTTGTCAAGATAGTTGTGGAACTGACCCTATGCAAGCATCAACCCTTTACACTGCCATGGGTGTAGGATCTATAGCAGGGCGTTTTCTCACAGGACTAATTGCCACGGACAGCAATATTGGTCCTATGTTGTTACATATAGGTGGGTAGCTGTAAAAGATTAAGACTTATTTACTTTTTGATTAGAACTTGGAAATGCTCTTTTTTTCCTTTAAAATAACAATAGCTAGCATTATTAGAAGTTCGCACTGTTTTATTTAAATATGAATGGTTTAACAATGCATGGATTATAGTGTAGCTGTATTTTTAAAAATATTATCGTTCTTGTTGTCTAGTTTTGTCTTTGAGAGTTTCAGGGCTTGAAATTCATTCTTCTCCTTATATCTATCTTTTTTTTCTCCTTTTGTGGTGTTTGGGCGCAATGGGGTGGGGGAGGGGTGGGAGCAGCTGGTGTATACTCTAATAATCCCCAGATGAAAAATGATCTTCAAGTGATAAGCACCATTCTGGTCGCCGAAAGAACAGTCACTCCTATTGCTCAAGATCGCACAGAACGGTAAGATAGACATGGGCCTTGCACCTTTTGATTACCAGGGGAAGACTACCACTGAGCAATGCTACTATTATTTTTAGTAATACAAGTAGGATAATAATATGTGAAATTAAGGAGTGAACAAAAGAGATGATTTGAAATTGTGATTAAATTCTTGGCATGACCAATTGTATTTCATAAAATCCATCCTTTTGCTTTCAGCCATAGCATGGTGTGCAACCTGCACCATAATGGTGTTTAGTTGTGTCATGCTGATCCAGTGAGAGGTATCAATGATTGACTGTGATATAGCTTTTTGATGTGAAATGTACAAATATCCTTTATCCATCTTTCTCCAGGTTGTTTAGGCTTAGCTGGTATACTGGTAGTTCTCAGTCCTTTGATTACAGCCACTGTCGTAGAACAGATGTTGTTCTCATCTCTGCTTGGTGTCTACACGGGATCTTTAGTGCCTCTCATGTCCCTCATGACCATTGAACTTCTCGGCATCTCTGAACTTTCTATAGGCTTTGGCTTTCTTTACATGGCTCAAGGATTTGGGTATCTTATTGGTCCACCCTTGTCAGGTGAGAGCAAAAATCATCTAATTATTTCACATCATGGTTTTAAAGGTTTAAGGGTTCTTGATAGCTCTTTTGAAAGAGCACTCGATTCACAGGCAAAGGGAATGCTTTCACTATCAGATTCAGTTAAAATGTTTTTTTTACCGCCTTGTCCATACAGCAGTGATTGGGTTGTTTGATCTGGCAGAAAGTACTTTGTGATAGGCAAAGATCCTATCTAAAGGATAGTGAACAAATTGTCACTGTCCCTTTACAGAAAGTAGGATATAGTCTGTCTGCAGTAACAATTGGGCCTTAAAAGACTCCCATCGAAATTTTTCAGTGAAGTGTAGCATTTTAATCACCAAGATAATGTGACCTCAAAGTTTCTCAAGTGCATTGAAATTTAACAAACAAAAATATATTTCCCCAAAACCGTGATTGTCAAGGGTTTGATTCCAGGGGAGGCACTTGAAAACATTTTTCTCAATAATAACGGGGTATGGCTTGGAGTAGAATAGAGATGGGGTTTAGCTAAGAGTATAGATGGCGGGATTTGGCTGAGAGTAAAATAACGGGGTATAGGTAAGAGTAGAGATGGCGAAGAACAGCTAAGAGTAGAGATGGTGGGGTATGACTAAGAGTAAAGATGGCGGGGAATATCTAAGAGTAGAGATGGCAGCTCTGAATAGCGATGGTGGTCTTTTGGAATCTCTTTTTGTTCTGTGGGAAATGAACTGAATCCATATTGCTCTCTTTGCCTTTGAGAAGGTGCACAGCAAATTCATGAGCAATTTATTATTCTTATTATTTTGAACTCAAAAGGATAAATACAAACTACAAATTTCAACCACGGCTTAGCGAAGGTAAGCTCACTGAAATATTGTTTCTATGAAATATTATTTCTGTTTTTAATGTTTGTCAATTACTGATTAATGGAAGGATATTAAGCATATATTGGTTCATCAGATACACTTATTTTGAACACCCACCTTTTTTCAAACAGTACAATGTCATTCTTTGCAATGAACTTACATTTCTATTTTTCTATTCACAGGTGTCCTTGTTAGCCATATTGGATTCCACTATTCCTTTATGTTTGCAGGTATGAATTAATCATATTTTCTATAATTTGGTAAAGAGATAAGTAAATAATGATAATGACGATGATGATGATGATGATGATGATGATGATGATGATGATGATGATGATGATGATGATGATGATGATGATGATGATGATGATGATGATAATCATAATAATAATAAGAAGAATAATAATAAGAATAATAATAATGATAATAATAATAATAATAATAATAATAATAATAATATAATAATAATAATAATAATAATAATAATAATAATAATAGTAATAATAATAATAATTATAATAATAATGATAATAATAATAATAATAATAATAATAATAATAGTAATAATAATAATAATAATAATAATAATAATAATAATAATAATAATAATAATAATAATTAAAAAATCATACACTTTCCATCAGATTTATTAGACCCAGTTACCCAATCAATGACTGTTGGAGAGAGAGAGAGTTAACATCGCAAAATACTTTTCCCTAGGATACCTATACCATTTTGGGTGTCTAATCATCAGTTCAAAACCTTGGAGATATTTTAAGTCAGGTTGTGAGTCGAAGACTTTACCACTACACCACATGATTCATTTATGTATAGTACTAGTATACGCCTTCTTAATGTTTCTAGGTTGTATCCTGTTGTGTGGCAGCCTGTTGGGTCTAGTCATTCCAATGTTGATCGATGTTGAAGATGAGGATGATAACAACAGTATGGACGAATTGGAGCAGGCTTTACAGAAAGCTGTGAATGAAGGTGACAGTGATTCCAACGATGAAGGTGAAGAAGAAGATGACATCAGTAAAAAGGGAAAAGACGAAGACATCAAAAGCAAGTCAGATATCGGATCACAAGTTGTGGGCTCAGCTGGAGAAAACCACCAAAATATGTTGTTACCAGAAGATCTATCAATCATGAATATTGTTAGGGTTTTGGACGAAGGTGATGATAAACTGGAAACCATCAAAGAAATCATGTGATTTTTAAACATTTCATCTTTTTAATAATTCTTAATAGATTTTGAATGTTGGTGGCTTTCGTCTAAAACGAACGTTCCGAATTGTTTTATGATATTATTGATTATGCAACTATGGTCTAACATGCTTTGCTGAAGTACCTACAGCATATCGTTCGTGATTGATTATAGCTGTACTGCTATCTACTAAGAAAAATGTATGTCTACCTCCATTCATTTATGTCAGAAGCAGAAGAAAGTTTCCAATTTCTTGCAAGTTTATGTTTTTATCGTTGCAAGAGGCAAGAGTTTGAGACACAAAAATTGAAAATTTGAAGTGAAGAAGGGGAGAGAGAAAGAGAGTGAGAGAGAAAGAGAGAGAGAGAGAGAGAGAGAGAGAGAGAGAGAGAGAGAGAGAGAGAGAGAGAAAGAGAGAGAGAGAGAGAGAGAGAGAGAGAGAGAGAGAGAGAGAGAGAGAGATTACTCTGTGTTAAGACTGCGATTTTTTCAAAGGACATCGAAAGCAATAATTCAAAAATATTTTTTTGAAACATAGGAGAGGCTGCCAGACCTTTGATAATAAATATCACAGTACCTCCATGCCAGTAGCCTAGTCTGAAATTCATATTCTAGTTGAAATGCACAATCAAATCTATTTATACTGCCACACCCAATTATCATTGTCCTGCCACCACTATAAACCATCCAATCTGTGATTGCTTTCATTACAGCTTGACTATGATATACACTACTTTACTTGATGCATCCTTACAGCTTTCCATTATTATTATATATTATATACCCTTTACATTTTATTATGTCTCTTGTCCAACTGTTATAACCTAATGTATACCTCATTGCATGACATGTTTAGGAGATGAACGATTGAGTTTCCAAGTAAATTATATTTTAATATAGTAAAGCTTTGCACAATCAATTATTTGACCATTAAAAATGAGCTTGGTTGCAACTAAAAATAAAATTTGAGCTCTCAAAAATGTTTGTTTTGCATCCATAAAATCACTCATTTCTTGTAAGAATGGATGCTGTCACTGCCAGTCTTAAAATGTTGTCTTCCGTAAATTCACCCCGGTGCAAAACAATTGATCTGAGCTGGCAGGAAATTCTTATTACCGTATTTATAATGAAGCTTCTTTAAACTCTGTTAATGTTTGATTGAGTTCATGTCAGTTGCTCTTGCTGATTGCTTCAACTATTGATTGAATATCTATGCAGAATGATAAACCACAAGGCAAAAATTACAAAACAATTCCTTAACCCTCTTGATATCAAACAATTGTTTGGATCTCCTTTAACAGAGCTGCCTACTTGAAATTTTTAAAATTCGTAGTTTCCAAGGGAAAAAATGAAAAATTCACTAGCTCTACAAATCAATAATTTGCCATCACCATGATCCACAAATGCTTCAAAGTCCTTAATATAGGAACTAGGGTACAACATTTTTCTTTTCAACAAGATTTATTGAGTCAAAGAGGCGAATGCAACTCTGTAGCTGGAGCCAAAAATTTGTAAATCTAGTACTAGGCAGGTCTGCCTTCAATCAATTTGCGTGTGAAGCGAGTGCTCTCCCAAATGAGCATCAGTATCAGGATCTCCGGGTAAGATGAAGCAGCAGGTGAAATATTGAGTGCCTCCTGCAATATCTGATAGGGTGTTTCAAGGTTTGACAAACAAACATTGGGGTGGATTTACTGAAGATGACATTCCAACCCATGATATGCAAGGTCCAATTTGACCCGACTCCATACCATACCTCGTACCGTTTTTACAAAGAGAGTGTCATGCTTTAACTTTAAGCACACTGTAATAATGCATGATGTAAATATCATCTATTATTAAATTCATCTGTTTATTATTTCCTTATTCTATTGTTTTATGTAGATATTTTATTAATTATAATTTATTATTTATTTGCTGTTTTATCATTGTTATGGCTCTCTTGATGAAAACGGTTAGGTCTTGTTATTTTTATTTTTTTAAGTAGTATTTCAAAGCCATTAGACTCATGGACTCGGATTTTATCCTTGTGAAATGATTGCTACCCTTTTGATTTGACACCGTTCTGTTACAAAGTACTTTCCAATCAGATTAAACAGACCACGCTACTCAATCAGAAGTATCAGAAAATAATCTTGATTTCAACCAGGATGGATCTTGGTCCTTTGTGTATGAAGCAAATGCTGTAGCAACTTAGCTATCGGGACCCCCAAGGTCTTGGTATAACCAGAATGATAATATTGGGGTTTTTTTTACCTCCCACTGCAGGCAGGAGGTCACTTGCTGTGTTTTCTTCACCTTTACATCCGTTTTCTGAGTTTGCTTTCTGTCTTTGTCTTGGAATGTTTTGTTTAGTTGGCCCTGGCTATAGTCCTTGTCTGGGAGAGAAATAGTCATATATATAGTTTTGGAAGATGATTTTTTTCCCTTGGAAATCATCTCTCTGTTATGTTCTGTTGCAATTTTTTTAATTGAACATATAATGCTTTGTAAACATCGGAGTGTTTTCCTCTTAGTGCGATCCTGCATCTGATGAGACTGTTAGGTGATCTCAGACTAAGTGCTCTGATGCTCTTGGAATCTACATCTGTTCCCTATTTAAAACAGTAGGGGCTGCCTGAAGCCAGTGATCGTGAAAATACTATCGAAAGAACCAAACATTCCATTTTAACAAATTCCTTCAAAATGGATAAGTGGAAAATTCATAATTTTGATACTGTAAATCATCTATGAGTTTTTATCCTTACCAGTTATCGATTTTAATATAGCTGTAATAAGTAAAATCCTTTCCTATTGTTTTAAAATTCATGAAAATATATTTTGTAATTAAGACAAATTGACTCAGAAATTCATACAATGTTTACAGCTGTGTATTAACTCTTTAGTTGCCACGGTCGCCGCACGGCGACCAAAAAAAAAAGGTCGCTGAGTTGCCACGGTCGCTCTACGGCGACGAGTCAATGACCGCTAATATTGAGGCGAATAATTAATTCTACGAGCATTAATTATACTGCTGAACTGCCATACACCTCACTGACGGCTATTGACAGCATTTTCTCGTGCATTCATGATTTAAATTCGATTTTTACATTGTTTTTTTTTCGTAATTTTCCGTTGCCAAGGCTTTGTTTGTATTCCACACTGGAATCAGATGAAGAGATTGATATGTATAGACATGATAGTGACTCAGGAGATAATTTTTTATCAGAATTGGAGATTACGGACATTGAATCTAGTTCGAGGAGTGACGAGGGAGGGTCAGACAGTGATTTTAGTAGTGATGTTCCAGGGGGTCGTGGGGACAATTTACAGAATGTAAACTGAAGGGGGCGTGGCACAAATGCTCGAGATGATGGTAACCAATGGATATGGAATGTATTGACACATGAAGAGACTCATAATCCAGCTGAATGGCTCATTGAGGTTGAAAACAATTCTGGAGCAAGGAATGTTGGGTTTAATGAAGAAAAGGTTATGCCTGTGAAGTATTTTCAGCTTTTTCCCCCCGATGTTTTGGGAGAGGAAATATGTTACTTATTTTTTCTCCCTCCCACCCCCCACACAAAGAAGAAAAAAACCCACAGTAAATGAAGAGATATCAATATGATATTTTCTGTACTTTTTGTTCAATCATTACTCAATAACATACAACAATAAAAAAACATTTTTATTCATATATGGTGGAGATACAGGCCCATAAACACAGAAATACATGAAAAATGAATATTAATTAGATATCCAAGATGGCCGCCAAGGTCATGTGACCTAATTTGCATATCACATTACGTCAAACTGTACCTACATCTATTCTTATATACCTATGAAAATATAAAGTATGTGTGATGATTACTGTTTCTTTAGTGATTTTTTTTCTGAAAGCACACAATTTTCGTCCATTTTGGCCAAAAGGCTTGGCAACTGGGATTTCTTTTACTACCAGGAAGCTTGGCAACTAAAGAGTTAAGGGACAGCTGAGAAAAAGAAGAAAAGACGCGCCATTTATTAAGAATTTAACTGAAGGAGGCAGAAAGCCCTAAATGTAATAAGATTTTAATAATTTGGAAATTTTAATTCTCCTCTTTCAAGCATGTGTGAGATTGCAGTTATACTAAGCAGCTAGAAGCTGTGAACTGTAAAAAGTAATAACAAAAATGAATTAAAAAGCTTCAAAAAAGAACAAAATATAAAACACAGAACATTTCGGGCTCAAAATCCTTTTTCAATCGATAACAAAAAGCAATTAAAACACACATTACTTAAAACCTCAGATAGGTGGCAGAGACAAAATAATGTTTGGTATTTTGTTCTTTTGTGAAGCTGTCATATTAATTTTCGTTTATTACTTGTATTGAGATTGCAGTATGCACTCAGGTTTAGTAGTTTAAAAAGTGCCATAGAAAAGTGTTGTTTCTTCTTTATCACACTATATCATATCATTAGATTTTGAAAGTTTACCGCCATTACTGCCAGAATAAAATTCTACTGGATGGGGTTCATGACCTCCCATAGTGGTCATGGAGGCACTTACCGTGTCTTCAATACCCCTATATCTGTTTTCCAACTTGCTTTCTGTCTTTGTCTTGAAATGAGATTCTTGGTTTTGTCCTGTTAGAGTTAGAGTTTTGGGAGATGATATTTTTTGTCTTATAACTTGGAAATCATCTCTCGGTTATGCACTATTTAAAAAAAAAAAATGATTTGTAAACATTTGAGTGTGTTCCTCGTGGCGGGGACCTGTGCTTCTGTCTGGATGAGACATTTAGGTTATCTCAAATTATGTACACTAATGGTGTGCTCTTGGAATCTACATCTGTTCCCTATTTGAACTCATTCATTCCCCTTTCTGTTATTTATTCTTGGGTACTGTAATTGTAATTCTAAAATTTTTCCTTCCTTTTTACTGGCACTGATATGACCTAAATGTTTTGCAAGCGCCGTAAAACCCTTAAAAACAAATACAAAAAATAAGATTCTAAAAGCATACAACTACGGGTTCAAATTCATATTAGCTCAACCCTAAATGTGGTTGGCGCTGGCAAACAAATAATTATTAATGGCTACACAATCTCATAGAATTTACGTTTCACAAGTTCATTTAATTTCATGAAAAAGATTCGATTGGAACTGGCGTTTGAGCTTTTAATGGTTTTAGTTAAAATATTTAAAAAATGATACTGGCTCGGATTTCTGATTTCTCAAATTCAATTAGACTTCCAAACAGCCAAGTATAAACATGGTACTGATGGCTGATGGGCATAACCACTTAAGAGTTGCATGAGTCACAGTTTATCAGAAAGAATATTTTAAAATAGTGTTTTTCACAATTGTGTATATCACTCATATATTTACAATGATTTTGTCGAATGTTTACTTTCGACTAAAACTTTGATTGACAAGAGACATCCTTGAACATATTTCGTCACCTTAAATGAGCTATATTTTAATTTATATTTTTATGGTTTTTTATTTTGTTTTTACTAAATTTAATTAAAAATTTTTATTCCGGATATTTATTTACCTTACCTCCATTTTTTTATTCTACTCAGGTTTTATATGTTGTAAAATGTATATTTGTTTGAATTAGCATCTTCAAAACTATCGTCAGCTGAAACTTAATGCATCATCCCCCTCCCCCCCCCCCCCCCCCCCCCCCTAAAATATAGTAAGAAGTAGTTGAGGATTTGCCCAAGTATCAAATAAAAGTTGTTGACTCTCTTTACAACAATTATATATATATATATATAAATATATATATATATATATATATATATATATATATATATATATATATATATATATATATATATATATATATATATATATAATATATATATATATATATATATATACTTTTTTTCTTTTCTAGCTTTTTAAAAACAAGGAAAATATCAATTGCAGTAGTCGTTTGCTACTGGAATTATTGTCTTCTTAGTGATTTGTTGCCCCAAAATGAATAAACAGTAACCTTTGTTTTACTTAAAACAACATCTTTAGACAAAAGTGAAAGCAATCTAAGTGCATATTATTAGTAGTCTTAACTCACTCAAGCCTAACACCGACTGTCTCAGTATTTGATTGTAGTTACTTTTACCTCGGTAGCTGAGTTGGTAGTGCACTCGCTTCAGATCAATCTAGGATGCAATTGAGATAAAAAGAAAATTAAGCTCTTCTTTCTTACTGTGGCAAATTATGATATAAGCTCTCAGTGAGAGAAGTATATTTCCTTCCATTCCATGGACATATTTAAAGCGTACATGAACACGGTGGTTAACCCTGTTGCATGCCAGCCAACAAACATTGTGAACGAGCTTTGACAATATTTTTATACATCTTCACATCAGTGGCCACCGTGTATTTCATTCGCTTTCACTCCCCTCCCCCCCCCTATCCCTATGTAGCTACATTTGTAGCTGATTGACATATTATGATGAGATTTGTTTATTTAATCATCGTCCCAGCATCCCAAAAGTGTAGTGTAATTTACTTTGTTTCCCCAACGATCTGATGATAAAAAAGTCGTCTCGGTGAATGTTGATATTCTAAAACACAGTTTTGTATACGTGCTTTTCTACTGCCTCTGTTTAACACAATCCAATTTTCTTTTGAATTCTTGAGTAATGTTGCTGAGGTGAGGATTCAGAAAACATCTGAAAAGTAAAATTTTCATATTTGCTCTGTTCTAGTATAATTGTTTGATAGTAATTTATATGGTTAATGCAGTTAACTATTAAATATTGGGCATTTAGATAGAAGAATTATAAAAAACGAGAAAAAAGAAATTATCAAATATTGTGATATAACGATATTCTTTTTTTAAAATTTGTTAAGTTGGCTCTCTCTTTTTAAAAAAACTGTTTTGAGGACGAATATAAAGTTTATAAACAGATTAGAGCCCAAAATGTTCCATGATATAAAGAGTGTTTGAATCAGAATCACAGGTTACAAGGGTAATAAACTGCATTGATGATCTCTTGAAATCAGTATATCCATTACCATAATCTCAAGTAAATAAACATGTACGTTTAAAATTATGAGAAAATTTAATTTTGTTCACTAATTTCTCTCTGTTGTTTTCTGGGTTTTTTGTTGTTTATTTGTTTTTGTTTTGTTTTGGGTTTTTTCCTGGTGTATCTCCATGTTAGATGGTGAGAGTTCTGTTTAACGGATAAAGTAAACATTATGTATTCAGAGAAATTGTAAATTTTTTATCAAAATGTCGACGGGCCACTATAATAACTATGCTTTTGTTGGTGCATCATTAACTTGCATGGTTCATGCTCCCGTTGAGAGAGAGAGAGAGAGAGAGAGAGAGAGAGAGAGAGAGAGAGAGAGAGAGAGAGAGAGAGAGAGAGAGAGAGAGAGAGAGAGAGAGAGAGAGAGCAATCCATTCATTTTGATTCCAGATTAAGCCTGGATTTCTCTGACCCTCAGACCTCCCAGCAGTGATTTGATAGCTGGATTTGTTAGATCTGGTAGAAAGTACTGTGTCATACATAAACAGCTAAAACTAACAGGAAGTGTCAAAATTCAATCTCCATCAATAACGAATAGGAGTAAGCCCAGGGCCCTACTATAGTAATCTTAGTAGGCCACGAGCAAACCCCAAGTTTTATGTATGCGGCTATAAATCTATCATCTGCCTTTGTCTCAATCGTGGCCACAATTTTTGGTGCGTTTGCGATTTTCCACAATTTTTGCATTTTTCAACAACAACAAACAAAAATAATAAGAAAAAAGAAAAAAAAAAAGACACTGCCAGGAATTTTTTTAAAAAAGCAATCAAAGACAAACGAACCTCTTTACTTTTAGAAAGAAATGTTCCGCTTCCCTTTGTCTCTTTCTCATTTGTTGACACCACTTTAACTTGTTCTAAAGATTCAAAAGTTTTAGGGGTTTTTGGGGGTTTTTTTGTGGCACATTTTACGCGTCAAGGATAAGTTTGTTCAAAAGAGCTATACAAATCCGAGTAATTTATTATTATTATTATTATTATTATTATTATTATTATTATTATTATTATTATTATTATTATTATTATTATTATTATTATTATTATTATTATTATTATTATTATTATTATTATTATTATTATTATTATCATTATTATTATTATTATTATTATTATTATTATTATTATTATTATTATTATTATTATTATTATTATTAATATTATTTTTATTATTATTATTAACAGAGATTTGCTTTATTACAGAGTTCAGAAAAAAAAAAAAGAAACTGTCAGTCACTTTTTAAAAATTGTTTTATCAATTATTAATAACCACTGGGTGGGGTTCCTGACCTCCCATAGTGGGCAGGGAGATACTTACTGTCTTCTATCCCCCTGTATCTGTTTTCCTGTTGCTTTCTGTCTTTGTATTGGAATGAGATTACTCAGTTTTGTCTTGACCGTGGCCGGAGTCCTTGGCCGGGAGGGAAATAGTCGGATGTATAGTTATAGTTTTTCAGTAATGTATTATTTTTTTTAAATTTTAATATGATTTGTAAACATTTGAGTGTATTCCTCTTAGTGGGATCTTGTGCTGGTGTCTGGGTGAGACTTTTTGGTTATTTCGAACTTAGTACTTTGATGGTGTACTCTCGGAATCTACCTGTTTCCTATTTGAACCAATTCCCCTTTTTTCTTTCCCTTTTCTTTAATTGTAATTTTTTACTTTCCCATTTTCTTCCTTTTTACTGGCGCTGATATGACCTTAATGTGTAGCTAGCTCTGTAAAACCCTTAAAAACATTTTTAAAAACAATTGATAACCACGACATAACAAGGATTTGATCCACATTCATTGGGCATCTTGAAATTTTTGTATATGCAAATGTCATTATAGAAGTGCCACAATGAGACTCACAATTTGAAGCCTTATTGTTTTTGTGTTGTAATAAATTATGTGATCCAGCCTATTTTGATTAGATCTTATTTCTTATCATACCATTTTTCCTGGGTGGGGTTCCTGACCCCCCATAGTGGGCAGGGAGGTACTTACTGTCTTCTATCCCCCTATATCTGTTTTCCAACTTGCTTTCTGTCTTTGTTTTGGAATGAGATTACTTGGTTTTCTCCTGACCCTGGCCGGATACCCTGGTTGAGAGGGAAACAGTCAAATATATTATAGTTAGTTTTGGGAGATGATATTTTTTTTCCCTTGTAAATCATCTCTCTGTTATGTACTGTTATTTTGTTTTATTATTAACATATTATCATTTGTAAACATTTGAGTGTATTCTTCTTAGTGGGGATTTGTGCTGGTGTCTGGGTAAGACTTTTAGGTGATTTCAAACTAAGTACACTTCTAGTGTGCTCTTGGAATCTACATCTGTTCCCTATTTGAACCTATTCCCCTTGACTTAGTTTTTGCTCAAGTAATTTTAATTGTACATCTCTTGAATGTTTTTACTATTCAATTTTCTTCCTTTTTCCTGGCGCTGATATAACCTAGATGTGTTGCAAGCCCCGTAAAACCCCTTAAAAACAAAAACGAAACAATACCATTTTTCAATGTCGTCACAGCCAGCTGAAAGCTTACAAATTAATGGCAACTTTTATGGGAACTTTTTGGGCAAAAGATTACAATGTTCCCATTCTCATGAAATTTTCACAATTACTGTTATTTTACATGGTTACTTTACCATCTTTCCTTGTCTCTATTTGGCTTTGGCAAAAAAAAATTCAAAATATAAGACACAAAAGCATCCACTTGATAGAGAGCATAGCTGCCAACTTTTCAAAAATAAAATAAGGAACGCTCATTTGGCCCGGGATGAGGGGACGACGTCTGCCCCCCCTTTTATCGAATCGCAACTTATAAAAGTCAGCCTTTTTAATTACGATTACTAACACTAACAAGTTTGAGATAACAGAGGCTAGTCCAAATGTTGCTAAATTATCGGGTTTAGTACCAGCACATTTGAAT